>NC_061121.1:51731810-51756879 GCF_002878395.1 Capsicum annuum | reverse complement strand
AGACCCCTATTTATACTTGTGGAAAAGGAAGAGTCATGATCAATATGAACTTCCTTTGACTAATCAGATTTGAGTGATGTGGAGTCTTTTTATGGGCTTTTATTTCATGGGTCTGCTACATCATTTTGACATGTGGCATGGTCCTATTGGCTCCTTCACTTGACTTTGCATGCCACGTCATTTGACATGTAGCGCTTATTTGGGCCTCTAGAATATGACAATATCTTGGGTTTAGTAAAGTGGGCTTATCATTTGTAACCCAAATTAATGGACTAACTCAATAAATATTGAACCTTATTTAAATTCATACATGTTTGGATTTAAATAATTAATCTAATTATATTAATCCACAATATTTATTCGGGATTAATCTATTTTGAATTTAATATAATCGAAATTTCGTACGAATTTTAATTTAATAAAATTTTGTCGCATACAAATTGTCCCCACTTCAAGATTTGTCAAGCTATTTAATATATCGATGACTAAACTTGAAGTATAAACTTGAAGATTTAATTGGAACCAATAAGAATTCACACGTGTAATATCCAGATAGGATAACACCCAAATATCAAAAACAATATTAAGTGATCATGATTAATAATAATAATTAAATATTATTATTAGAACATTATCACAAATCATTGTGTATTCATAGTTGCTTTAGCATAAGGAGACAAATATTGAATCCTTGCCACCGGAGGAAACCATTTCAATATTCAATTCCAAAGTGTACTTGGAATTGACTGCTGCACCACCTCTATTTGCGTCATTCGTCCATATTTGATTAGGATTTCTACAAATCCTTTTATGAGTTCATCATGGATTAGGGGTTAAAAAGAAACCGCCCAACTGCTTCTATAAATAGAGGCGACGCGTTATTAAAATTTGTAATCCAGTGTAGTAGTTTTTTTTTAGTTGAAATCTCCTTTTACATCGAGTAGATCATTGTGCCAAAACCAAAGTATTATTGGTGAGTTATTTTTTCTTAATTTGTTTATTACTATTTTGTTCTCTTTTCTCCCTTTTTTTAGGGTTGAAACAAATAGAAATATGAAACAATCGGCTTAGGGTGCGAGAGTTTAACTTTGATTTCGTACACTCTTAGACCGACCAATTTGACTTCAAGATGCTGGCTTTGCAATAATCGGCTTAGGATGCGAGAGTTTAACTTCGCCTCCGTACACTCTAAGACAGACCAATTTGACTTCAAGATGGTGACTTTGCAAGAATTGTCTTAGGGTGCGAGAGTTTAACTTCGCCTCTGTACACTCTAAGACCGACCAATTAGACTTCAAGATGGTGGTTTTGCAACAATCGGCTTAGGGTGCGAGAGTTTAACTTCGCCTCTGTATACTCTAAGACCGACCAATTTGACTTCAAGATGGTGGCTTTGCAACAATCGACTTAGGGTGCGAGAGTTTAACTTCGCCTCCGTACACTCTAAAACCGACCAATTTGACTTCATGATGGTGGCTTTGCAACAATCGACTTAGGATGCGAGATTTTAACTTCGCCTCCGTACACTCTAAGACCGACCAATTTAACTCCAAGATGCTGAGTTTCCAATAATCGGCTTAGGGTGCGAGAGTTTAACTTCGCCTCCGTATACTCTAAGAACGACCAAATTGACTTCAAGATGTTGACTTTACAACAATCGGCTTAAGGTGCGAGAGTTTAACTTCACCTCCGAACACTCTAAGACCGACCAATTTAACTTCAAGATGGTCCCTTTACATAACAAATCCATCAGAACGCCAGCTTAAGGTGCAAAGGGACAAATCTTGTCCACCTTAAGGCATGAAAATTTTTATATCCTTTTAAGGATAAACACGTAATAGGCCAACTTAAGGTGCAAAGGGACAAATTTTGTCCACCTTAAAATTTTGAGATCCTTTTAAGGATAAACCCATGAGAGGCCAGCTTAAGGTGCAAAGGGATAAATTTTGTCCAATTTAAGGCATGAAAATTTTGATATCCTTTTAGGATAAACTCGTTAGAGGCCTGATTAAGGTGAAAATGAACAAATCTTTTTCACCTTAAGGCATGTAAATTTTCAGATCCTTCTAGTTGTAGGCTTGGATAACTTTGGCATTCCAAATCCCATTGAAGAAACTCTCTTTCTTTTCAACGAGTTGCCTCCAGTCACAAATATTTAGAGTAAGTCCAAAGTTTATTTAGAATAGTTTCATACTTGGTATCCATATGGTAGATACTGCAGGAACATATTTTTTTGATACTCATGCAACTGACCTTAGAGTAAAATTCCAAGTGCCTACGTACCTCAGTAAAGAGGATCAAGTCACAACGTAGTCTGGGTGAGTGTGTTTTTTTTATTGTGTCCTAACTTTTGCCTAGGCCGCCTCTTTTGAGGTTTTCAACCTAGCGGACTTTCATTTTATTTTGAGTCGTACACAGTTTATACTCTTGAGGGCCAGGAGTGGACATGCAGTTTATACTCGTGTCTTAAGGAGTGTACATGCAGTTTATACTCGTGCCTTAAGGAGTGTCATCTTCCTTCAAGGATAGCACTTCTTCAAGAACTTGGCATTGATAGGGCCAACCCTTACACCATCTACATCGATAAGCTTGTAATCACCATATGAATATGCCTCTTGTACGACATATGGTCCATCCCACTTCGAGGAAAAATTTGCCCCCAGACTTATGAGAAGTGATAATGGGCCTTCTTACTGCAAGGACTTGATCTCCAACTTGGAGGCACCTAAGTGAAACCTTTTTTTAGAAGAACGAGATAGACGGGCTTGGTAGTATACAAGATTTTGGTGAGCCTCTAGCCTCTTCTCATCAAGAGCTTCTAACTCCGCAAGATGCAACTTAACATTTTCTTCATCGGTGAGCCCTACTTGAATAGTCAGTCTCAAAGAAGGTATTTGATGCTCAAGAGTAGAACTGCTTCAACTCCAAAAGTAAGTGAGTATGGGGTTGCTTGCATCGGTGTTCGATAAGTTTTCCTATACACCCACAAAGCTTCTTCCATTCGCTCATGCCAGTCTCATTTGGATTTGGAGACAACTTTCTTTAATAAGTTGTACAAAGTTTTATTGAAGGCTTCAGCTAGACCGTTGGCGGCAGCATGTACGTAGAAGACTTGCGCTGCTTGAAGCCAAAGAGATCACAGATTTTGTTCATCATCTTATTACCAAATGGCTTTCCATTGTTATTTATTATGTACTATGGAATTTTAAAGCGGTAGACGATATTCACTCGAATGAAGTTTGCAATATTTTCTTTCTTTACTTCCTTGAGAGCAATAGCTTCGGCCCACTTTGAGAAGTAATCTATCGTGGCCAAGATGTATAAGTGTCCACCAGAAGATTTTGGTAGTGGACCAACAACATACATTCCCCAAGCATTGAATGGCCAAGACGTACAGTTGGGTGTAGTACTTCAGGAGGTTGATATATGAAGTTTGCATGGAATTGACAAGCTTTGCATCTTCTAGCATAGTCCAAGCAATCTTTCACCATCATTGGCCAATAATATCCCATCCTTTTAATGTGAAAATGGAGCTTTGATCCAGACTGATGCGATCCATAAACTCCTGAATGCACTTCTTGCAAAGCTTGAATGGCTTCTTCCTTTCCCAAACACCGTAAGAGTACTTCTTCAAATAATCTTTGGTACAGTGTGTCCTTGTAATAAAGGAAGCGAGGTGCACAATGACGGATGTCAGTCCTTCTCCTTGGATCTTCTGGAAGTATCCCATAACATAAGTAGTCAATGATAGGTTATCGCCAATCCTCCTTTACAGCTTTGGACACAATGATGAGGTATTCAACCTTGCATTTTATGTTTTCATCCTTATTTGATGGTGGTACTACCCATTCTTGGTGGATAGTAACTCGTGTCTGATTTGAAAGAGTTAGAGTTGAAGCCAAAGCGTCAGCTTGCTTATTTTCTTTCCTTGGCACATGCTGGAGGGTTACTTCTCCAAGCCATCCCATCAACTTCTGTGCATAATCATGATATGGTCTTAACTCAGGTTTTCGGACTTAATAGCTTCCCAAAAGTTGCTTGATCGCCAATTGGGAGTCACCAAAAACTTGTAACTGTAGTTGTTTCATGTCAACAATCATCTCAAGTCTGAGTATGAGCACTTGATATTCAGCAACATTATTAGAGCAATAATTTATCAAGGTAAACAAGTAGGGGATGACCTCTTCTTGTGGAGTGACAAACACTACGCCAGCACCAGCTCCATCTCGATGTGTAGCACCGTTAAAGTACATCTTCCATAGGGATCTAACTTCAACAGCCATTGCAACTTCATTAGGAAGTTCATCGCTCAATTCCCAATCATCAGGTATTGGGTGATCTACCAAGAAGTCAGCCAATGCTTGTCCTTTTATAGCCTTTTATGAGATGTACACGATCTCAAACTGCTAAAATTGGAGGTACCACCCTGAAAGTCGGTCACTAATAACTGGTTCGACATTACAAACTTGATGGGATTTGCCTTGGACACAAGACAAACAATATGATCTTGAAAGTAGTGTTTCATCTTTTAGATTGAGAAAGCCAATGCCAAACATAAATTTTTGATCGGAGAATACTTCAGCTCATTCGGCGTCACATTCTGCTCAAATAGTAAAGAGATTTTTCTTTGCCTTCACTATTTTCTTGAGCCAGTGGTGCTCCAACTGACCTCTATTGTATTACGATGTAGAGTATCAATGGTTTCCCAGGTATGGGTGCCACAAGAACTGGTGGCTTCATTAAGTATGATTTGATACTCTCAAAAGCATTACTACAAGCTTGGTCCCATTAAAAGGGAGTATCCTTCTTCATGAGATGACTAAATGGTTGACATTTCCCGTCCAGGTTTGAGATGAACCTCCTTAAATATGCTAGCCTTCCTTGAAGGCTTTTTAACTCATGAATATTTCGAGGCTCGGGCATCTTCAAAATTGCACCAACCTTATCTTGATCAATTTTAATTCCTCAATGTCACACAATGAAGCCAAGAAACTTTCTAGAAGTAACTCCAAAGGCACACTTCAATGGATTCATCCTAAGTTGATATCTTCGAAGTAACTCAAATACCATTCTTAGGTCTTTTAAGTGGTCATCTCTCTTTCTTGACTTCACCACTAGACCATCCACATAGTATTCAACATTTTTATGGAGTAGTCCATCAAAGATGTTCTGCATAGCCCTTTGATAAGTGGCACCAGTGTTCTTCAAAGTAAAAGGCATCACCTTGTAGCAATAAATACTTTTGGGCGTATGAAATGCAGTGAGTTCTTCATCCTTTGGCACCATACGGATTTGGTTGTATCCGGATGAACCATCCATGAAGGACATTGCCTCATAACCAATGGTGGCATCAATCATCAACTCTGGAATAGGGATTGGAAAGTCATCCTTAGGGCAGGCATTATTGAGATTCCGAAAGTCGACACAAACTCGAACTTGGCCTTTCTTCTTCTGTACTAGAACAATACTTGAAATCCATGTAGGATATTTGACTTTACGAATAAAGCCCACTTCAATGAGTTTTTTAACTTCATTTTCAATCAAAGAAACCAACTCCGGCCTAAAGCGTCTTTAGGCTTGCTTAACAGGATGGGCACCATTCTTGACCGCCAACTGATGGACCGCTACTTTTGGATCTAAACTAGGCATTTCCTTATAGCTCCAAGCGAATACATCCATATATTCTTTGAGTATGTCCATATAAGTGATTTTCTCCTCTATTTCTAGAAACTCACTCAGGTAAGTTGGTCTTGGGTCTTCATCGATTCCAAGATTAACTTCCTTCAAGGGATTTATTATGGCCGTTACTCCTTCTTCAATTTGTGATGGAGCATCTCTAGCATATTTTTGCTCTTGATTATCATCGTTGTTGACGGATATATGATAATACCAAAAGGCATCTTGTATCTCTTCATCAACCTTTATTTGAGATGAGACATCTTTCTCGTTCTGGGTTGTAATATGATATGAGGAGCCAACACTCTCTTCATCTTCTTTGGATTGCTTGGTATAAACCACAGTATGTACCTTTGCTTTTAGCACCTCATTGCATGAAACTACCAGTTCCGTCTGTCGCTTTATTCTAGAAGGAATCAAACTTTGAAAATCTTTTTATATTTTAAGTGAAGAGTGTATCATCGTGCTTGAACGACTCCTCTTACACTTGTTGCTTTTTCTCTTATTTAGAGGTTCTAACCTTTCGAACACAGAAGTTCTTGCAGTTGATTCTCCAAGTCGGTCAAAGACAGAAGCCCTTTTGTTAGATGCAGTAGACTCTTCTTCTACAGTGATGTAGTTGCTAACCGCCCTTCTTATGGAGATGTGAATTGGAGGTGGTTACGTATATACTAGGACTTCATGTGCCTGCCTAGTCGTACCTTTCGACAGAAGTTTGCCCATCCTCAATGGCTTATTTGGATTGTATCCAACCTTTATAAATAGCTTGTATACATTTGGATCGAACCCATCCTTTGTACGTTTCGTAGGGAGTGTCATATCTTATGGCAGATTTTGAGCCACAGACTCTTCAAAAAGTCTTAAGGATGGATTTATTACATCAATCTTCCTGATAGGTAAAGTTAGCCCCTTTAGCGCATTATCTTGGGAATTCGATGGGTGATCTTTCTCTTTTCTTAGCTTCGGTGCGTAACAAAGAATGAGAGTTGCCTTCTCTTTCGTAGAAGTGATACTTTATTTATTTGAAGTGAAGAGAGGCTTCTTGGTGGTGACTTTTTCGACTATCATCGCGACCTTCTTCGATGCAAGATCGTTACACTTGGTCTTGGTGATATCTTCAACCTTTTTCTCATCCACAACACGCTTTTTTAAGTAGAATTTTGCATCGGCAAAATGTGACTCAACTTCAGTGAATGGCTTGTCATCGGCAACTATCTTTATTCTCACTCCGCCTTCGAGGTACTTCAAGCATTGATAGTAAGAAGATAAGATAATTTTGTTCCCGTGCACCCAAGGCCTACCAAGCAATATATTGTGTGAAGCTTTGGCATCGATCACATGCATCAATGGGTTTGATTGAAAATCATCCATATGAATCTCCAACTTGATACATCCCATTGCCCTCTGTCCCTCTTGATTGAAGCCTTGGATCATTATACGACTTCATCTAGTTCGCTAGTAGTGATGCCAAGTTCCTTCATCGTGTGGATAGGCAGGATGTTGACTCCAAATCCCTCATCTATCAAGATTCTATTGATCTTCTTTCCTACAATTTGACCCACCATGTATAAGGGAAGGTTATGTAGGGTCTTACCAAGCAGAAGATCGTTATTTGTGAATGATATTTTTATATCACACACATGTGCCTCTTAGCCAAGAGTTTCAGCAAGCTTTTCGGAAGGTGAAGGAACTTTCATGGGTTAATTATCACCCTTTGCCCCCTCTTTGGTGGTATTAAAACAAGACGCCTCAAGGTTGACTTAAGAAGTCTTTACACGAAACTAACTCAGTAAGAATTCCTCTAAAGTCATCGGATGCCGAAGTTTTTAGGGGTGAAGCTCTGTCACCCTCATCTTCTTTAGGAATTCAACCAACTTTTGTTTCCTTGTTTCTTTACCATTCTCCTCCTATTTAGTTGCTCGACTGACTCCTTTAGTAGACTTATCTTTTTGTGTCTGCGTCTGGTTACTAGAGTCCAACCTTCATCATCGCCTTCGTCAACTGAAGACCTGTCATGCTCTAATGTTTTCTTATTATGCTCTTCAACACATATTTGAACAGGATCGAGAGAGCCAAATGTGATGGAGATTTGATGAGAACTGGCCGTCTCATCGTCGAAGAAGATCTTCTTCTCTTTTGCCAGTTACATAACTTTATCTTTAAAGATAAAGCATTTCTCCAGAGGGTGACTTATGAGCCTATGATATTTTTTGCAATAATTAGGGTCATTGGTCCTTCCATCTTAGTTGGGATGCTTCATCTCTGGGAGTTCAATGAGCTTATACTCAAGGAGTTCATCAAAAATCTCAGCAACATCAGAATCAAGGAAGGGATATTTCTTTTCTTGCATCTCCTTTAAAGTTTTCTGATTTGGACGTGCTCCAAAAGTCATTTTCACTTTTTGCTTCTTGCTCACCTTTGTGGTGACCTTCATAGGAGATGCATCAACATTCATGGACTCCTTGTTGTTATTTTTAGGGACAAACTTGCCCTATCTTTTGGGTTCCTGCTTATTCTTTCCCCTTCGAGGGTCATGGATAGCATTGATCCTTTTCCAGCAGAAGACATACTCACTCCATATCGTGAGCACGGGTAGCTAGCTCTTTAAAGGATTTAGGCTTAATGCCTTGCAATATGTAGAGAAGTTCCCAGTGCATTCCTTGGACGCACATCTCTATTGCAGAAGCTTCACTGATCCTATTTTTGCAGTTTAGGCTAGCATTTCTCTATCAATTGATGAAGTCAATAACTGGTTCTTCCTTTCTTTGCCGAATATTCATGAGCTCTACCATGCTCACTGTACATCTTGTGCTATAAAAGTGATTTAGGAACTCGTGCTCAAATTGCTCCCAACTATCGATGGAATTAGGCTCAAGGTCCGTATACCAATCAAAGGTGTTTCCCTTTAGGTAACGAACAAACTGTTTGACAAGATAATCACCATAAGTTCCAGCATTGTTACATGTCTTAACAAAGTGTGCAACATGCTATTTTGGGTTCCCTTTGCTCTCAAATTATTGAAATTTGGGGGGTTGATAGCCGGCAGGCATTTTGAGGCTATCAATCCTTGCCGTGTAAGGCTTGGCATAAGCAAGGGAAGACTTAGCAACAATATCATACTTGTATTTGAGGGTCCCTTTAATAAATTCCCTCAATTGCCCAATCGGGATCATTCTCTCAGAAGAAACTTGCACCTCTTTAATCGGTGGTATTTGTTTCACAGGATTTTCTATCTAATGAACCTCTGGAGATTTTCTAGGTGCATGGCTTGACTCTCTGTCTATCTGAGCTTCCACCATATCCACTATCTTATCAATTTAAGCATCTTGATTTTGAGCATATTTAGTTAGGCCATCAATTGTCTTTGCCAGATTCGCAAGTTGCTTCTCCATAAATGAGGCATCAGTTACCATTGCTTGCATAATCACTGGAGATGTTGGAGAGTAGCACGAATTATCGCATAAGTTAATTTTTGAAGTGCTCAACTTATGCGGTGTGGTCGGAGATGATGAGTTGCTTGAACGATCATCGCTCTTTGTGCCAGAGTATTTGGAACCGGAATGCTCAAGTAGAGCTAAACTCTTCTTAAGCGATTCAGCCACACTGCTTCCTCCTTTCGAAGCACTTGCATTGGACTTCATTCTTTTGGGGTTGAAGATCCAAAAACTAGAGTTGGCGCGGACGACACTGGAAGAGTTTGTCATCCTAGCAAACCTGCCTTGCTCCTCATGACAGCTTCTAAGCTTCCAAAAGTAACACCAAGGATGCTTTCTACTTCAGTAAAGAACTTTGAATCAGCAGCCTTGGAAGCAGTTGATTGAGAGTTGACCTTCTTGGAAGTCATTTCAATATTCTTGAACTTTGTAATTGAAAAAGTTGAGATGAGAGGTAGAGATTGTCCCATTGGGCGTGCCAGAATTTGTTAGACAATAAAATTTTTGAGGTCAAAAATAAATAATCGAGATAAGAAAAATATATTGCAACAATCAATTTATTGTTTTCAATGCGAGTGTTACAATATCTATGAATCCTCTGATTCGCCTTTTCAAATATAAATTCAAGGGCTTAAAGCTTGATCTTGAATTTGAAATTGATTTGAATGCTCTGAGGGACGTTATCTTGACTTGTGCTTGAATTCAAGGGTTTTTGAGTTTGTTCTTGAAATTGCGGTCTTGATCTTTGGTCTTGATGAACTTGATTTGAATGATTGAGATTTTTAGAGAAATTGTGGCGTTTGATCCACGAACTTTCTCTTGCTTCTTGTTAGAGTTCTGGGGTCTCTTTTCTGAATTATAAGACCCCTATTTATACTTGTGGAAAAGGAAGAGTCATGATCAATATGGACTTCCTTTGACTAATCAGATTTGAGTGATGTGGAGTCTTTTTATGGGCTTTTATTTCATGGGTCTGCTACATCATTTTGACATGTGGCATGGTCCTATTGGCTCCTTCACTTCACTTTGCATGTCACGTCATTTGACATGTAGCGCTTATTTGGGCCTCTAAAATATGACAATATCTTGGGTTTAGTAAAGTGGGCTTATCATTTGTAGCCCAAATTAATGGACTAACCCAACAAATATTGGACCTTATTTAAATTCATACATGTTTGGATTTAAATAATTAACTCAATTATATTAATCCACAATATTTATTCGGGATTAATCTTTTTTGAATTTAATATAATCGAAATTTCGTACGGATTTTAATTTAATAAAATTTCATCGCATACACTTGTATTTGTATTTATGTTATAGTTCACATTTGTATTTATATTTTATAGTTCGCACTTGTATTTGTGTTATAGTTCGCATCTAGTTTGCACTTGTATTTATGTTTGTAGTTCGCGCCATCATTTATATTTTATATAATTCGCACTTGTATTTTAAAAAATTATTTTGTATTTGTATTTTATAATTGACTAAACATTGTATTTATATTTTGTGATTTCATTATATTTGTATTTTTCTATTATTTTTATCGATGCACTTGTATTTTTAAAAAACTATTTTGTATTAATATTTGTAAGTTGACCGCGTATTGTATTTTTATTTATAATTTAATTTATTTTATTTTATTGTATTTGAAATTTTAGTTGACAAGATCATTTGTATTTTTAAACAATTGAAAAAGAATTTTTATTTTTCTTTCTACGAACACTTGTATTTATAAAATGATAAATTATAGAAATACAAATGTTACATCGACATCAAATGATACATGTTTATACAACTTGAGTTATATGCATACAAATGATACTTGCTTATTTACAAGTACAAATAATAAGTTTGAAATACAAATACTAACGACTCATTTGCATTGAATGACACAATATATATTTATATATTTAAGACCCAAGCAAATACAATTAATTCATATACTTATTTGTATACAAATACAAATGACAAATTGTATGTATTTAAGATTAAACTATTCAACTACAAATAATAAATTTATTTAAAATATATAGTATGATACAATAAATATAAAATATAAAATACAACAACAACAAAAGGAGAGAAAAATACCAAAAAAAAAATGAAAAATAAAAAGAGAAAGAGAAAATGAAAAAAAAGGAAAAGAAAAAATGAAGAAAAACACTGAAAAGAAAAAAAAAAGAGTAATAAAAATAGAGAAAGAGAGAAAACAAATGAGAGACTGTGAATTGTATTTAATAAGTAAAAGGGATTATGAATTGTAATTAATTAAAATTTAGGCTAAATACGATAATTAGGAGCCTAGATTTGCTAAGTCATATAGTTACCTCACAAATTTTCTATATACTTTTATCTGTAAGTTATATTTATGACCCACGTAATAAATTGGTTTAATAAACATTAAATAGCTAAATCAATTGGAGAATTAATTTATGGTATAACTTTTTTGTCTTTTGTGATGGAGAATGCGAAGAAGAAAAAGTAATTCTACAATACGTTTAATTTTTGGGGTCTTTTTTATGCCTTCAAATAGAGAGGGATCAATACTATTTTAAAAGAAACTTGGAAAAGAAAAAAGAGAGAAAAGAATTTCTAGAGAACAATTAAGACGAAGAGTTTCTCTCTCAAGTCAAGAAAATATTATGACGAATTTGGGTATGTTATTTTGATTTTATTATTGTAAATTTAAGTTAATGTAAAATCATATAGTTCCACAATCCTAATTAATTGATAGGATTTTATGTTAGATCGTTTATGTTTTATAATCTGTTAAATCCTTACATATGGTATTAGAGTCTGATTTTTGAAACTAATGATTTTTCAATTTATAAACTGTAGTTGTGTGTTTCGTGAATTTAACATACTTTTAAATGCTGTCAAATATTATTGATTCCGCTGACTTTAATAAATAATGATCTTGTAGAACGGCACTAAAAGTTCGCTATTGTCGAATTATTGCTGTCAAATATAGTTAGCAGTATTACAGGATTAATCTACAACTAAATGACTACTTCAAATTTTCTTCTATTTGGTACCATTAGTATACGGATCCGTGCATCAAAATATTATTTTTAATCATTTCATATTGAAATATTATTGTTCAAATATATTACTAAATTATATTACCTTTTGAAAAAATTCAACTATCATATTGTTTCTCAAATAAAAGAGGAGTGGGAACTACACCCCCAACCCTACCACAACCTCCACGTCCATATCCATCCCACACACTCCATCACACCCTCAATTTTTTCAAAAAATAAAAAATTCTACCTCCCCCCAGCCAATCCCTTACCTCTAACATTAGTCATAAAAAAATTATATTTTATATTTTTATTATATTATTTATAATTTAAATCTACAACGCCTCCGTCCTCCGTTCTCCCCCCTCCCCCCCAAAAAAAAAGAAATATCAACGTACATTTTAAAATTATTTTTTTTGTATTACACGTATAAGCAGTTGAGTTTTCTTATCTTTTATCTCAAAATATAAAAAGTAGAATAGATAAATTTTGTTATCCATAATAAAATAAATAAAATAAAAAATTAGAAGAAGACTTCAAAATAATCTATTTTTTTAAGAATTTGTCTCTATTTAAAATTTAGTTACGCTTTCACACCTATCGAAATATAAGTTTACCTCACATTTAATTTTAATTCGTTTTTTACTCAAATTTAGAAAAGATTATTAATTTTTCCTAAGAATTAAAAGGAATTTCATAATGTATGTAATATTTCTTGAATATGAATGTTAAAGAAAAAAGTAGAATCATAAATTCATGAAAACATAAGTATTTACTCATCATAGCTAAAAAAATACTTTTAAAATTGTAATTTTTTTCTTAACTTCTGTTTCATCGCCCATGATTTTTTCATTATTTAGATTTATCTATTATATTTTACTTTAAATCATAGTTTCATATCAATATAAAATATAAATAGTGATACTGCTATTTATTTAAATTATGATTTTGTATTACTGAAAAATATAAATAAAAATATTGGTTAAGTATTTATTTACTTACATTTTTAGAATTAATAATTTTTGTACAACACAAAATTAAAATTGATAATTTTTTCATACATAACAGAAATAATAAATGAATTATTAATTAGAAGAAGACTCTAGTATAGTCCAATCTGCTATAAATGATTATGCTTTGAAATTCAAGTATAATACTTTCACCTCTATCAAATATAATTTTATCTCAGATTTTAAATTTTAATTTTTTTTTAATTCAATTTCAAAAAATCTGTTGGCTTTGTTCCAAGAGTTATAAGAAATTCAATAAGGTAAGAAAATTTCTTGAATGTAAATTTAAAGGACAAAAGTAAAATAAAATATTCATTTATATATATAAAAAATAGAACTATGTAATTTGTGTACATCATGTTTAATTATGCTTTAAGATATTATATTAAAAACTTATTTCTTAGGCTATGATTTATTTTTATGCTTTTTTACTTACTTTCTCTATATTATGAAACTAAATGACGCTTAAAATCACTAAAAAAAAATTGTAAATTTGCAAGTAAAATTAAAAGAGGATAAATAAATTAAAATATCTCAATGTATATAAATCTGTTTTGCAATCCTTCTAATAAAGTAAATATGTGAATGTGGTACTTATTAATTACAGAAATCGAACAATTATAAATTGCATACAATTGAATTAAATATTTAACAACTATGAAATAAAACAACATTAAAACAAAGAACAATGATATCAAACACATATATTGAAAAATTTAAGCTTTGCCAACTATACTAACAAAATTTCTACTTTTATAGTTATTTATTTATTTATTTTCTTCACTCTTCTTTATCTTCATCTATAAGTCGACAATAGCAACAAAATTATTACTAAAAATTACAATAAACTCTTAAGAATACTTCTCCACAAATTAAACAATAAAAATGGTATTAATTTAAAATTGATCCACCTATGAATCTCTTACTTATCAAAACTTTTTTATTTACTTAACCAATAAAACTTATGATATAGGGGTGTATATAAGAGACGTTAAGAAGCTAGAACCTTATTTTAATTCGGATTTAAATTTCAAATATCATATTAATTTGCTGAAAAAAATAAGTTGCTATTCTTCTTATCCTTAGTTTGTTATTCTTTCTTATCCTTACTCTTTTTCAAATGTAATGTATATTTACCTAATAATTCATATATTTGGATTGAGATAATAATTTAAAAGCAATGAGATTATTATTAGTATTATTATTATTATTATTATTATTATTATTATTATTATTATTATTATTATTATTATTATTATTATTATTATATATTTTATTTTCCATTTAATATTTAATCAAATATATTCAAATATAATATATTACTACTACTACTATTAAATGTATTATTACATACGTACGTAATTAATATTATTATTAATTATTATCCTACTTCTACATACTACATACACTAATATCTACCAATAGTACTAATTAATATTATTAAATCTATAAAATGTACTAATATCTACCCTTACTACTAATTATTATTATAAATATATTTTATAGCATTTAAATTTTAAAAGAGATAAGTTTGAAATAGTAAATGTCTATCAGAACTCTTAATTATGGATTTTTATTTTTAAGATAATGATTTTTTTTTAAAGAATAATGTACTTAAAATTTAAATACTTATCATCCAATTCATACTTTAATTGCTACTACTTCTATTTTAAATTCAAATTTCTAATGTTTATCTTACAATTATAATAAATTTTGATAGTAATGTTTTGATAGTAATGGATATCCACATTTTGTGACAGCAAATTGTGTAGCATGATTACGGAATAAACACATCTATTTTTTTAAAAAAAATATATAAGTTAATCTTTGAGAAGATATTATATAAGTTAATTAGGAATAGAAAATTCCTAATTTAAGATGGAGAAATATTTATTACTTCACATAATCTTTATGGTGAAAAAGAATGAGTTACTAATTTTGCACATAGTTTGCACCATAATCATTGATAGTAAAATATTTTCTAATAATCTTAACCAAATCAACATGAGAGAATAGAAAAATATATTTTTCTTCATTATCGAATGCTTTTTTAAATTATATCAAACAAAGTTCAACCTCAAAACACCATAATTCAGTTGAATCTTCCCTATAAAATTTTATGCATAAATAAGATTAAAAAATCTTACCTTAAAAAAGAAACAACAATCGCGAACTAACAATCTGAAGACATCCTCATTCTCCTTATGAACTTTTTTATCAAATAATTTGCTATTTTTTTGTCAAAAGTTACCCCTCGTTGGTGTCTTTGTTAGTGTCTTTTCGTTACTACTCATAGTTAGATGAATTTAATGTAAATTCTCTATGATTATAATCTGATGAATAATTTACTCCTTTGTATCTTTGTGGTTACTAATGTATGTCTCAAACTCATGTATCAATAAAAATGAGAGAGCTATCTCAAAATATCGTAATCTCAAACTAAATATTTTTGACTAAAATTTTTAATAAAAAATGATTTTCTATTTATCATTAGATAAAGAATGTATTTATTTTATTAAAAATCAAACAAATAAACATAAGTTGAAAATTTTACTTTCTTGAACTCAAACTGATTAGAGTAAAATAAATTTAACATGAAGAAAGCATTAAAAATGTTTAATAACAAAGAAAAAAATAGAGGAGCTAGCTTAAATTATATATCATTATAGAAGTATATATAAGATAGGTTAAGAAGTTAGAATTTTATTTCAACTCAAATTTTATTTAAATTCGAATTCATATATCTAATCATTTTTTTTCTTTCAAAAAAGGATCTTTTTTTACTCTTGCTTATCTTGATTTTTTAAATACAACGTACATATTTTTTTTATAATCTATATATTTAAATTGAAAGAAATATTTAAAATCAGTAAAATTTATTCAAATACCTTTTTATAGTTATCAATAATAAATAAAAAAATGATCATTTTGTTACTCATCCTTATCCAAAGAAAAAAATAAATTTAACCCAAATAAAGCACTAAAAATGTTTAATAACAAAGAAAAAAATAAAGAAGCTAGCTTAACATTGTATATCATTATAGAACTATATATATATATATATATATATATATATATAAGAGAGAACTATATATAAGAGAGGTCAAGAAGTTAGAATTTCATTTCAACTCAAATTTTATTTAAATTCGAATTCAAAAATCAAATCATTTCTTTTTTCAAAAAAAGATCTTTTTTTTTACTCTTCCTTTTCCTTGATTTTTAAAATACAATATACATATTCTATTTTATTTTTATAATCTATGTATTTAAATTGAAAGAAATATTTGAAATCAATAAGATTTATCCAAATATTTTTTATAGTTATCAATAATAAATAAAAAATGACCAGTTTGTTACTCATCTTTAGCCTTACTATTTTATTTTATTTTTTCTCTTTTTCTCAATTATCTTTTTTTCTTTCTTCGACTCATTTTCTAGTTGATACTACTACTTTGTTTTGCACGTTTTTAAAATTTTCTTTGCTTTGCTTTTTTTCTTTTGTTTGTTTGTTAATTTTTTTTATAAAAAATAAATTGACAATTTAGATATATAAATGTATTTCAAGTAAATATATACGTTGAATTTAATTATTAAATTTTAAAATAATTGCAAGTAATGATAAGTTTTAGATACACACCACAAATATATATTATTTATATATATCAATAATAATAATAATAATAATATATTTATCATTATATTTGATATAGATAAGTTTATGAAATATAAGAGTTCATTTAGAACTCTTTCATTGTGGATTTCTATTTTTAAACTAATTAATAATAATTTTTTAAAGGATAATGTATTTTTAAATTCAAATAATTATAAAAATCTTATTACAATGCAATTAAACTTGTCCTAAAAACTGACACGTGGCTTCATAGCAGCTTGTCACTTGGCTTCTTCGTAGTAAAATAAATTTAACATGAAGAAAGGAGTAAAAATGTTTAATAACAAAGAAAAAAATAGAGAAGCTAGCTTAAATTATACATCATTATAAAAGTATATATAAAATAGGTTAAGAAGTTAGAATTTTATTTCAACTCAAATTTTATTTAAATTCGAATTCAAATATCAAATAATTTTTTTTCAAAAAAGGATCTTTTTTTTTTACTCTTGCTTATCTTGATTTTTTAAATACAACGTAAGTATTTGTTTCATAATCTATATATTTAAATTGAAAGAAATATTTGAAATCGGTAAAATTTATTCAAATACCTTTTTATAGTTAGTAATGATAAATAAAAAATCACCATTTTGTTACTCATCCTTGTCCATACCCAGGGTCGAACCCTCGACCTCTGGGTAGGTTGGGGCAGCCCTTTCCGCTGCGCCACCACTACTGTTGGTCTTTCTCTCTATTTTTTATAGGTTGAGAAAGTGAAGGTTAAGCATTTCTCCCAACCGACGTCAGGAATCATTTTATATCAAAACTACCAAGTTTTTCCATCAGGCAAGCCAATTTAAAAATACGACATTGGCATCAACACCAAAAGGATATACTACATAACCAACTACCCTGACCTCCTCGATTCCATGTAGAGCATATGCAGAGGCAGCTGGAAAGATTGATGAAGCTGAAACACCATAACGTTGGAATTCTCATCAAGAGAGAAACATGGCATATCCATAATTGACATACACAGTAGATGGTCCCGCCTGACATATCCATAATTCTCAACAACCCATTTTTGTGCTGCTTTAAGATCTTACTGGATGTCCCTTGATCCCCTATTTCTCTCCACACGTCCTGCTACTGCAACCCCAACAACACTAGCAGCAGCAGCCCCGGCTGCATTATATGCATCAGGAGATTCGAGTAGATGTGCAACTTCTTTACTCAAATCTGGTATCATTTCACCCATACCCCTGCTGCTAAATGAGCTCCAATCTTGAGAGTATATTTAAAAAATGATTTTCTATCTATCATTAGATACAAAATGTGTATTTATGTTAACAAAAATCAAATGAATAAAATAAGATGAAAAACTATTATTTACTTGAATTCAAATATTGATTATAATAAAATAAATTTAACCCAAAGAAAGCACTAAAAATGTTTAATAACAAAGAAAAAAATAGAGAAGCTAGCTTAACATTGTATATCATTATAGAACTATATATATATATATAAGAGAGAACTATATATTAGAGAGTTTAAGAAGTTAGAATTTCATTTCAACTCAAATTTTATTTAAATTTTGAATTCAAAAATCAAATCATTTTATTTTTCAAAAAAAGATCTTTTTTTTTACTCTTCCTTATCCTTGATTTTTAAAATATAATATACATATTCTATTTTATTTTTATAATCTATGTATTTAAATTGAAAGAAATATTTAAAATCAATAAGATTTATCCAAATATTTTTTATAGTTATCAATAATAAATAAAAAATGATCAGTTTGTTACTCATCTTTATCCTTACTATTTTATTTTATTTTTTCTCTTTTTCTCAATTATCTTTTTTTCTTTCGTTCACTCATTTTCTAGTTGATACTACTACTTTTTTTTTTGCACGTTTTTAAAATTTTCTTTTCTTTGCTTTTTTTCTTTTGTTTGTTTGTTAATTTTTTTTATAAAAAATAAATTGACAATTTAGATATATAAATGTATTTCAAGTAGATATATACGTTGAATTTAATTATTAAATTTTAAAACAATCTCAAGTAATGATAAGTTTTAGATACACACCACAAATATATATTATTTATATTTATCAATAATAATAATAATAATATATTTATCATTATATTTGATATAGATAAGTTTCTGAAAAATAAGAGTTCATTTAGAAATCTTTCATTGTGGGTTTCTATTTTTAAACTAATTAATAATTTTTTTTTTAAAAGGATAATGTATTTTTAAATTCAAATAATTATAAAAATCTTATTACAATACAATTAAACCTGTCTTAAAAACTGATGGCTTCTTCTTATACTTCGTCCTCTGCTTTATAATATATACTAGTATAGGTACCCGCGCGATACGCGAAATATTTTTAGAAAAATAAATCATTAGAAATGTTATCTTATTAGTTTGAAATAATAAATTATCTTTCATTGTATTGATATATTTTAAATTAATATATTGAATATTTTTTTATAATAAATAATTCATAAAATTACATAGTTCAATTAATTTAGTTGGACTATGTATTCTCCATTTGCCGCCATCACTCCGCCGCACCACCCCCACTCGTCTTCAACCCTATCAACCTCTCCTCCAGACAATCTCATAATCAAATCATATCAAAAGAAAAAAAATAATGAATCATATAATTATCAAAAATAAAAATGATTAGCAGTTTTCTTTATTACATTGTTCACTATCAAATATTATTCGATTGTTAATATTGACTTTTATTAACTTATCAAATTGCTTAATGTAATTATCAAGTAATTTTTTTGTTAATATAAAATTATAAATTTATTTTATTTAATCATGTACTTTATATTTTTTTTTCAATATAAAATGTATGGATAGTAATTTGTGAATTTCAATTAATTTCTTTACTGAAATTCTTTTATTTAATTTATTCATTATATTCTCAAAGTTAATTCAAAATTCTTATCCCTCACCCAAACCCTCAATACTTGTAAAGGAAATACTATATTTTAGACATGACACGGAGCAGCTACAGCTTACTGAGGACATGACCCTAGATAGGAAGGTGTGGAGGTCGCAGATAAGGGTAGAAGGCTAGTGTGAGTGTGTGGGTTGTAGCAAGGTGTTAGGAGAGCTCTTATGTAGCCGGGTTAGTAATCCTAGGACAGTGTCCATTAGTAGGAGCCACTAGTAGGAAAGTTTAGATGTGGTGGGTGTCTTTGGTCTGTGAGTGTATGTTACTACAAGGTGTGTGTCCTATCTCTTATTTCTTATTTTGAATTGCTCGTATTTCTATTATTTCGTATTTCTCTAATATCTATTTTATTATTTCTTATTCCTTATTTCTGTTATGTCATTCATCCTGCTTTATGTTTCATTACGACCTTATGTACTATTCTTTATTCTGAGTCGGGGGTCTATCGAAAATAACCTCTCTACTTCTTCGGAGGTAGCGGTATGGACTGCATACATTTTACCCTCCCCAGACCTCACTTTGTGGGAATACACTGGGTTTTTTTATTGTTGTTGTTGTTGTTGTTGTTGTTGTTGTGGTTGTTGTTGTTGTCTCCAGAATACATTGAATTATTATTTTTTGTTACATTTCATAGGTAGCTGAACTTTTTTCTCTTACATTTCAAAATATAAGATATTGAATTTAAATCTAGGTCACTTAAGTTCTTATATTCTAATGTTCATTTAATTCGTTATTTATTGATGATTTACATGACATACAAAATTTAAAATTTTACTTGTTATAATTTAAAAAATACTTTCTCATTTAACATATTAATTGTATTATACTACTACTACACATACTAAGTACTACTTCTAATATACATATATCCTATGTACTACAACTACACATATATACGATATACTACAACTACTATTACTATTTATGATTAGTAGCAGTAGTATTATGTTCTTATATTTCATTTAATATTTTAATAAATTACATTTAGATATGTTTTTAATACAGCTAATAATTGTATCTATAATTTTTAAAAAAATTATAAGTTTATCTTTGAGAAGATATTGTATCTCCAATTCAAATTTAAAAATAAAGAATAGATAACATTAAGAATTCAATTAGAACTCTTTAGTATGATAGCTAACTACTTTTAATATGTAATTTCATATATTTTTAATTTACCTTCAATCTTGTTTTAAACCAAATAACTTTCTTAACTTGAATATTCGACTTTCTCTCCTCCCTTACTCATCTCAATTGAATATTTTAAATATCTTTTTCTACTTATCAATATTTTTTTTGATTATTTTTAATATTATATAATCTTCTTCTCTTTTAATATATATTATGGACTTACATATACTTATAGAATTTTTCAAACATATTAAATGTTAGAAAGATAAAATAAGTGATCACAATAATATTTTAATTCGAATGATTTCTTTGTATAAGTAATTTTGACAATAGTATTAATAATACAAAATTTTATTTACATATTTGATAATGAAACAAAATCAAAAACTATTTATGCCCCCCTCCTCAAAAACCCACCCAAAAGAAAAGAAATCAAAAACAAATATTTTCTATTCTTTTTAAAAAAAAATAATTTAAATTCAAATATTGCTAATCTTTTAAATTCAAATGCTATCACAAAATTATTAAAATAAGATTAATTTATTATTCTCTTTATTCTTATTTTTCTTAAAAATATGTATATTTATATTATAAGTTATATAATTGAACTGAGATAAATATTTAATATAATTGATGATGATAATAATAAAATAGTAATAGTAATAGTTGTTGTTTTTGTTGTTGTTTTTCTACTATTATTACTACCACTGCTACTACTAAAACTATCACTATTCTAGCATATTTTTTAATTAATTTATTTTTAGGCTACACTTTATAAGTAATTAAGTCTTCTTATCTTATATTTCAAAATATAAATACTGAATTCAAATGTGATTTAATTAAATTTTATATTATAATGCACATGGGACTTGTTGTTTATGAAGATTTTAGTTGTGTAATTCTAAAAAATATAAACAACAAATAAAATTAGTAAATATTTGTTATATATAAATATAAATTTGTAAGTAAACTCATAAAAAGAATAAATCAATTGCAATATTTAAATGCATATAAATCTTTTTTATAACTTTCTTAAAATAGAGTGGATATGTAAATGTGATAGAGAAATATATTATATTTGAACACATAAAAATATTTGCATTCATTCTTTATACAAATAGTCTGATAAAATTTCTTTGTATATTTCAACTCCCAATTGTACTTGCTGATTTCTCAAATATTCATTTTGCATTTCGAAGAGATTTACATGCATAAGATTTGTGAAAATTTCAGCTTTCCTGGATACATCTCTGACAAAAGATAAATATAGTGCTAATCACAAAAACAATAAAGTTACTATAAAACTAAATCAAGTATGAGAACATAGCATTCTAATCTACTCAGAGAAATCTGATGAGCATTACCTATAAATTTTTTTAATCCATGGCAGGTCTATTTGTTTCAAAAAATAAAATATTAATCATAAATAACAATAAAATAATTCAAAATTAAATTAACCATGAACAATATATATTGATAATTAATCAAACAAATTACCTGTAATCTTTTTAACCATGGTAGATATATCTGTGACAAAAATTAGATATAATGTTAATCATAAATAATAATAATAAAAAAATTTAAAAGCTAAGTTAAACATCAACATACTTTGATAGCTATTCAAAGATAATTTTAACAACAATAATAAAAATAATCTTGTGAATAAAATGATCATATAATTTTTTTCGAGATAAATACAATCTAAATATGAAAATAATTGTATCTGGCAAAAAAAAAAAAGAAGAAAAGAAGAAAGCTTAAATAATACTATATGTATTGAAGGGGATATATATAGGAGGTTTCAGTTATGGATATTTATGTTAACCAAAATTTCAATCAAATTCAAAATTTAAATATATCACTGATCAATTTGTTAGAAAAGATAAGATTCTGACTTATCATAATCTAATAGTTTAGAATTTCAAAATTTAAAAAATAGAAAATCATCTGAGAAGTTACATTCAAACTTGAAAAATACATAGTTAGCATTTTATTAAGAACTTCAACTCATTTAATTGATTTAAACAAAAAAAAAATACTTGCTCAAACTTGTTTTTATATTTAATTATTTGTTTTAAAAATTCTTAACAGTGCTTCTACAGCATTTTAACGTATTTTTAATAATGTTTTAATTATTATTATTGTTGTTGTTGTTGTTGTTGTTGTTGTTATTATTATTTCCACTTTCCAATTTGATCTAATTGTTACTTTTTATCTTTTGAACTGGTCACCTTAGACTCGATTTAGTAATAAGTTTGGATTTTTGGACTTTTCAAATAAAAGGGCCTAGAGCCCATCTTTAATTTTTAAAAAATTATTATTATTATTATTATTATTATTATTATTATTATTATAATAATAATAATAATAATAATAAAAAAAAAAAAGTGTGAAGACCCTTAGAAAATTGATTTGAACTTGACTCTTCTTTAGACAAAACTGTCTTTTCACTATTTTTTAAATTTATTATTTAATTATTTTTAATTATACTAACTAGACTTCCTAAAATATATGGGAGTCCTAAAATATATGGTAGGAGAATTAATTAATATTTTTCTTTCTACTGTTCAATTAGAAAAATACTTCTAGAAAGAAAATACTTCTATAAATATTAAGATGTACGTTAAACAAAAGAACAAACTGATTTGCTTATTGGGAGAATATGATTGATACTCATCTAACTTGATTCGATTGTATGTCTAGATTGGTGAATGCTTAATTTTCTAACCCTCAACTTCTTTACTGTTTTTGTCAGCATAATAGAATTCAACATGTGTATATATATCTATATACATATATATATATATCTTCTCTGTTTTAATTCAAAATCATTCTTTAAGATCAAAATTTTCGCTCAGACAAGAATTAGTTGGATCAAAATCGAAGCTTTATGATCACTATTATATTTTTCTTTTATAGTTTACAGGTCGTAGATGAATGTCGGTTGATTTTGAAGAATTTTTTGTGTAAAGGTTAGGTTTAATTGTATTGTTTTGATATCTTTATTATCTTGTTTTGTTTTAATTTACAGATGCTAGATGAATGTGGGTCGGCTTTGAAAAAAAAATAGGTAAAGGTTAGGTTTAATTGTATTATTGTATCTCTATTTAGGGGTGGAGCTATATGTAAGTTAAGGGGGTCATTCGAACCCCCTTCAACGAAAAATTATACTATATATACATGGTTAAAATTATTTTTTATGTATATGTAGTAGATGTCGAACCTCCTTCGGTTAGATCATATGTTCACTTGTGAACCTCCTTGAAAATCCTGACTCTGCCACTGTCTCTATTAGTTTGTTATTTTGTGGTAGTTTACAATTCGTAGATGAATCTCGATCGGCTTTGAGAATTTTTTGTGTAAAATTTAAGTTTAATTGTATTGTGTTGATATCACTTTTATCGTATTATTTTGTTGCAGTTTACAGGTAATAGATAAATGTTGATCGGCTTTGAGGAATTTTTTTATGTAAAAGTTAGGTTTAGTCGTATTATTTTGATATCTCCATTATCGTATAATTTTGTTATTGTTTACAGGTGATAGATGAGAGGTGATAGATGAGTGTCGGGCGACTATGAAAAAATTTTCTTGTTTAAAGATTAGATTTAATTATATTATTTTGATGTCTCTGTCATTGTATTGTTTTGTTGCAAATTACAGATGGCAGATGAATATCGATCGACTGTTAAAAATATTTTTGGTAAAGATTAGGTTTAATAAATAAATTCTCCATCTTTACATACTCAAAAGATATTAAATTTAATTATTATATTCATCTTTATTATTTAAACAAATATCTTATTTAGTGTAATGTTTTGAACTCATTAAAATGAGGTACACGCGCAAGTTGCGTACATCTAAACTAGTTATAAGAAATATATAGACACATTAGAAAAGATAATAGATTCATATTATAGTGAACTTGTGATTTATTAGAACCACATTTATATTACGGGTGTGTTTGGTATGAAGGAAAACATTTTTGAGAAAATGTTTTTCAGTTTTCTTATGTTTGGTTGACTTATATGTTTTGAAAAATGTTTTCCAAATCAACTTATTTTCCTTAAATCTAAGGAAAATGACTTCCCTTCAAAAAGTAAGGAAAACATTTTCCAAAACTCTCTTTCAACCTCACTTTAAAGTTGAAATGTTCATACAATTCTCAAAATCATCTACCCCGCCCCCAATATCCTATCACCCCGACACCAC
>NC_061121.1:51713988-51731710 GCF_002878395.1 Capsicum annuum | reverse complement strand
CCCCCTTTACCAGCCCCCTCTCCCATCCCTTCCCCCCACCCCACTCCAACCTAAAAAAAAAAAAATTAAATTAAATTTATTTTTAAAATTTTTTAATTTTTTTCTTCCCCCTCACTCCCCTATCTTGACCCCCCGCCCCTCCTAACCCCCCCCCCCCCCCCCTCCCCGCCAAATTTAAAAAAAAAAAATTAACAAAAAAAATTCAAAACTTTTTCTCACCCCACCCCTACTGTCTATTCTGACACCCTCACCCACCCGCCTACCAATCCTTTTTCCAAAAAAGGATTTTATTTTTTTAATTTATTTTTTAAAAAAGAATTCTAAAATGTATTTTTACGCTTTAGTTAAACACTAAAATGTATTTTTGAAAAATATTTTTTTCATTCACCAACCAAACATAAGAAAACAAGTAAGAAACCAACTTATAAAACATTTTCTAGGAAAATATTTTCCATGGAAAACATTTTCCTTCGTACCAAACACAGCCTACATGTCTCTTTGCATGAATGCTCAGAACCACATTTATATTACATCTCTCTCTGCATGAATGCACAACAGTATTTAGATGATTGTTACCTACTATACTATATCGTTATGTAAAATGCAAATACTTGTTTTGATTGTTTTTATTACAGCATACTGTTACAACCGTATTGTGTAACAATGAAAACTGCCAACTTATATCGTAATCAATTTTGTGTGATCGCGTCTATACCTTATTTTTTTCCTCATCTTGCTCTTTACTCATTAGTTAATAATTTTCTTTTATGCTTTACCTAATATTTTTTATTATATCTCTACCCCGCACCTTACTTTTTCCTTTGCGACATTGTAAGCTTATTCTATATATTGCTAGAGCGTAACTTTATGGAACGATGAAAAAGGATACTAGTATTATACTCCCTCCGTTTCAAAATAAGTGAATTATTGGAGTATTTATTGATGTTTCAAAATAAGTGAATCATCAAATTTTTTTCTAAATTTACCCTTATAATTTGACAACCAATTAACTTTTAAAAAAGTATTACAAGAACAACTTTTTCTTTTTTTGAGATAAAAATAAAAAATTATGTTAAATTTATGTCTTTAATATTTTTTCCTTAATATGTATGCTAAAATCCAACAATTTATTTATTATTTATTATAAAATAGAGGGAGTACTATCCATCGAAACATTGTATTCAACAAAACAATAGTATAATATAATATGCCGACATGCAATAACCATCCAAACAAGCTGTTACCTTGGAAAAGCAAAAGTAAGAATGGATAAAAACGTGACATCATTTTGAAGCCTACATTTCTGTTCACATTGAAATTGACACCTTATTCACAGGAAATGTTGAGGACGCCAGTTGGCAAAGATGATCTTTTGAGAGATCTCAATCAGGTCAAAAGGACCATTATTATAAGTTATCTACATAACGACTCACGCAGAATTGACCACAGAGCACAGAACTGAAAAAACCACTTCTTGCAATTATCAGATAGTAGTATCTGAAGTATTTACAATAGGAAAGCAGAACAATTGAACTAGTAAAGACATTTCGAGAAGATATTCCAGAAAAGTCTTAGTACTATGTACATGTTCAAGCGAACTCATTCAGTACAAAATGGCATCAAGCGTTGTTAGCAGCTTTCCACTTGGTGAAACTTAAACCAGTCATTAAGCTAAAGAGATAAATGTATCTATACAAACGCAATGGTGTTTGTTAATCATTCAGGGCATCATGACTACTGCAAAACTGTACTTCTATTAAATGTTTTTCCCCAATGATGGAATCTACAGAAAAAGTAGTCACCATCAAAGGTAATTTCAGGCCCTGAATGCAGCATAACCTGGTAACAGTCAGGCCTGAGTCCAGCTATCCATCACATAAAGTTAAGATTGCCGAAAGGATATACTCCTCATCGGTAAAAAATAAACCCCAAAAGTAAAACCATGTACATGCCCAACCACCAACTACTTTGCCTTCTCACAGAACAGAGTCGAATGCAACCTGGAAATGAGCAGTATGTCTTGGCTTTGGACAAGATGCATTAGCAAGACCTCGGAGCAGTCTAAGAACATCAGCAGTATCATCTAGGTAATACTTGGCTTTGCTTGGCTTTTGCCCAACAGTGCAGGCAAAGATATCTGGGGCAGCAGTGACCGACGGACTGGATACACTGCTTAATATGCTCTCAAACATGTCCTCATCTGATCTATCATCTCCAATGCACATAACAAAATCAGGTGGCTTCCCATTATCAACCATAATTGAGAGGACCTTTTGTGCCACTAATCCTTTAGTCACACCCTGCAAATAAGCAAACGAACAAGTAAAAACTTTTGAAGATGTCTCTATCTGCAGCAGATACAAACGCACTAGGGAGGAAGATCTTACTTGTGGCTTGACTTCGACAATGTGTTGGCCCCTCTTAACAACTGCAGGTTCATTTGCTAGTACATTTTCCAAATGATCCAACAATTCCTTTGCCTGACAGGAGCCAAAGTCTGGGTCCGCATCATGATGGTGCCACACCAAAGCACTCTCTTTAGGTTCAATATATGATCCATCCGTTGCTTCTGTGTATAGTTTCATAACGGGTTCCACAATCGGTTTCCACTCGAGATCAGAAGCCAAACATTCCCAATCCGACATTTTACTACCCCTGCAACATGATACAATCCTGGTTAACATGAAGGTATCCAAGGGAGACTTCAGAAGAAAAATTCCTAATGTGAAATTATAGAGCAACTGCAACAAAGGACTGCAGCATACAACAACAAAATACACAGTGCAATCCCAAAAGTGGGGTCTGGGAAGGGAAGGGAAGGGAAGGGTAAGATGTACGCAAACTTTACTCCTACCTTTGTAGGGTAGAGAGGTGGTTTCGATCGACCCTTGGCTCGAAAGAGAAGTTATTCGGAGAAGGGTTGCAAGAAAAAAATAGCACCAAAATATCAAGACACAGAAAGGACTGCGTCATGTTTA
Source organism: Capsicum annuum (assembly GCF_002878395.1). NCBI lineage: Eukaryota > Viridiplantae > Streptophyta > Magnoliopsida > Solanales > Solanaceae > Capsicum > Capsicum annuum. The sequence goes on along the minus strand of NC_061121.1, from coordinate 51,728,732 downwards.
CATAAAATATCCATACCTTATGAAATACCCATGTTCAGCAGCTATTCCAAGCCTTTCACATGGTGCAAGCCATTCACTTAATGAACTCCTTCCTCTTCCACTAACAATATACACTGTGTTTTTAGGATCATTGCTTAAAGAATTCAACAGCGTAATAACTTCAGCACTTGGAGCTTTAATCAATGATGACTGAGGTACAACAGTGCCATCATAGTCCAAGAATATTGCCCTTCTCTGTGTCTTCCTATATGAGGAGACCATGTGATCAATAGACAGCTTTCTAAAACTTGGAGAAAGTGCAATAACTCTGAAGCCCAGGCCAAGACCAATGCCCCAGCAACGCTTACTATAATGATCTTTGCAAGCTCTTTCCAAATCATGAATAAAGCTGCGAGCCCAGTAAGCTACATCATGAGAGCTTACATAGCGGTAGTGCTTCTCGTGACGAAGTTGTTTCTCGGAATCAGACATTGTAATGGCAACATTTAAAGCCTCAGCCACAGCTTCAATATCCCATGGATTTACTCTAATTGCTCCACTCAGAGATGGTGAACAACCAATAAATTCTGACACAACAAGCATGCTAGTTCTAGGAGAATCAGCTTTAATACCCATAGCATCATCCATACCAGGAGAACCTTGCCTGCAAACAATATACTTGTAAGGCACTAAATTCATTCCATCCCTCACAGCATTCACTAGGCAACATTCAGCAACAGCATAGTATGCAGTCTTCTCATGGCGAGGAACCGGACGATCAATCAAAATAACAGGCTCATAATTAGATCTACCGTAAATTTGGTTGATCCTTTCAGCAGTTGAATATGTCTCCCTCTTTGCTTCCTGAACATCTTTGCCCGAGCTACGAGCGGGGTTTACTATTTGAACAAGAACAAGTTTCCCCTGCAAGTTCTTGTCCTGCTGTAGTAGGTACTCAAATGCTAGCAATTTCAAACTAATGCCTTTGAATATGTCCATATCATCCACACCCAGAATTACCTTCTTCCCCTTAAACTTTTCTTGAACTTCTTTAGCTTTATCAAAAGTAGAAGAAAAGTTCATCACAGACTCTAGTCGACCCATATGTATGCCCACAGGCAGAATTTTAATGTAGACTGTACGACCAAAATAATCAAGTCCAATATGTCCTCGTTTAGATTCATAATCTAGACCCAACATTCGACTGCAGCATGACAGAAAGTGACGTGCATAATCGAAGGTATGAAAGCCAATTAGGTCGCAATTTAACAACCCTTTCAGAATTTCATCCCTAACAGGAAGAGTTCGGTAAATTTCTGACGAAGGAAATGGACTATGAAGAAAGAAACCTAGCTTGACCCGATGGTAGCGCTTCCTCAAAAATGTTGGGAGAACCATGAGGTGGTAATCTTGAATCCAGATATAATCATCCTCAGGATTAACGACTTCCATAACCTTATCAGCGAAAATCTTATTCGCAGAGACATAAGCTTGCCACATCTGCCGGTCAAAACGATCTCCATGATCAGGACACATTGGAAGCATGTAGTGGAAAAGAGGCCAAAGTTGCTGCTTACAGAAGTTGTGATAAAACTTTTCCTGGATATCATGGGGTACAAAAGCAGGCACACACTTGAACTCGTCAAGAAGTCGCTGAGCAACTTCCTCCTGTTCACTGGGTTCAATATCAACCTTGAGAGAACCCACATAGACAACCTCAGTTTCAGGGGAAAACCCATCCTTCAATTGCAATAGAAGAGAATCCTCATCCAAACTGAACAACCACTTTTTAACCATTGTATCTCTTTGAGCATGCAAAGGCAACATGTTTGCAACAATAATTTTTCGCTCTCGGCATGAGGATAACATACTATCTGAATCACCATCACTGCTTCCATGACCATCTGTGATGATTCCAGGAACTGTCATCACACGTGGAAGAGCTCTAGGTGTCGGTATATCTAGTATGTCTCCACATGCCATGTCCAAAAGATTGGCACAAGATCTTGACGGCATGATTATAGAGTGAAATTTGGTCTATCTTGTTAAACAAGCACTGCTCGAATTTGAAATCTATGCTTGAAGCATTCAGTCCCAAAGCAGCTGTGCACTAACCTACAGCACCAACAGGTAGAAAAAGACGGATTATTATTTAGCCAATGAGTTCATCATAAGACGTGATTCGTAACATCATCACAACATCAAACAATAGAACTGTGGATTGGTTAAATTGAGGATATTATCAAGCACCAAGCAAGGAATGGCAAAGAAACTAAGTAGGCGCAAATGTAAGTGTCAAGAAATATTTAATCTCAAACTCAAAAAAAGGGAAAAATTAGAGTTGATAGAACTGTTATAACATTACAATGATTCAATAATTCATCTCACTCGCATAATAAGAATGACATGAGAAATGCAGCGCCATGAAATTCGATAGCAGTAGTAGTTTTAAACAAAAATTTAAAAGCTGACAAGTGTAACCCTGCTAAATTGGTTAGCACTTGTAGTTTCCATAATATATCACTTGTCGGCATTTTTTTTCTTCTCAAAAAAAAAAAAAAAAACAAAGGGCTGACAAGTGATATATTATGGAAGCTACAAGTACTAACCAATTTAGCAGGGTGAAGGGTTGGTTACATGATAAGGTGGGATCCAACACAAAAGAAGAGAAATGCACATTTCCTAAGGCCATGGTATAAGAACATGGAATTTATCATAATAACCATAACATGGCTTTGATGGACCATGGAAGCAGTTAGCCAGTTACTGTTAAGCTGAAGCCTGAAACGGGCAGTGAACAAAGAAACAAGTACGAATAATAAGTTTAATTCTAATTTCAACGTGTTGAATAAGCTTGGTGGATGTTCATAACGAACTTAGGAATGATATGTTTATAACAAACCCAAGTCCAACCCAAAACCCATTTGAAGGTGAGTTCACCAAATCATGCCCCACCTCCAAGATCTTCAATTAAAAGGATATTACAAGAAAGGCCAGCCATTAATCCTTTCATCTATATGTAAAAAGCTAATTTGGTGGAGGAATGAACATTCCAAAGAAACTTAAAAAACTATGGAATTTTTTCAATATCTACTTTCTGAAGGTAGCAATTACAAGTAAGTGTGCTCACAATGAATTGCATCTATCCTTTTTACATTAAAATGGAAATCATTGGATATTCAATGCACCTTCAAACAATAAAGACATTTATACCACTATATATATTTCTAGAGTATACCAATTGCAAGTGTCCAGATTAGAACTAAATAGCTCGCCAAACAGCCACGAAATGAGTTCTAACATTCCATCAGAACTCTTAATATTTGTTGTTTAAGAATATGCAAGAGAAGAATTTAATTTAGAAGTACACTAATTGTCGAGTTCTTTGTTCCGCAATTATCATTTTCCACACAAACCTCCTATGTTAATACTCTCCTGGTAAGTAAATTTCATCTATGGTCACTTAACTTTGTGTCTATTCGCAAGTCACTTTTCTTTGACTCATTGCAGAAAAGTCATTTAACTTTGCTCCGACCATGACAAAAGTCACTATGACCGGATTCTACAATAATTCCACCGAAAAAATGATGTCGCAACCTTAATTAGTATAATTTAAGTGAATATATAATATACGACTCATATCTTGACCCTTTTTATATGTGCACAACCCAATTTTCCTTATGGATTATTTAATGAAAGGATACAAATTTCTTAATAGATTAGACTACCTAATAAAGACTATTTTCATAAAAAAAAATTGGTTGATATTTTTATGAAACATTTCATAATATTACATTCATCTGCCAAAAAGGTGCATCGAAAAAGAGTGATAAACAAGATAAAATTCTTCAAAACACATAAAATTGAAATACATGTATGATCTTATTTTTTAAAAAAATATATTTTTATTCTTTGAAGATAAATAAACATGCTAAAGATAGTTTTAAAATAAAATCTTTTTAACTGTGTCATTGAATAAGTATTGTCAAAATTTGTACAAATAATGTTACTGACAGTTGTGTTAATAAAAGTTATAAAATATAAGTACTTTAATAGATAAAGAAATTATAGGATATTTAATTTTTGTATTTATCAATTGAATTAATTAAACAATATGCAATTTATCAGAAACTAAATATTATAATAAAAACTTTTAAGAAAATTAATCGATTAATCAAACAATTAAAAATACAAAGACAAATTCAATAAATAGAGTAATTTATCATATTATTATGATATACCAAATGCAAAGGCCCAAGTGGCAAGGAAAAAATGTATGGAAAAAAATAATTTTATCAACTACATGTCACAATTTTAGAGAAAAAAAAAAATTTTATCAACTACATGCCAGAATTTTAAAGGAAAAAATAATTTATCAACACGTCTCAACTTTAGAGGATTTTAAGAAAATAGATGTATAATTTTATTTCATAAAAAAAATTGAAAATAATTTTATCAACTACATGCCATAATTTTAAAGGAAAAAAATAATTTATCAACACGTCTAACTTTAGAGGATTTTAAGAATATATATGTATAATTTTATTTCATAAAAATATCAAAAAAAAATTTTATGAAAATAGTCTTCACTAGGTAGCCTAATCTATTGAGAAATTGATATTTTTCCGTTATATAATCCATAAGAAAAATCGAGTTGGACATATATAAAAAGGGTCAAGACATGAGTAATATAATATTCTCTTAAATTAAAATTAAGAACTAATTGAGGTTGTCACATATTTTTCGGTGGGATTATTGTAAAATCCGGCCATCGTAACTTTTGTGATGGCCGGAGCAAAGTAAAGTGACTTTTGTGTAATCAATAAAAGAAAAGTGACTTTTGTGTAATAGACACAAAGTTAAGTGACCATGGATGAAATTTACTCCACTTTTTGCTATATGGACATGCTAATGTTATCAACAATATACATGATTCCTCGACTTGTTATTCTTCAGCTCTATCTGCACTTAGGAGCTGCTATTTATATATTTGTTGTTTGTGCTTACAATTGTTATTCCTAAATTATACAATATTTTACTTTTCTTATTTGTGCCTACATTGAAGCTCACGCTTTGCGCTTAAAGACCCAATGGATCTTGGAATTTAGCAGTTTATGCGTTTTTCACCTTTGATAACACTAATACAGAAAACGTAGATGATTGAAACTTAACCATCAAATTGGATATCCATAGAATCTAAAGAACCTGTAAAAGACAACTATATTTCTAGATAAATGAATCAAAATAAGATCCAGCTTTGTCATCTATGCAATAAAAGATGGTGATGAAGTCTGATCTTCCACAGTCAGTGGTAGCATCTTATTTAACATAACAGAAATTACAACCTTGTAATTTTTTAAAAAAAGAAAAATAAAGTAAAAACACAAGAAGTTAGGAAACAATTGATAGTTCATATAAGGGCATCAACTATCTGACCATTGATGGTATCAGGAGTAAAATACTCACCAGAAACGTCCAAAATCTGAAGTCAAGCAAGGAACTCAGAAAGTTTTTGCACTTGCTAAGTACTAAGATTCGAATAGCTTGCTCAATTTGGGTCTTGCCACTGCTGATGAGGCAACTACAGCTTGTGAGCACTAGATGCAATAAGCATACACTACGTGACCGGCCTTGGACAAAAATTCTTCCGTTTCCATTTTCATACAACAAGATCTTTATGTGATCATAAAGGGGATAATAATCATTTATCCCTGCTGGCACTTATCTAAGAGCCTAAGAAGCAATCAAATGCCTAGTTCCCGCCATCCCCCCTCTTTTTGGATAACCCTAGGGCCAGCTTGCACACACCTCGACTAATTCCATGGGATATCTGCAGATACCAATTAAGTCTATCCACCAAGGCTAGGATAAATGAGAAGAAATCACCGAGTGTTTTGTCTTCACTGAGATTAGAACCTGGGACCTCATGGTTCTAAACCACTTCATTGACCACTAGGCCACACCCTTCGGTGCTGGTTTCCTGCCAGTCCTTCACGGAATATTTATTATATTTGTCACCTTATGGGCGATTAACTTTAATTCTTTCAACTTTTGAGGTGTTGCACTCAATTTTATATTGATTGCGTGTAGGTCAGCATGGTCCACGTGCATAAGGAGACAAAAAACCGTTGAACACTTCAGCGGCTATAAAAAGTCCAGTTACGTCTCTCTCAAAACTTGTGAAAGCTTACCCATTTATTGACTTCCTTTTTAACTTTTTACTAAACGACAAATGTGAACTCCACGCGCATTATTGTGCTAAAGTTTCTCTGTTGAAACTAGCGGAACTTCTCTACAGAGAAATATTTGTCGTCTTCTGCTCATTAATGAACGGCAGTTCACGTACACGGCCATGCATGCCATGATCTCCAAGTAACACACCATATTACACCTGCCTGCAGAAACTCTGCATCTAGGTGCTTTCACATCCCTTTTTTTCTTTCTTCCACTCTAATTTATAATGTTAGCTCAACAAACATTCAAATACAATGCACATAACAGCTAAGCATCTAGATTTTTCTTCCAACATTTACTTCCACAGTTACTAAATGAATCTGTTACCATAGTCATTAATTCCAATCTCTTATCCATTTGATATTAGCATGAAATTACTGGTATAATTCATAATGTATTCAAGATTAGATTTCCTTTTTTTTTTTTTTACTTTTTTTAATAACCGTGATTTCCGAGCCAGCTTTCACACACCTCGATTAATTCGAGATAATACTTGTCACCTACCCCACTATGTGGGAATATAGTGGGTTTGTTGTTGTTGTTGTTGTACCTCCCACCAACGACATATACCATGTAACTCTGTCCACCAAGGTTAGCATAGATGAGAAGAAATCACCTAGTGTTTACTGAATCCAATTTCAAGAAACAAATACAACTTATCCTGACATTGTCCAAAAAAATCGGCACACTAAAGCTCCCACTTTACGCAAGGTCCAAGGAATGGCCCGACCAAAAAAGGTCTACTATATGCAGCCTTATGCCAAAGGCTGTTTCCAAGACTAGAACTCATGACATCCTGGTCACATGGCAGCAACTTTACCGGAAACCAATTACTCTTAAGGCTCCCCTTAAAAAAAAACGATTTATGAAATAACTTCATTTCCATGTATCATTTCAACTCCTCTAGGGTTTTAAGTCGTGAATCACAAAATCCAAAAACGCTGAAACTAGTTCAGAATAAACATCTCCGAATTGAAAAAAAAAATGAATATTTCCTGTGAAATACAGTAAGTACGATGACAAAAGTCCAGTCATTATATAAAGTCTAAAGTACAAATACATAAAAATCTAAATTGAACCGATCCGAAATAAAACACCGCTATAGAAATCACAGAAAATAATAAATTTCTCACCTTAAATTCAATTTCAACAAAATTCTCAACCTTCTAAAAGCTCCACAGAAATTTCCGATCAAATATTCCGAACAGAAAAAAAATTCAATCACTGCAAAACAAACCAAAAAACAACAAGCAACACATCAATTTCCGCCGTCTCATCACCGAAATACTCATTTACCATATGAAAAAACCTCAAAACCATGAAAATCCCAGGAAAAATAAACAAAATAACAGAGAGACGGAGGTGTATATGCTGTACCGGAAAAATAGAAATCCGGTGACCGGAAAACGGTGATGACGTTAGAATCCGACAAATTCACGAAGCGCCGATAATTATCACATACATGTAGAGACAAAGAGAAAGTGTAACTGTGTGTGTTTTTAGGTGTTTTTGCAGAGATCAAATGCGTGTATTTGCAGAGAGGAGAAGAGAAATGAGAGGAGGGAAAAAGTAAAATGTTGATGCAATAAGTACGATTTCTATAAAAAGGGGGCAAACAAAGCTCGACTTTGGGCTTTAAGGGGACTGGCGACTTTACGTGTGAGAAGATAAAGTCGACCCTGCTTAACCATGGTTACTATATCAACTAATAATCATGGTTAAGCTTTTGAGTTTTACTTCCTCATTTTCCCCATTTGTTTATTTTTCTTATTTACAATTATATCCTTATCTATACTATCTATTTAAATTTATTTTACCTACTTTTCTTTTTAGTTAGAATAACCATACTTATCATCTTTTTGGATGGCAAATCCCTTGAAAAAACATTAGTTGGAAGATAACTTAGACTACATTATTCTTATTTGTTATATCTTTATTTAACACTCATCTTTTCTTGCATTATATTAACATCTTTTTATATTAAGATTAAGTGTAAAGATAGAAAAAGACAATTAATTATGTCTTAATTTTTTAAAACGACAAATAATTGACCCTTGTTGACTTGATATTCTGCTTGAGTAAAAAATTATTAGGTATTTATTTTACCTAATTAACCTTATAAATTATACTTTGAAAATATAAATAGAAGTATGTACACTTTATTTAGTCATTTAATGATAAGGATCGTATTGGAAGAACATAATAATATTCTCTTAATTTCATAAAATAAACATCTAAGTTGGAATAAGTATTTTTAGAAAGAGGGTTAACTATTTTGAAATGGAAGAAATACTCTGGAATATCTAATTTTAGCAAAAATGAAAACCAATTAGGAACGGATACTTTATTATTTTGCCCCTTTATTTATTGCTTTATCCATTTTTTAAACTTGTTAGATACACGAGAAAAAAATAGATGTTTAATAATATGAGTTTCAAAATTAATAAATAATTTATCAACTTGTGTCTATTTTATCTTTACTATTAGATACTCTATTATTCAATTTATTTTTTATAGTATTAATTTTATTATATTCTAAAGGTGATCTTGTATAATTATCTCCTTTTTTATTACTTTTTAACGTGTGTGTCAACTGTCAAATTTATAATGAACAAATAAAAATGGACGAAAAAAGTAATTTCTTATTTGCAGTTGTATCCTTACCTAATATTTAAGGATTACCAACTTCTTCATGCTTTTTTAATTTTATTTTAAGTTTTTGCTTTTAATATTTGCCATTTTTCTTTCCTTTGGTCTGGTTGGGAAAGGATAGAGGATACAATATTATTTTAGATGGAATTAGGTAAGATTTTACTTAAAATTATGTTAATTATGAGTTGTGTTAAGAATATTTGAATTGATTTTCTAAAAAGGTATTTGTTTTTTGAAATTGATTAGCCCAAATAATTTGAATTTGTGCAGTGTCAAATAAGATGTAGATTTAGGATTTTTAGTTTATGATCTGGACCGTAATTATTTTTGCTTATTGAATTTTTTATAGATTATTTTTGCTTAGTGAGTTCTTGATAGATTATTTATATATACTAAATAATTTTTTAACACGTATACAAGGTTTGAGTCAAGTTATTGAATTCTATCGAACTTGTAGCAACTAATATATGTGATCCTGCATATAATTCATTTAAGGAAAAAGTACTCCCTAAATGCTATAATCTCAGCAGTTATTAAGTTAACATAACAATATAGCAAAATGCCATAATGAAATCTCTATATATAATGAAATCTCTCTCTATATATAAAGGAGAAATATAGAGGAGGTGATGTGGCACCCCTCTAAGATCTCCATTGATATTTATCTTTTTTATTCTTTTTTTGATATTTTTCCTTCATTTTTTTTTTAATCAATTTATTTAATAAATAAAAAGATTTATGATATTCATTATATGTAATTACATTTCATGAGTAACAAAAAAACTTCATCCATTTGCATTCTGTATTAAATATTCTCTTTAAATAACATGTCTTTTTAACTTTCTTTATCTAATTTTTATGACTTTAACAACCTCTATATATGTATAGTGATTTATTTGGAGGACAATATTGAATTTTGTAGTCATGATTGAATGCAAAAGAAGAAAATTGAAGTTGTAAATTTTTAGTATGTATGTTTTTGGGCATTAGGCATCTTTCTTTTTTTGTTTCTTGAGCTTAAATTAATTTAAATTATTTGAGTTGTACTTGATATGTTAGATTTACAATCATTTGCTAATCTCAATAATTTTTTTGTGTCTTTTCATATATTTGTGATGGTATGATCATTTCTTTCTTTTCATGTATTAACAACTATGCTTACTTTAATGTATAGCATAGGAACAACCGGTAAGAAGTTGTTATTCTTATTATTGAGTACTAATACTATTAACTTTATGCTATGAAAAATATTGATCTGTAGTACTCCTGTCAGGCCTAAAGCAATATGTATCATGTGGCTCCAACGACAAAATAGATTAATGACAACAGATAGATTGAACAAGTGGGGAGTGCAAGTAGAGAAAGGATGTGTCTTATGCAAAATACGGGATGAAGACAGAAATTACATGTTTACTCATTGTAATTTTGCCGAAATGCTATGAAATACGCTACTACATGATTGCAACTTTTAACTACACGGGCTTAGGCTACTCTCGTGGGAACAATTCTTAACATCAAAGATGATCAACAACACTAAAGGAAAGTCAAAGCAAACCAATATCTTTAGAATGTTTTATGCTCTATATACATATGTCATCCTCTTTCCCAAAGCTTCTAGCAATATGGATTTTCTTAGTATTTATTTGATAACGGCATAGGAGTTATTAGAAATCTAAAAGTCTGAAGGTGTTTTGCTTTACATTGTATTTGTATTGAAATTTATCATGAGTAGTAATATACAAAATCATGGAAGGACCAATTTAATTATTGAACCTCAATTTGGTGTAGAGAATTATAGAATTTCACTTTCTCGGATAGTAAACATTTTTCACCTTCAATTTTAAGGTTGCGGGTTCAAATCCACCATGGAAGCAAAAAGGTGAGAGCTTTAGAAAAAAATAAAAAGAAATTTATTTTACTTTTACTTTTGTTAACCGAGTTAACCATTCAAATACTACTCCATCTTAGTGTTACTTCGGTCATAGCTTTTAGACTAACATTAATTTTTCTTTTTTATTATTTTTCATGTGATAGTTTAGGCTATCAAAAAATTGTACATTAAGATCAAATGTCGAAGCTAGCTTCTATGAAATGTGATGCGACACATTTTTCGGTTAAGAAAAGCTAGCCTTCATTTATATTTTATGTGTAAAAAATACTCAAAAGTCACTCTTTTAACTCTCTTTATTATGTTAAATGTGTTATGTTTATAAAAAAAAAAATCTTTAACTCTCTTAATTATTGTTGAATTTCCAACAATTCATTTAATTAGAATTTTAGTAGATATATACAGATTGGAGTCATACCTAACACTTTCATCATAAGGATAAAACCTTGAAAAAGAAAAAAATAGTTTCAAGACTTTTTTTTTTATTTTAAAACTACTCATTTTAATTAATTGCAATATTTTTGGTATCTATTTTATGATTATAAAAATGTGTAAAATCGTATCAATTGAAAAGAAAGAGAGAATCGATGACACAACGTCTATGGACGAATATTTTTACATGTTCATATTTGGATATTTTTTATGCAAAAATAATTTTCTCAATAATTTGTTGAAATTGATATTAAAATCAAATTATTTCATTCATCTTTACCTTTTAAATATTAAAATTATACGATACAACAACTCCAAAAGTCACGTTCTTAATCTGATACATGTTATCTCTTTTTTTAATTCTTTTTGGTCCAAAATTATTTTTCTTACTGTAGCTAGCTAGAACTTTAACTACTATAAATTATTTAAAATTAATACACTTAATAATATTGATGTTATTAAAATTTCTTAATGCACATTACTCATCTTTTGCAACTAATCAATGTTCATTACCCCTATTTAGTACCTATAATTATTATACAAATTTAATTACTTCAAAAAATAACATATTGTCAATGCATATTTCTCAATTGAAGATCCAATTTGCGATCAAAGAAATATGCTTGAGACGGAGGAGTTATAATACAAAATACAATAGAGTGTGGTGTGACACCTCTCCATGACCATCATTTCTATCTTCTTTTTCTTCTTTTTTAGTATTTTCCTTTTTTATTCCATTCATGTTCTATGTTTTGAAAAAAATCTAAAAGTCGCCATAATTCTAACAAAAATGCTATCCTCTTTTAACTTTCAAGAACAAATTCTTTTTTTTTCTATTTAAACTAAATAAATCATTTCACATAAAAAATTTAAAAAGTGCTTTTTAAAACTGTTTGGATGTACTTAAATACATTATAAAAAGTTACTTTAATAATGTAATTGTTTTGACAATCTTTCAGATATCAAAGGAAAAGAGAATTTTAGTTTTAAGAAGTTTTGATTTGTTTTTTTGGCTCCATAAAATTGAATTTTTTTGAAAGTGGACGAAAATTATAAAATAAATAGCTGCTGATTGATTTATATTTCTCGTGAAAAGCATTTTTTTCATATCTAACACACTCTTGAATATTGATATCTCCTTTAAATCCATACAAAAATGTATATTTTTTTCTGATGTCATTCAGTTCTTGTGAGTTTTTCTCTTATAAATTTTAAATTAATATTAACGATGATCTATATAATTTTTTTCGTGAAAAGCTATGATAGTATTATTGAATTAGCAACGAAATTAGGTGATTAGTGTCATGTATTCATTTTCTCACTAATTTTAATATTTTCTATAGCGACAAGAAAGATGGGTTGATAAAATTTAAATATTGCGCAAAAGATAGTGAAACAATCAAGCACTAGAAGTATATCATCTCTTTCTTCCCCTGTCAACAACCGGACATAGGCTCTTAACTAAGTTTAGTTTCTTCCCTAAAAGATTAAAATTTAATTGAAAAAATCGAATAGAAATTTTGAGAGGTTATGATTCAAAATATATATATATATATATATAAAATTCAAATGGAGGGCTATTTTTTTTTTTCAAGTATTCTTGAGATTGTGACTAAGATATGCATTAATGTGTTTCAATAAGTAACTCCAAAATTTGCTTAATTCAATAAAGCTCGATATGTTAAAGGTGTATTTTGAACTTTCATTTGTTTTTGTTTAAATATAATCTTTTATTATTAAAAATGTAATTTCAATCAATTTCTTATTACCGCGCAAAGCGCGGCTGAGTTCCCGTGTGTGTGTGTGTGTGTGTGTGTGTGTATATATATATATATATATATATATAAATATAAAGGAGACTCTAAGACAATCCTATGTGACATGTCTTAGAGGCCTCCATTCCCATTTATCTTTTTTTCACCTTTGTTTGAATTTTTTTCTTCATTCTTTCACTAATTAATTTGTTTATTAATTAAAGAAAAACTCTATCATATTTACTATATGTAATTATATTCATAAGTTATAAGAAAACTTTCATCTATTTGTATTCTCCACTTAAATAATATGTCTTCTCAGCTTCATTTTGCTTAGTTCTTATGAATTAATCAATCTATAAATACCATTCATCTATGGAATTGTTGGATACTCATTTTTATTTTCTCCTTCTTTTCTTTAATAGTATTTTCTATCTTTTTTTTTCACATCTTTTTCATGTGATAATATGGTAATAATCATTTTGATGAAAATCATTAAATATTCTTTGGAATTTCTTCTTGTATAATAATAGTCAAACATACACAAGTTTATCAAGAAGAAGCAAGTTTGATGTTGGTATAAATTTATCAAAGAGAGAATTAATTTAATTTGATACAAGTTTATCATGACAAAGAAGAAAGTTCAATGGTCTTGGAAGATTCATTAAGAGAGATTATGTCTTGGAGGATTCACCAAGAGAGATTATCAACTTAATTAGTATGGCGAAGTATAGAAGTTTGAATGATCTATATATATGTGTGTGTGTGTACATAGATAGATAGATATATAGATATATATATTTTTATTGCTTAATTTAGTATTTTCAATTAGCTATTTCGTCAAATGCAAGAAATGCACCCTTCAAGAACAAGACTTTATTATAAAGTTTAACACTATGTGGGCAACGAAAAATATGTTCAACCTATTGCTTTTTCTATAACATAGAACTGATTGGCGCGTAGTTTTTTGGCCAATGATTCATTATTTTTGGCTCTTTTTTTTAATTTTTAGATCCTCTTTTTGTTCGATTATCTCTAATTCGAACTATCTATCACTCGACTTTCATAATTAAGCATCCTAGTTTAGTGTTTATTTTTCTTCAAGTATCAATAATTAAAAAAAAAAATCTAACATCTCACAACCTAACTTGAAAATATGTCAAATAATACAAAAAGTATATATATACACATATTATTTTATTTTTGCCAAAAGAATTCATTTGTATAAAGAACCTATTGCCAAAATGACCTGACAAAAGTCTCACAACATGGCAGATTTGTTTTTTGATCTTTAAGAGAAAAAATGTTCAATTAAAAAATTTAAATGTAAAAATTGAGTTTTAAATTAAAAATAAAAATAAAAAAATCAAGAGAATTAGAGTGAATAGTGAAAAGAATAAAAATAGTGAAAAAAGGTCAAAAAGAATAATTCTTTTAATGATCAATTAATTTTTGTCCACATTCATTGCTCAATTAAAGAGAAAGTGGAAGATGAGATGACACTCTTCAAAGCTAGGATTCCTTTATTTTTTTCATTTATTTACATTTTTTTTCTATTATATTTGTTACTTCTCTTTCTCAATTGTTGAATTTAGAATGGTGTTTTCTTTGCTTTTATTGTCGATTGATGATGTAAGTTTCAAAGTGAAAAGTTGAATTTTTATTTTACTTCTACATTAAATTAAAATATTATAAAATACTAATTAAATAGAGATAATAATCATATCATATTAGACTAAATATTAAATAAAGTATTTACTGAAACTAATATAAATTTGAATGAAAAATTATAAATGTTAATCTAT
>NC_061121.1:51701862-51710988 GCF_002878395.1 Capsicum annuum | reverse complement strand
GAAGCCTTACCTTGGGTATTTCTGTTTTTTTCTCTATTCGTATCAGTTTGGGTGATAGGCTTACTTGTCAAGGTACACCGCGACAATTGTCATCATGACCCTCGTTTTTGGATCGTGAAAGCTAATAACTAAATAAAGTTCATAATTTACATTTGTTGGTTAAAATTATGAATTAATTTTAAATATTCAAATGCATCCCTTATTTGGTGCTTTTTGTCATACTTATAAAGATTTATTTATAGTTGTTGCATTGCATTTCTCATTGCACACGTATTTTTATAGAATTTTAATCATTTTTATGAATCGATAAAAATTTACTACGTGAAACACACGTACAATGTACGTGTCTAAAGATTAATTAAATATAATCTAAAATAGTTATCTACTATATGCAATAAAATCTAATTATATCATTGTTTCACCCACATAGTATCAATACTCATTTATATAGTATGCCTAGATAGTTTTTTTTTTAAATATAATTAATCACTCATAATTAAGTGCACAATTCATTTGTCCTGCCTATTTATATTTTAGAATATCTTCGTAGAATTTTGAGATCTCATTGTGTGTTATTTCTTTTTTTCTCTTTTGTTACTTTCTTTCTTTTTATTTTATATCTTTAATTTCTAAGTGTATTATCATCATCTTATTAAAGGATTGAAGTGCATGAGGTTAGATATCCTTTCATTAAAAGGGGAGATTTCATTAGTTTTGATATCCTTTCATATCACATGGAATACTTTGTTTTTTTAAAAGTTTTCTGTCATTTGTTTCATTAGTTTCATGAACATGATGTATAAAACACATAGACCCAACTTTGTAACTATAAAAGAGGATGAAAGAAAAGTAGATAGATGCTAATGACATTGTTATTTTTTCTTCTAAATATATTGCACAATTTTTAAAGTATATTTTTTAACGTTATCTAGCTTTTCTAAACTTCTCAAATGAGCGGGAGGAGAGAGGTCCTTTTTACGTGAGCTACAATCAACAATGAAAGGTTGAAGGATAACAATATTTGTTATTTATAGCCCCTTTCTTAGTGAAATAGAACTTGCAATCTTTCTTGATGAGATAGAACTTTTAAACTCGAAGCAATGCTAATTTTTATTATATCAAATTCTTTAAAACTATGAATAACTAGAACTAACACTAAAACATAATTATAAAATAATAGTTGACATAACTAATTACGTAGTACAAAACAATAACTAAATTTTTTTCTGTTAGTTAATATTCAATGATCATAATTTTTTGAAATTCTTATCTCATCTTTGTTTCATTTAAATATATAAAAGAGAATTTTAGAGAAATAAAAATTCTATTATCCAACAAAATACATAAGTACAAGAAAGAATTTGTAATTTAATTAACTATATACAATTAATTATCACAGATATAAGATAAAAATAAAATAATTTTCTTTATAATAATCTGCGATAATATATATTATTAATATAAATTTACTAATACCATTATCACTAGTATAAGAACTAAATAATGATCAAGCACTAGACATTATATGCATTATCTTTTGATTATTTAATATGCATAAATTGTACGGATCATCTCATGCGGTGCATACAAGTACGAGTAAATATAAGTTTCTTTGTTAAAATTTTGGACCATATTTTTGTTTTACCAAAATATTGTTTGCAACCCCACTTGAAACCATATAAGACAACTAGAGACAAAGAGATACCACTAACAGATATGAAAAATATTATAAATGACAAAAAAGAAAATAATAATAGTCAATACTTTATTATTAGAATCTTCATATGGATTTACATAGTTTCTTTTTATTTTTAAATAAATTAATCAAAAGGATATTTAACCAGCTTTTACCTAAAAAGAGAAAACAAGGTCAACAGAAAAGTTAAGATGCTTACGTTAGTGGTTTACCAATACCATGAGAAAACTACCTCGACTTACTCTTCATATGTTTAGGATTAGTAAGGACAATTTGATGTATAAAATATTTTATATTAATAAATTTTAAGAAAAGTCGTATTCTAAAAACTTGTGATATAGATAATTTATTTTAATATAATACTTAAAAATTATTTCCACGACTCAAATATGTAACTTATAGATCACATAAAAATAATTTTATTGTTTTTCCACTGCTCCCTTCGATTTGATTATCCTGAATAAATATCGCGTGAACAGTTTTAAAAAAACTTAGTAGTTGTTTATTGAAGAAGGTGTGTACTTGTTCTCTATTGGCTTATTTTAATAAATATAAGTTTAGGTCAAATGTGGATAAGCTACGACTAATTAATCTTTCCATATGCTTTTCTTGGATAGACTCCAACCAATGGGAAAAGTACAGAGCAATATATATAATCTGAATTTATATAATATAGATAAATTTTAGAGAGTCAATTAAATTTTTTGTACAACTTTAAATATTTTTAAGTTTTAATGATATAAAATATTTTTTATATAATTTTTAGACGATACAGGCTACTTTCATGGTTTGAATTTATGTGTCACTAATGTAATTTAGAGAGTCAATCAAATTTTCTATATAATTTATACACGTGTTTATGGTCTTTAAATATTTTAAGTTGTTAATTATTATAATTTATTTTATTTTTACATAATTTTCAATAATATATGCTACTCTTCTATCTCAATTTATGTGACACTTATTAAATTTAGAGAGTCAATTAAATTTTTTACATGTAGTTTTACATATTTTGAGTTGTTAATTATTGTGATTTATACTATTTTTATGGTCTTTAAATATTTTAAGTTGTATATTGTAATTTATTTTGTTTTTACATATTTTAAATAATATATGTTACTTCACCTGTCTCAATTTATGTGGCCGATAGAATTTTGAGAGTCAACAAACTTTTTATGAATTTCAAATATCGTAAAACATTAATTATTATAATTTATAATAACTTTTATATAATTTTTAAATACATAACGGATAAAAATAAATTAAATAAATTAAAATAAAAAATAATATAATATATAAAAAGTAGCTTGGTCGGCAAGTAGGGAGGACAACCTCCAACTGCTTCTCAAGCCACTTGTAAACAAGTAGAATGTATTAGTACAATATAAGATTAACAAACATCTCAATAAAACACGATAAAGGAGATCCATTCATTACACGATCTTTGATTAGTAGAAAAATAGTACTCCATCCGTTTAAAAAAGAATGATCTACTTTTTTTTAGTCCGTTTAAAAAGAATGACCTACTTTTCTTTTTAATCCATTTAAAAAGAATAACTCCTTTCACTTTTTAATAATTTTTTATTTTTAACTTTCTACGTGGCATGTTTAAGACCACAAGATTTAATGACATTTTGATATATTTGATATATCTTTAATTTAATACCACAAGATTCAAAACTTTTTTTTTTCTTAAACTTCATATCAAGTCAAACTAGATTATTTTTTTTAACCAGAGGGAGTACATAAAAAGCATCCTTAAATTACTTATGGAATAGGTGCTTTCCCCTCCAATAAGAAGTTGTTGTTCTACAGAGAAGTAGAGACAAGAGGAAAAGATAAAGAATCAAAATATTTTGTTTCTTTATTCATTCATTTTTTAGAAAAAAAAAAAATCTATTCTATTTCTACTAGGTACTAAATGAAATTCTATTGTATCTCAACTAACTAATTAAATTTCAAAAATAAAATACTAAATTAAAAAAGAAAGAATGACAATACATATATTAACACTTCTTCTTGAGATGCTTATTGAAAACTTTAAATAGTCGACAAAGAGTTTTAAATTTGCATTTGAAAAAAGCTTTGGTAAATATATCAACGTTTGATCTTTAGAATAAAAATAAACAAGCTTGATTTCCTTATTTTTCTCAACTTCTCTAATGGCATGAAACTTGATGAGGATATGCTTTATTTTACTATGCCGCATTACTTTTTTTGCAATTGCAATCACGGTGTTATCTCACTTGATCTTAGTTGCAACTTGTGATTTCATTTCAAGATCCTTCAAAATTTTCTTCAACCGAATATCTTGATTTGCTGCTAAAGATGTTGCTACATACTCTAACTTTGCATTGGATTGCACCACTATTTTTTGCTTATTTGAATTTCATGAAAACATACCAGAATTCAAAGAAAAAATATAGCCAACAGTGCTCTTCATATTGTTAATATGCTCGACCTAATCACTGTCAACAAAGCCAAGCAAAACACCTTCAACCGATCTAAATCCTATTTCAAGTTGTAGATTATCTTTTTAAGTACTTACACACTCTTTTTGCAGCAATAAAATAAATGTTGTTGAAACTTTACATAATCTTGAAAGAAAATGAGCAGTACAGATTAAATCAGGCCTTGAAGTCGTCAAGTACAAGAGACTTTTAATCAAGCTTTAATAAAATTAAGCATCACACTTTTCTGCTCCATCTTCCTATGAAAAATTTGTACTCAAAATTAATGATGTGGGAACTGATTTACAACTTTGCATTCTGGAATTTTTCAAAATCTTCAAAACATACTTATGCTGATTGAGAAATTTTTTTGACTCGAATGGTATACTTTCAGCTCCCAAAAATACTTCTCCTCTCCCAACTTTGACATGTCAAATTGTTTCTCCATTTTTACTTTAAACTTCTGCAACTCTTGCTCATCACCGTCTGTAACAAGTAAATCATCAACATATAAGAAAATAAGTAATGAGCCATCATTAGAGAGCGTCTTCACATAAAATGTAGCATCATTGTCATTTTTTTTTAAATTCTGATTGCACAATTAAGCATCAATTTTTCTATACCAAACCCTTGGAGCCTACTTCAATTCATGTAAAGCTTTTTGAAAGTTTTTCACCTTATTTTCACTTCCTTAAACCATAAAACCTTCTGATTGAGCTACATAAATTTCCTCTTATAGAAAATTATTCAAGAAGGCAAATTTGACATCGTAAAATATTCTCGTTTGCTGGTCATGTGTTAAATGTAACCACTATCTAGTAATTAGTGCTTTTATTGTTCAATCCCGTTACTATCATTGTTGTAAACCCAAACTACTCATATTCTTCAACTTTAGAAATATTGACTTTTTGAGTTTGATCGTTGTTCTCCTTCTACAAAATCTTTTCACATGATTAAGATTATGGCAATATCTACACTGAAAAAGTGATTTCTTCTCTTTAAATAAATAATCATCCTCTTTATGATTGATTCTTTTGTAGTTTTGTATGGAGGATGGTTTTCTTTCTTCTTGACTCCGTTGCGAGAAGTTTATGAGATTTTACCTTTATTTTGTATCTGCATTTTTTCTTTGAACTTGACTTGAAGAGCAGTTTCAGTAGCTTCTTCTAGCCTCAAGGATTTTCTGCCCTCGAGCTTGAAAAGCATGTACAAATTTTGAAGGTGAATTTTCGTAAGATCCTTCAAAATTCTTCAAACCTTCAAGTGAAGAGATTTTTGCTTCAAATCTTTCCGGCAAACTCACAAGAACCTTTTCAATGATTCTTGAATCTATAAGCTCTTTTCTTAAAGTGTGATTGATTTACAACTTGTCTGGTCTTGTCACTTTCTTGAAATTTTTCTTTCAACTTGTCCCAAGTCTCCTTTGCAATCTCACTCACCATAACTCGTGCAAAATTACTTCTAAAAGTATTGATTGTATACAAGAGAGAGTTTTAAAGTTTTTTGAAACCTCTTCTCTATGATTCTTAATTTGCGTCATAGTTGGGTTATTTGACAAAAGATTTGTCTTCCCTCCAACCTCTAGCACTTTCCATAGATCATATTCTCACAAATAAATTCTCATTTTAATAGCTCAAACTGGATAATTGTTAGCAGAAAAAATTGAGATTGCTGAAAGTCATAATAGTATTGGATTTTACGAAGGTTTTCTTTTTGGGTCTTCTCTAACTTCCAAGTCTTTAGAATCAAATTGCTCTGGTATCATTTATTGTTCTACAAAGAAAAAGAAAAGACAGAAACCTAGAATATCCTGCTTGTTTATTCATTCAATCTTGGAAAACAAATAGAGCAAAGACTCATATTCTATTTCACTAGGGTACTAAATGAACTATTCTATTTCAACTAATTAATTAAATTTTAGAAATAAAATACTAAATTTAAAAAGAAAGAATGACAGTAATTACCTCAATAGTTCAACAAGGACCATGAGTAATTTTATATATACTAGTTTAATCGCACGTGTCTCGCACGTATAATATTTGATTATTTAAAAATAAATGATTTGTCTATTGTGGATTTTTAATGAAATATAAAAAATTCAAATCACTTTTTAAAGATCCTTCACTCTTAAATATAATAATGTAAATATAAACATATATTTTAGTGTACGCGCGCACACACACACACACACACACACACACACACATATATATATATATATTATCACCAGAAGTTTCAAGTGGTTGATGGATCATCACTTTTGCGTTCGTCATGTAGTACCTCTTTTCCATGCTCTCAGAGGCTAAGAGAGATGCATTAATTTGAACCATATTTGTAGTACGATTATTTCTTTTATCTATTTAAAGTTTTTCTTCATTTTAAAATTCAAATCTTTAAAATAATTTGAACCATATTTATCATTAATTCTGATGAATTCTAATAAGGAAAGGTTTTAACATAAATGTATTTAATTAATTTTCAACTCTTGAATGTTAGAAAAAATAGTGAAAAGACGATTTTGTGTAAAGAAAAAACTTTTAGTGAAGGGTAAAAAGTTCAAACAACATTCTAAGGCGCTTCACACTTTTAATATACTAATTCAATCGCAGGTGGCTCACACTATAACGTTTGATTAGTTAAAATTAAATGATTTTATCTATTGTAGAGATTTTAAATAAAGAGCAAAAGTTTAAATCACTTTTCAAAAATTCTTCACACTTTAATATAATAATGTAAACATAAACATATGTTTTAGTGTACTATATTACCACCGGAAGTTTCAAGTGGTTGATGGATCATCACTTTTGCGTTCGTCATGCATGGCCTCTTTCCCATGCTCTTAGAGGCTAAGAGAGATGCATTAATTTGATCCATATTTGTAGTAAGATTATTTGTTTTTGTATATTTAAAGTTTTTCTTTATTTTTAAATTCAAATCTGTAAAATAATTTGAACCATATTTGTCATTAATTCTGATGAATTCTAATAAGGAAAGATTTTACCATAAATATATTTAATTAATTTTCAATTCTTGAATATTAGAAAAAATAGTGAAAAGATGATTTTGTCTAAAGCAAAGACTTTTAGTAAAGGACAAAAAGTTCAAACAACATTTCTAAGCCCTCCACACTTGTGATATGTTATAGATATAAATATAGATATAGATATAAATATAGATATAGATATAGATATAGGTGTGTGTGTGTGTATATATATATAAGTACTAGTATTTTTCTTATACCTAAACAAGATTATATGATTGAGTTGAATGGTGAAAATATTTTTACCTTTAATTAAAGATAGAGAAAATGGTCAAAAGCCCCCCCTCCCCCACAACCTTTACCCAAATTTCAACTACGCACTTATACTTTGCGGGAGTCCTGTGCCCCCCTGAACTATTTTAAAGTAGAATTATTACCCCCTGAACTATTTTAAAGTGGAATTATTATTCCCCCGAAAACTGACAACCAGTCATTTGGGATATGGTGTGATGCACGCGCTGCCACGTTATTACCACGTCATATTTTTCTTTTTTTACTCTAAAAAAGTTAATTATTGTCGATTTTGCTTTCTTCTTCCCGATTTTGCTTTCTTCTTCAACCCAATTTCATTTCCTTTCTTCTTCCCCATTTTGCTTTCTTCTTCAACCCAATTTCTTCTTCCCACGTCATTTCCTTTCTTCTTTCTTATTTTCCATTTTGCTTCATTTTCTTCTTCAACCCAATTTCATCTTCTTGGGTCAAAGATAGAATTCATGAAGAAAAAAATGACGGATTAATGAATTCTTGGGAAAGAGAAAATCGAAAAAATGGGTTGGAAATTATATATTGCATTGTGGGTTATGTTGGAATTATATATGACATTGTGAAAATTCAAAGCTTTGAGCTCGTCATTAATGGCAGATCCTGAGCAAAAATAAAGAAAATTGAAGAAATGGGTTGAAAATTATATATGGCATTGTGGAAATTCAAAGCTTTGAGCTAGCCATTAATGGCGATCTTGAGCAAAAAGAGAGGAAATTGGAGTTCTTGAATTTTTTAAGTTTTTTGAATCGGAGTTCCTCATCTTTCTCATTCAAGAATTCATTAATCGGAGAAATCTTCTTGTTTCCTTAGTTCAAGTGTTTTGGTAATAACACTTTTCAAATTATAAAAAAACACCATTAATGAGTCTTTGCCATTAATAAGTTCAAGAAAGATGAGAAAATGAAAGTGGAGATGAGGAAGATGAGAAACTCCATTAATGAGTTCTTGAATTTTTATTTTGAAAAAGAGAAGAAGAAGACGTGACGTGACAATTAGAATTCATTAAGAAAAAGTAATAATTAAAATATTTATTATATTATTAAAAAATAATGACATGGCAATTATAAAATAAAGAATTTAAAGTGAAATGGAGTTAACTGATGCGCCCATGGGCAGTGTAGTCACGTCCATTGACAGGTCAACAACTGGGGGGGTAATAAATTCAATAAAAATAAGTTTAGGGGTAGTAGGTCATCTTTAAAGGTTGAGTGCGTAGTTAAAATTTCGACTAAAGGTTAGGGAGGTAATAGATCATTTTCTCTTAAAGATATTGAGCTCGACACTTGTGTCACACCCCTTTTTTTACGTACTCCAAAAATATATATTTTAAAGTTCGAAAGGGCTTTATTATTTAAGTGACAAGAAATGAAAATTTATTTCGAAAAAGGATTATTTACATTTTTTATTCAGAGTCGCCAGTCACCTTTGGAAAATCCTTTCCAAAACCATTTGACTCTTTAAACTGGTTTGCGAACAGAGACTCCGGCTAAGGAATTCTGTTGACCGAGGGGAAGGTGTTAGGCATCCCTCGATCCCGTGGTTCAACCACGGTCGCTTGGTAGAGTGTATCAACTATTTCGGCATTACGAAATGTATAAACCACACAAAAGCACGTAAAATAATCAAACAAAACAAAAAAATCCGAAATGTAAAGTCCAGTCCAATTATTACAACCC
>NC_061121.1:51700415-51701762 GCF_002878395.1 Capsicum annuum | reverse complement strand
AAATGTAAAGTCCAGTCCAATTATTACAACCCGAAATAAAAAGAGACTGAAAGTAAACCTACGCTAATCCTAAACTGATACTCTACCCGACGCCTCGGGCCTTCACCACGAACATCCTCCGGGTACATGACACCTCGGGGCATTCCCTGGTGAATAAACATATACAGATACTTTGGGGCATTCCCCGGCCAAATTATACAATTGAATTAAATACGATAAACTAGAAAGAAGTATTCACACACACATTCCAACATTCAACCAAAACGTCAATCTTAAATTCTTGCCTACCCGAACCTATATTGCCTATCCATTTCAACATGGCATAAATCTATCACATTTCACTTGTACCGAATGGAACAAAAAAAGACAACAAACCAACATAGCCGAATCACCAACGTCATGATCAACATCAATTAAATAAACCAATCAACTATAATAACTAAAGAGGCTCAAATGTACTGTCAAAAATTAACCGTCAAACTCAAACATGAACCACATAAATCAAGGATATCATCACAGATAAACTGAGAAAGATAGAGTTGAAGAATTTGGACCTTAATTTTATTTCAAATCAGATCGTTCGACTGAAGCTGCTTCATGGACTCAACGAATCTCGACTCTATAACCCGTCAGCCCTCAATTTGAGGAATCAGTTTTCATTGAACAGAGAAGCTTTGTCATTCCGAAACCTCGAGCCGAACCTCAACAACGACCAAACTCGACCCCAAACAGTCTCATACCACTCGGCATCACAAAGCAAAGCCCGAATCTAGCTGAAATAAAAGACGGAGATAACATTGATACGACCCGTTAAAACGAATGAGACCAATTTCTAGGATTTTTGCCCATTTAATGATATATTTTGCTGAAATAGGACAAAGACGTTGACTCAAATGCTTTTTCAGTAGATATCTACCGTTGGACAGTGACAGTGATGGCAACGAAGTAATTGGACACTAGTTTAATCGGATTTTAGGAGGGCTTTGGAGCTGGTTATTGTTGCTGCTGTATTTCCAGCTCTCCGGTGAGTTTTCCTGGCAGATCTCCGGTGAGATCTCACCGAAAAACTCTAAAATCCCTCTATTCTGGTGAACTTGTTCTCCTCCTCCTTTTCTCCATTTCTATTCCTCTTCGTTTTTCTATTCTCTCTCGATCTCTCTTCCTCTTTCAATCTTTCAACCTTAATTTTCTCTCTGTGTGTATGCGTATGTGTGGATTTCGGTTAGCTATGTGGTTTGGCGACGGTGCATGTATATTTCCCGTCACCCGCGAGCGTGTGCGTGAATTATATGTATATTTTTGTGTCCAGGAGTCCATCGTGGTGTGTATTGTGTATATATATGTATT
>NC_061121.1:51621745-51697415 GCF_002878395.1 Capsicum annuum | reverse complement strand
TCCCTCAGAACTATTTTAAAGTGAAATATTTACACCCCTGAACGCTGATATGGCACGAGAGTGTGTTCTCATGATTTTTTTTAATATTTTTTATTTTCTTTATTCATTTTTAATTATTCTTTTTCTTTTCATTTTCTTTCTTTCTTCGTCTTCTTCTTCTTCTTCTTCTTCTTCTTCTTCTTCTTCTTCTTCTCCTCCTCCTCCTTCTACTTCTTCTTCTCCCCCTCTCTCTTCTTCTCCTTCCTCTCCTCCTACTCCTTCTCCCCCTCTTTTTCCTCCTTTTCCTTCTCCTTCTCCTCCCCCCCCTTCTCCTCCTCCTCCTCCTTCTTCTTCTTCTTCTTCTTCTTCTTCTTCTTCTTCTTCTTCTTCTTCTTCTTCTTCTTCTTCTTCTTCTTCTTCTTCTTCTTCTTCTTCTTCTTACACACAATGGCACCCAAGAACTCATCAATGGCATCGAAAATTAATTCATCATTTTTCTCATCTCCAAGTACAAAATTAATTGGTTTTAACTTTAAATTCGTCAAAAATTTTTAAAATGGGTATTGTTCAATGTTTTCAACTTCAAGATTGTCGGAAATTTTAAAATTGATATTGTCCATTATTTACGACTTCAAAGTCGTCGTAAATTTTAAAATGAGTATTGTCCATTGTTTCTGACTTGAAGGTTGTTGAAAATTTCAAAATTCTCTATTTTTCCGACTTTAAGGTTATTGAAAATTTTAAATTCGGTATTGTTCATTGTTTTTGGTTTCAAGGTCGTCGAAAATTTTAAAATTGATATTCTTCATTGTTTTCGGATTTAAGATCGTTGAAAATTTAAAAATTGATATTGTTCATTGTTTCTTACTTCAAGGTTGTCGAAAATTTTAAATTTGATGTTGTTTATTATTTCCGACTTCAAGATCATCAAAAATTTCAAAATCGATATTGTCTATTATTTCTAACTTCAAGGTCGTCGTAAATTTCAAAATAGGTATTGTCCATTATTTCTGACTTCAAGGTCGTCGAAAATTTCAAAACTCTGTATTATTTTCGACTTTAAGGTCATCGAAATTCTTAAATTTGATATTGTTCATTGTTTTCAGCTTCGAGATTGTTGAAAATTTTAAAATTGGTATTGTTCGTTGTTTCTGGATTTAAGATCGTCAGAAATTTAATAATTGATATGATCATTATTTTTCACTTCAAGGTTGTCAAAAATTTTCAAATTCGATGTTGTTTATTATTTTTGACTTCATCACACAGTTCATAACCAAAGAATCAACAACAAACCAACATGAGCAATTATTCACCGACAACAAAGATCAAACAACACATAAACATGCAATCTCAACATCGCACATCACTCCAGCGACTTTAGTGGTCGCGGACCAGTACCAAGAGAAGCGCCACCTCAAGGTGAGCTCACCCCAATAAAAATCCCTAAAAAACAGTTCTCCAATCGCTGGGAATTTGAGTTCGAAGCCAGCGCCGCCGTTGGCGATCTCCAGTGAAGGCGATGCCGCCGCTGTTCAATGGTAAATGGAGCACAGCCAATGCCAAAAGATGCACCTTCCTGGGGCAAGAAAAACCCAACAAGAAGCCCCAAAAAAAAGTGCGTCAATTGACGCCAATTTCAGATCGAAATACACGCTGTCAGTCGCTGACTCCGGCGACGACGGCGACGCTTCGCGGGACCTCCAAATAAGAAATTCTCAGCGCCATTCCATGGGAAATTACCCCAGCAATCCAAATATGTCAAATGAAATTGAAGAAAATGATAGAAGGAGAAAGTAGAGAAAATTTAATGAGTTCATTTTGGCTTTTGAGATTGAAGAAAAGAAGATGAAGAGAAAGGAAAAAAATGGATTGAGATTGAAGAAAATAAGATAAAGAGAAAGGGGAAAAATGGATTGAGATTAAAATAATTAAAGTAAAATAATTAATTTTTTAGATAATTTTTTTTTAAAATGACGTGGCAATGACGTGGTAGCGAGTGCAGCTCACTGCCTGAAACAATATCTGGGCATGAGCTTTTAGGGGTGTAAATATTCTACTTAAATAGTTCAGGGGGGTCATAAGACCCCTGCAAAGTATAAGTGTGTAGTTGGGATTTGGAGTAAAGGTTGGGGGGTCTTTTGGCCATTTTCTCAATTATAAAAGAAGAGAAGAGTACGAAGATAACTTCTTTACGATTAATAGTCCATAGGCAGGGGCAGACCTGCACATAATTTTTGGGTGCTCCAACCCCCACTAAACTCAATACGGAATAAGTATAATTACATAAAAAATATATGAAAATAGGTATAAATTATATAAAAACACTCACTAAACAAGAAGTTGGTTAGGTGCACTAGCATTTAGGTTGATCTTAAGGCTCTTCACTGGTAGGTGTGCTCGAGTTCAAAACTGGTTGAGGAGATTTAGTGTGCTCGAGTTCAAACCTTGTTGAGGTGATTTTTTTTTTGTAGTAAGCACCTGCACTCCTTAAATTCTAGGTTCGCCACTGTCCATAGGTGAACTCTTTGTCTTCTCGAATGAGATTCCCTTTGAGAGAATTTCTTAAATAATTAATCAAGGTTTGAAATTTTCTTCAAATATCATTTATGTTTCATTTAAAATCATAATATCACTCAACTATTATTTTTTTCCTCAAAAAATATTAAACACTGCAAAAGTATTCTTCTTTCTTAGTTGGCATCTCATGTTATTAAAATCACATTTTTAAAAATTATAAACTATTTAATTTATCAAACTCATTTAACCAAATTACAACTTTATTTTTTTTGAAAAAAATACATTAGTTTAATTTTCACGTTTAGAAATTCTTTACCACACTTTTAGTCTTTACCATATTATTTTACATGCAAATTAAAATCCCTAGATAACCTATTTAATTTAGTGATATTATTTTCTTTAGGAAATAATTAATCTTTGTAGACAATTATATATAAAAATCTGAATGATCATCTAGAAAAATAACTGTAAATAAAAAGTATAAAACCAAAGTATGAGAATTTCTTCTTAATAAATTAATGTCTATTGTTTTTTTTTTTAAAATAAGATTATAATTTTGATTAAATGAGTTTGTTGAGTTAATATGTTTATCATCTCTTAAAAAATGATGGTTTATTGATATAACATGCTAATTAGAAGAGGAGACTTTTGAGGTATGCAATAATTTTTTTGAGAAAAATATTGATAACTGAGTGATATTATTGTCTTAACAAAGACAAAAGTATTTTTTATAAGCGACTTCAAAAACATGTATAACAATCCAAGAAAATAACTTTAGAAAAAATGAAAAGTTCAAGTAATGGTAAATAATTTCTAAGAATGAAAATTTCTTCTTAATAAATTAATATATTTTTTTAGAAAAGAATAAGAATATAATTTTGACTAAATAAGTTTAATGAGTTAAATAGGTATGTTATAAAAAATATAGTTTGACGACAAGGCCTGCCAATTAGAAGAGAAGGAGCCGTGTGAGATATTTTTTTTGTTAGAATAATAATGATAGTTGAGTCATTTTATTACCTCTAAAAAAACAAAAATAATTTTTGTACACAATTTTAAAATATGAGTGACCATTGAGAAAAATAACCCTTGAAAAAATATATGTCAAGTTTTAATGCCGATAAAGTTTTCTAAGTATATTTAATAAACTAATGCATTGTTAAAAAAATTATAATTATAGTTTGATTAAATGAGTTTGGTGAGTTAAATAAGTTTAAATATTTTTGTAAAAAGAGGTTTTAATGACATGATATGCCAATCAAGAGAGAAGAAGACTTTTAAGATGTTTAATATTGTTTAAGGAAATAGTGATATTGTAATCCTAAATAAAATATAAGTGATGCTTAAATAAAATTTCAAAACTTGAGGACGATTTAAAAAAGGGATAATTACATAACTTAGCCAATATTGACTTCAAATTACCTTATTTAGCTTAGTTTCAATTAATTACAATTCATAGCCTCGTCTTGCCTATTAATTTTTCATAATTACAATTCATAGCTTCTCTCATGTATTTTTCTTTTTCTCTATTTTCTATTACTTTTTTTTTCCCATTTTTTCCTTTTTTTTTCTTTTCCGTTTTTTTTGTTTTCTCTTTCTTTTCTTTTTTCAATTTTTTCGTTTTCTTTTGTATTTTTTTTCTTTTTCTTTTTTTCCTTTTTATTTTTTCTCCATTTTTTTCTCTATTTTCTATTTTTTTTTTTCTTTTTTTTTTCTTCTTTTTCTGTTTTTTTTTTTTTTTTTTTTTCTTTGTTTTTTTTTTATTTTGTCTTTTTTTTTCTTTTTCTTCTTTTCCTTTTTAATTTTTCTTCTTCTATTTTTTCTTTTATTTTTTTCTCTATTTTCTATTACTCTTCTTATTTTTTTGTAGTTTTTCTCACATTTTTTCTTTTTATTTTCTTCTTCTTTTCATTTGTGCGAACTAACAAACATAAATACAAGTGCTAACTATAAAATATAAATAAAGGCGAATTATAAAATACAAATACAAATGGGAACTATAAAATACGAATACAAATGCAAACTATAACATATAGATACAAGTGTGAACTATCATTTGCATTTTTTAATTATTGAAAAGGAACAATTGATTTTTTTTTTTACGAATATTTGTTTGTATTTATTTATTTATACGAGTTTTATTTATTGATACAAATAAATACAATTCAAATTTTTATAAAAATACATTATGTATTTGTATTTTTAAAATCATTGGTTTCATTTGTTTGTAATTTTATTTATATCAAGTGATATTTATTTATTTACAAATACGAATAATAATTTTCACATACAAATACATAACGGTACATTTGCATCAAATGATACATTGCATATTTATATATTTTAGAATCAAGAAAATATAATTAATTCATTTACTTGTTTGTATACAAATACAAATGATAAATTGTACATAATCACCGTTAAATACAATATGCAATCAACTTACAAATACAAATACAAAATATTCTTTTAATAATAAAAAGACATCGATGAAAATAGAATACAAATACAAATATAATCTAAATATATAAACACAATAAAATCATAATACAAATATAATCTAATATAATATGCAGTCAATTATAAAATACAAATACAAGACAGTTCTTTAAAATACAAGTGCAAATTATATAAAATATAAATGATGGTGCGAACTAATAAATACAAATACAAGTGTGAACAATAAAATACAAATATAAACGAGAACTACAAAATACAAATACAAGCACAAACTTTAAAATACAAATACAAATATAGTTGTATTAATGAATACAAAAATATAAATGACAGTGTGACTACAAATAAATAAACAATTATGGTATTTAAGTTATCATCAATGACTTGTGCTCGAATAGTTATATTTTTTAAAAATACAAAAAATATAAAATAGAACAAAAAAATGATAAAGAAAATAAGTACAAAAAAAGAAAAGAAAGAAGAAGAGATAGAAGAGAGATATCATATATAAAAAAATAAAAAAAGGAAAAATTAGAAAAAAGAAGAAGAAAAAATGAGGAAAACACGCAAAAAGAAAAAATATAAAAAATAAAAAGAAAAAAAATGGTAGTGTTTTTGGCAAGACTAAATATGTAGTGTATTTATGTTTTTATGAATACAGACCACTAAGTAAAAGTGAATACAGTGACTGTCAATCGAATACAATAGCTAAATGGTAATGTATTTATATTTTATATGAATACAGACTATTGATAAAATCGAATACAACTGGCGTAAATTGAATATAGCGATTATAAAATTTAATATAACTGTTATAAGTGGTAATTATGTAAAATATGGCTATGAAAATTGAGTTTTCCATCAAAATGTAGCTATTTTTGAAAGATCCCCATTAAAAAATTCACAACTTTTGGTTTAGTTTTGCTAAGTGGTACAATAGATTAATTACATGTGTCATTGCCATTTATGAATGGATGAGAATTACTTTTACATTAAAATTGAAAATGTTAAACCCTCAGCTGCCGTCTAATTTACGGTTATTAAATCTACTAAATAGTTTAGCCCGTGTCATTACGAGCCCAATATATGTTATTTATGTTATATTAATTTATGTAACACAAATAATATTTGGAGTGTCAATCAAATTTTTACTAATATAAATTTTTAAATAATTGAAGTTGTTAATCATTGTGATTTATAGTACCTTTTACATAATTTAGTAATTTATGTTACTCGCTTTATCCCAATTTTAGAATTTAGAGATTAGTCAATCAAATTTTTATTAATATATTTTTAAAAATATTTTAAGTTGTTAATCGTTGTGACTTTAATATCTTTTAATCTAATTTCAAATAATTTATGTTACTTGTTTTATTGCAATTTACGTGACACTATTAGAATTTCAAAAGTTAATTGTATTTTTTACTCTATGTTTTTAAAATGCTATAAGATATTAATAGTTATGACTTGTAATTATTTTTTTGCATAATTTTTAAATATATAATATTTTATAAAATTAAATAAATAAAGTACTAATTTTTCAAAACATGCTAGATTTGAAAACATCATTTGGATCAACAAATTACTAAATTAAAACATGCAAACTATAAATGCAATAACTACCCCCGAATTTATGTGACACAAATATAATTTAGATAATCAATCATATTTTTAATATGTTTTAAATATTTTAAATTGTTAGCTATTATAATTTATAATATTTTTATGTAATTTTTAAATAATATATGTTACTCTCCTTATCCAATTTTTTGTGGCATTAATAGTCAATTATATTCTTAAAATAATTAGCTTTTAATTATTATGATTTATAATACTTTTTCTTCCATTCCAATTTAAGTGACACTGAAATAAATTCAAGAGTCAATCAAATTTTATGATTGAAGCAGTGAAGCGGATATGTTCTAAATGACTTATAATACCTAATTAGAAGTGATATAACAAAATTACTGTAAGAAAAATGAGTCTTATATAAGATGTCATGTTAATTTTAAACATCAAAAATTAATTTATTATTTTATGTCAAATTTATTTTTTGTTAAATATTATTAATTTTTTAATACCTAAATAACTTATAATAATTAATTAGAGATGATATAGTAAAATTACGGTTGAAGCAGCTGAAGCAGACATGTCATAAATGTCTATTTTATCTTTTTTAAATTAAATATTAGTAGTAATTATTATATTTAAATGTCTTACAATAATTAATTAGGGGTAATATAGTAAAATCATGGAGCAAATATACTTGTGAAAAAAATTTAAATGAGTCATATAAGATATCCTATTAATTTAAAATATCAATAATTAATTTATCATTTATGTATATTTTATTATTTATTAAATATTATTAAATTTTTAATACCTAGATGACTTATAATAATTAATTAAAAGTGATATAATAAAACTACGATTGAAGCAACTGAAACAGAAATGTCAAAATTTTTATTTTTTTATTAAATATTATTAATCATTTTATATTTAAATAACTTAAAATAATTAGTGAAGAATAATATAGTAAAATCACGGAACAGCTAAAACAGACGAAGAAGCAGACATGTTGACAAAGAGCTGCCAGCTTATTCACACTTATTAATAGTAGTAAAAGTAATAATATTCAAAGTACAAAATGATACCTATCAAAATATCATAAAACATGGATTTCAAATTATTTGTAATTTGGAGGAAATGTTGGTGGACTGTAATAAATCACGGGGCCCACATTTTCATCTGATGAGATGCTGTGTATGGTAGGGGTGTTAAATTAGACGGGAGCCGTGAGTTTTACAATTTTAATTATAGTTTATGTAGATATTGTTTTTAAAAAAAATATTTTTCCCGTTTTAAAATAGTTGATCCTTATTAACTTGATATTTTTCTAAAAAGATACGTATTAGAGATTTATTTTATCAAACTAATATTATTAATTATGTTTTCAAAAAATAAATTTGAGTATATATATTTTATTTAATTATTTAATGATAAAATAATATTAAAATAATATAATAATATTCTTTTAATTTTATTAAAAAATTAAATTAAAATAAATATTTTTAAAAAGTGGTCACATTAATTGAAATGATACATGTAACCAATCTATTGTATCATTGAGCAAAACTAGACAAAAAGTCACTGGAGGGGATCTCACCCGAGAAAATTGAAGGAAAGATGTCTTTTAAGTCTTGAATGAAAGATTGGTTACATTGACCAACTTAAAGGGTCAAACATAATTAGAAAACTTGATTAAGTTAACTGTGGAGTTGATTAATATTTTTAAAATTTTCTAATCTTTTCAAAATACAAATCAACCCATACCCCTCTCCTCCAAATCAACAGTCTCTCTCCTCTCTCTCTCTCGACAGTCTGTCTCAACTCTCTCTCAACCAATAGTTCTGCAAAATTTCTCTCTTCAATCCCCGATGACTTCAAGCTCCGGGGACGAATAGCTGGGCGAGTTCTTTCTCGACTTTCAATCGTCAATCGACGTGAAGAAAAAGAGAAACTTGAGCCAACTTCTCCGGTGACAACAACTTCGCGTTCTTCATTGTCCCATTTCTTCTTTCACAGGTAAATAATTATGTCTTTTTAATTATGAAGAAACAAAGGAACTTGAGCTAACTTCTCTCCTAGTATTGGTTAACAATTTCAATATTTCTTGATTAAATTTGAAATGTAGACTGAATAAAATCCTAATTTCTGGCATTTCTTCTCTACTCTTTCCGATGTAAAATATAATTTTTTGTTGTTATTTAATTCTTGTTATCGAACTGTTGGTTCGATTTATTGGTGAATTTTGGTCACCGTTGATGTTCTTAGTGTGTGTGTTGTGTTGGTGTTGTCGGGTTGATTTATTGTTTTTTTGGTAAAAATGGTGTTGCAAAAGATGAACCATCTGACGTAACAGATTAACCATTTGATTCAATAGATTAACCACCTAATGCAACTGAAAAATCATCTGATATAATAAATAAATCATCTGATGCAACAGATAAACTATCTAATGCAACAGATTAACCATCAAATGCAACAGATTAACCATTCGATCCAACAGATAAATCATCTGTTGCAATAGATGAAACATCTGATGCAACAGATTAAACATCTAATGTAACAGATGAATAGAACAAATCATTCATCTGTTGCGACAAATGACTCTTCTGTTTGAAAGAAATCTAAACAATATTGTTCCAGCAGATAACTCATTTGACAACAGATGAGTGATCTGTTTCAACAGATGTATGGCCTATTTTTATTGTTTCCAATGAATTACTCATTCGCTGTAACATGTTGCTTATAGTCTACAACATAAAACCTACCTGGTGCAACAGATGAGTGATCTATTTTTATTGTTTTCAATAAATTATCCATTTGCTGCAATAAGTTGGTTATATACTGCAACAGATATCCTACCTGGTGCAACAGATCAATGATATATTTTTATTATTTCTAACACATTACTCATCTGCTACAATATGTTGGTTATATGCTGCAATAAATATCCTACCTGGTGCAACAGATCAGTGATCTATTTTTATTATTTCTAACGAATTACTCATCTGCTGCAACAAGTTGGTTATATGCTGTAATAGATATCCTACCTGGTGCAACAGATCAGTGATCTGTTTTTATTATTTCTAACAGATTACTCAACCGCTGCAATAGGTTAGTTATATGCCGCAACAGATATCCTAGTTGGTGCAATAGATGTGTGATCGGTTGGAACTGTTATTTTACTATTGTACACGTTTGATTTACTATTATCCTTTTTCAAAGATGCATTAATCAATTATAATCTATTTTATGTTCCCTAAAATTTTAGATAATATGACTCCCAAAAGAAAAAAAATCGAATAAAGTCCAAGTAAAGGAACAAGTGGAGCGGCTAAGCTACATCCACCACTCCATGAGCTTGTTTTGCAAGCTTTATCTCAATCAGGAGCAGGAGATGATGAACATGGGGAGGAGGAATATTTCAAAAGAAAAGATCCAAATTCTAATAGCCCTTCCACCGAAGAGGTGGTCAAAACCTTCAACATTGATCGTTATCCTATGAGAATGCAGTGCGATGGTGTCACAAATTTAATGGTTGATTTCGTGGTTAAGTCAGCCATGGAAAAATATTTTGACGCCTTCAAAAAAATACTTTGAGAATAAAAATTAGATGTTTATTTCAGGGACAACTGCTTTGGGAAATATCTTGATTTGTCGGAGGACAACAACGCTCGTTTCCAGATGAAAATGGTATATGATTTTCTCAAACATAGGTTTATGAATGAAAACAAAGATAAGATAGATGAGGTATAGATAAATTACTGTGGCACCTCGCACACCCAAAAAAGGCAAAGGCAAGTCGAGTAATCGTGATGACCTGGTGCCCCTTATTGGTCCAAGCTTCAAAAATAAAAATTTGATAGATGCGTTGAAAGGTAAAGGACTCTCAAAGAAGCACAAGATATCATTGTACTTGGTTTGATTTGTACATAATGTTCTTTGGTGAGAGACGTTAAAAACAATATAAGCGTTGGTGTAATAAAGATCTCCGAGGACCTTGAGGCATTTAACAGCTATCCTTGGGGTTATGAAAGCTTCAAAATGATTGTCAAATATTTGTTGACTCCGCTAATGCCAAAGACAGTTAACTTATATGGCTTTCCATGGGCTTTCCTGGTAAATATTTCTTTCTTTTATTATGATATGATTCATTTTTTAATTCAATAATGGTTTTAATTTAGTGGCATTATTTTATAGGCTTGGGCGTTTAAAGTCATTCCTCATTTGAGACAACAAGTAAACTACCACGAAGAAGTTTCCTATCAAGAATCTTATTTCAACCCCCAAAGGATGCAGTAAGTATAATTATAATTAAGTTTTTATTTTAATTAATAAATTTTTGAATGATCTAATCATCATTCTAATATATGTAATGATTTATGTTAGATTGTGCATCCGTTCCTTGTTTCGACCAATCGAGAGTTGAAGAGACCATCTTTTCTTACTTTATGGTCTGTGCAAACTTTATCGGACTCTAAGGTCATTGACCGAATAAAAATGGAATTGTTTGGAGCAACAACCATTACAAGAAATAATTTTGAAGGGTGGGCTTGTTGTTGTTGATGGTCAGGTAGTGGTAGTGGTGATGCTATTAGGGATAATGATGCACCTCTTATAGTTTTTAAAATAAATTATTATGAGTGTGATCATACTGGTTATACAAATTTTGCCTCTCCTCGTGAATTTTCTACAAGCAAATGTGAAGACAGCAAGACGAAGTATGACGTAGAGATTAATGCTATTAATACATTAACTGCTTCTGTAAAGGAATTGACATCTAAGAGGGCTGTCATTCTATCAAAGAGGATTTTATATCCATTCACTCCATTATTGATTAAAGCAAAGAGGAGAAGGAAAGTAATTTCTATGGCATTATCAAACATCCAAAAAGCGAATTTCCATTTCCTCTGTTCATGTTGCATTATTGAGAAATGTACAAGGGCCACAGTAGAACAACATGAACTGAAGCAGGTGTATATATATATCGTCTGTTCCAACTAACTGACATACACATCTGTTTCAAAGATGACACATCTGCTGAAAATTATCAAACAGATATATATATATCTGTTGTAGCAGTTGACTAACCTATTACATCAGATATAATATCAGTTACAATATATGTCTTATTTGTTTTAGAAAATCAAATAGCTCTATGTACCATTTTTATTTGTATCAATAGATGACCTATCTGATGCAACAGATGGACAATCTGTTGGGACAATTTAAATTAAGACTTCCTACTATTTCAGTTTTTCCAAACATATGAGTCATATGTTGCAACAGATGGTTCATCTGTTGGAAATTATCATACATGACTTCCTCATGTTATAATTTATGTCAACAGTTGATCCATCTGTTGCAACAAAAATATAATTTGTTTGGGAAAATTTAAAAATAGAAGGAAGACCTGTTTGATTTGCTGAAATAGATTAGTTATCCTTTCCCTTTTTTTAATCTTTGTGATTAGGATCGACCAATTCTGGCTTTCTAGGGGGATGTCATAGTAGAAGCTACTGCTGAACAACATTGACAATATGCTACTCTTTATATGAAAATACGGAGAAGCAAAAGCGCAGAAATCGTACGCAAGCGACATTAAAGATCCACGATACCTAAAGTCGAATTCCATAGCACCGGATGAGCAACAACTTGTCCATATTGAGTAGATCTTTATAGCTTGAGTCTGTCAAAATAATAACCTCACCCATTCTTAGAAATTATTGGCATCAAAACTTAAATTGTTGATTTATTGTTGAGATCATTACCCATAACAATTTTCTTACATTTCATTTTAAATTGTAATTTTTGAAGGATTTGATTTATTTTATGTTGTTTATGAATTTTATTTATCCTTGGATTTGAACTTATTAATTGAAATGGAATGCTAGATTCATATATTACAACAGATACCTTATCTGTTGAAACAGACGACATATCTATTGAAAAATATCAAATAGATTTAGGCATATGTTGCAACATGTAGGTCATCTATTGGCAATTATCAAACAAGTCTTTGAACTGTTGCAATAGATTAGACCAGGATAGAAACATCGACATAATACAACAAATGACCAATCTATTACAACAGATAAATATTTGTCAGAATAGATAGAATATATTTTACAACAGATAGAATATATTTTACAACAAATAAATAGTCTGTTGCATTATAAAAAATTTAACTTTCATCAAACAAAAAAAATTGACACTACATGTAATGTAAAGTGAAGTGACTTGAAATAAAAAAGGCGGAACCCATCGACAGGTACCTAAAGTTGCAGCGATCTTTCACTTTGACACCTTAAGTAGACAACGCTCATTTTAAACACCAAAAATAGGCTTCAAATGTGTTAGTTTATCACTTTTTTCCCTGTTAACAGCTCGCGTGTAATTCACACAGCCAACACTGTGACAAAAACTAGGGTTTTATCAGGTTCTTCCTGCGATTTTACCATCAAGACTCAAAATTCTTAACCTATTTTCGAAGATAATATAACTAAAAGTCTTTTTTTCTTCATTAACTAAAAAACCCTAAATTTTAGAAAAAAAAACAAATAAAACTCTTCTTGATTTGTATGGGTTGATTTTTATTTTAAAAAAGAATAACAAGTTTGGAAAATATTAATTTGGTCCGAATTGATCTTAATTATTTTTAGCTAAATCAATTTAGGTATTATCTTATAATAATAAGTTAATAAGAATCATTTCATGTTAGAGTGATCAATCGACAACTCGGGTCAGGAGGAACACAACACCAATACCAACACCAACACCATGCAATTGCAAAAGACTCAATTGAAGTTGTAGTTGACCCTATGTACTCATCCCTAGATCTAGCTAAATCAATTTATGTATTAGCTTAAATAAGTTAATGAGAATTATTTAATCTTAGAGTGATCGATCGATGACTTGGATCGGGAAGAATACAACACCAACACCAACACCAATACCAATACCATACAATTACAAAAGACTCAATTGAAGTTGTAATTGACCCTATGTACTCGTTCCTAGATCTAACTAAATCAATTTAGGTATTAGCTTATAATAATAAGTT
The DNA here is from genome assembly GCF_002878395.1 of Capsicum annuum. Lineage (NCBI taxonomy): Eukaryota > Viridiplantae > Streptophyta > Magnoliopsida > Solanales > Solanaceae > Capsicum > Capsicum annuum. The sequence continues at coordinate 51,683,833 of NC_061121.1, read as the reverse complement.
AATGAGAATCATTTCATCTCAGAGTGATCGATCGATGACTCGGGTTGGGAGGACCGCAACATCAACACCAACACCATACAATTGCAAAAGACTCAATTGAAGTTGTAGTTGACCCTATGTACTCGTCCCTAGATCTAGCTAAATCAATTTAGGTATTAAGTTATAATGATAAGTTAATGAGAATCATTTCATCTGAGAATGATCGATCGATGACTCGGGTCAGGAGGAGCGCAATACCATGCAATTATAAAAGACTCAATTGAATTTGTAGTTGACCCTATGTACTCGTCCCTAGATCTAGCTAAATAATTTTAGGTATTAGCTTATAATAATAAGTTAATGAGAATTATTTCATCTCAGAGTGATAGATCGATGACTCGAGTCGGGAGGAACGCAACACCATGCAATTGCAAAAGACTTAATTGAAGTTGTAGTTGACCCTATCTAATCATCCCTAGATCTAGCTAAATCAATTTAGGTATTAGCTTATAATAATAAGTTAATGAGAATCATTTTATCTTAGAGTAATCGATCGATGACTCGGGTTGGGAGGAACACAACACGAACACCAACACCAACACCAATACCATGCAATTATAAAAGACTCAATTGAAGTTGTAGTTGACCCTATGTACTCGTCCCTAAATCTAACTAAATTAATTTAGGTATTATCTTATAATAATAAGTTAATGAGAATCATTTCATCTCAGAGTGATCGATCGATGACTTAGGTTGGAAGAAATGTAACACCAACATAAACACTATGTAGTTTTAAAAGACTTAGTTGAAGTTGTAGTTGACCCTATGTACTCGTCCCTAGATCTAGATAACTCAATTTAGGTATTATCTTATAATAATAAGTTAATGAGAATCATTTCATCTCAGAGTGATCGATCGATGACTCGAGTTGGGAGGAACTCAACACCAACACCATGCAATTGCAAAAAACTCAATTAAAGTTATAGTTGACCCTATGTACTCAACCCTAGATCTAGCAAACCTTAGTTTATTCCAAACACTAGTTTATACCATGCAATTGTATAAAAATAAATGTTCAACCTGTTGTAATAGGTGGGGAATCTATTGGAATTTCATAAATAGATTATTGAATATGTTGGAACAGGTAGGTAATCTATTGGAATTTATCAAATATATTATTGAATATGTTGCAACAGATGACCAAGCCATTGGAAATTTTCAAACAGAAATTATCATCTGTTGCAACAGATGACTTATATGTTTTAAGATCTTTCTTCCTATTTGAAAGCAATTTCCCGTCTAAGATAAAAAAGATAAAATACTAAGGCAGTAAAAAAAATTACTTTGATAACTCAAAAATTTCCTTCTTGAGTAGTCTTATCTTGTCTTTTCAATGTCATCGTCTCCTCATGCCCCTCAAATATATTAACGAACATTTAAAACCCATCTCTAGAATTCTCTCTCTTTTATCCATAAATTAACTTAGCTCATCTTTCCCTTTTAGAATTCTCTTTCTCTCCTCTTTAGGGTAATCACAATTGTTTCTTTTTTTTCTCTGTTCCTCTCCTCTTTCGCATGAGGATCCTTTTGAATTTCAATCGATCAATATCTTTTCTTGATTGAAATAGGTGTTCTGATCCCATTGATTTTTTAACATTGCAGGTATGGTTCAATATTGCTCTTTTCTTCTCGTCTTCTTCTTTGTATGTTTTTTAAATTAGATATTTGCATATGTTGTTTATTACTTTATTGGCGGTGTTGTTGTTGGGGGTGTTGGTGTTGTTGGAATATTTGGTGTTAGTATTGTTGATGGTCTTGGAACATATGGTGTTGTTTCTTTATTGTTGATACTATTATTGATGTTTGTGGTGTTGCAATAGTTTTCTCAACTGTTGTAACTGATAAATCAGCTGTTGGAATAGACGAAGCAACTAATGGAAGAAATCAACTCAGTAGCAAGGCTGGTTTGATTTATTCCAATAGATGACCCATTATTGCAATATGTCATCCATCGGTGTCCACAGATGCGTCGCCTGTTGCAACAGATGTATCATCTATTAAATAAGGAAGGAATTTAATTCATCAGATTACTCATCTATTGTATTATAATGGTTATCTGTCGCAATAAATTCATCATCTGTTCCAATAAGTGACGTATATATGGCAATCAAATGATGACATGTTGTATCAGATTGATCATCTGTTGCATTAGATTGATCATCTATTATATCAGATTAATCATCTTGTACATCAGATTGGTCATCTGTTGCATCAGATTGTTGTAATATGTTGTATTTATTCAATTTTGTGTTACCATTTTGTAATGTTCTTTTTGTTCTTCTCTTGTTTGACATCAAATGTATTTCTCTTATTTGTAGATAAAAGGAACTGAGACTGGTTCAACTTTTGCTCGACCATCATTAAAGGCTACAGTAAAAATTGGTTCAAAGGAATATGCTACTTGCAGATGAAACTACTTCATTTGTGAGAGGTATGTATTACTGATCAACCTATCGTAAAAACACGCATCCAGTACACTAATTTTGTGAATGTTGGTTCTTTACCTATTAGGCATTAATCCTTCAAACGAGATCCTACATTTTACAGTTAAGTTTCTTAGGTTCAAACTGATAAGGCTGAGGGACCAAGTAGGTGGTGACGATACCCTATTACGGTTTAATGAAGATTTTGCTAATGTTTATGTGTCAAGTTTGGGGAAGGGTTCAAGTTATTAATGATAATGTAAATATCCAATAGTGTTGGACCAATTTTAAGGGTTCAATGGACTTTTAAAAGGCCTCTGAAGCCTCGCACTTCAGCAAACAAGAATAAAAAAACAAATAGAAATTTCCTTAGTTCAAATTTATATGAATGAGTTACACCAGGAGACTATTATAAAGCAGAAGGTGATTGGAAGAATACCTGTGCGGGAAGGGGGGTGGAGAAGAACATATATCAACTCAGACCTTAACTAAAAAGAAATACATGGTAGGAAGAAAAGTGGAGCAAAACTGGCTGATGAAATTGACATGAAAAATAAAAAAAAAATGACTGAGCTGCAAGTATGAAAGTGTATCCAAAAATGAAAATCCATTGATCGTTCTTGAAAAAGAAAAATGGTGAAGTGGATTGGAGTTGTACCCTTTGGTAGGGGTCTATAACTAGGTAGCGTAGCCTGAATGAAAACCTACAAAATGCAGGACCAGAACTCTAAATTTACAGCTTTGCGAGCACCGATAGTGGTAAAATTATCCATCAAGAACGGAACCTGATCCAACAACTCCTGAAGTAAAAATATGGTATCAAGCCAAGGTGGCAATTTATGAAGGTTAACTTGCATCCCATGCCTCATGTTTATGGCTCTGGTCAGGTCCAAGGTAGTGGAAATAACAAGGCATGGGATTTCTGCCCAACTTCAGGCCTTTTTGTTTCTACTGTTATTGAACTGATCAAAACCACAAATAGAAGTCATGGGATGTAAGTTAGACTTTAGAAATTGACACCTTGTCTTGATCCCTTATTTTTACTTTAGGAGTTGTTGGTTTAGGTTTCGAGCCTGACGACAATTTTACCACCATTGGTGGCTTGCCAAGCTGGTTCCTTAGAGTTCTCATCCTGCATCTTTGTGGGTCTTCATTTAGGCCACGCTCACTAGTTGTAATCTCTAGTAAAGTGTATAGCTCTATTCCTCTTTACTATTTTTCTTTTTCAAGAAGGACTAACGGATTTTAATATTTGGATGCACTTCCATATTTGAGGCTCATTCAGTTTTTTCATCTTTTAAGTCAATTTCATTGGACAGATTTGCTAGAGGTTCCTTGCTTCCTTCCCTATATTTCTTCTTTAATAAGGTTTGAGTTGATATATGGTCTTCTCCACCCCTCTTCTCGCACAGGTATTCTTTCAATCACCTTCTACTTTATAATAGTCTCTTCATGCAACACATCTATATAAATTTGGACCAGGGGAATTTGTATTGGTTTTCCATTCTTATTTGCTGAAGTAAGAGGCTTTGAAGTCCTTTCAAAAGTCCTTTGAACCCTTCAAATCTGTCCAATCACTATTTGATATTTACATTTTTGCCAAAAACTTAAACCTTTCCCCAAACTTGACACATAAACATGAGCAAAACCATCATTAAATTGTAATAGGGTATTGACCCCACCGTCTTGTTTATTTTTGATGAAAAAGATTCTTCGACTCCACGCCTACATTATATGGCTTTCTTCCTAGTTTGATAGTGCTTGGATCAATATATGAAGGAGGTGTTAATCTCCCCAAAAGATCTGCAAGAACAACCCAATATTCTTTGGGAGGTACCAGAGTAATATGCCCACTATATGCCATTGCATATTTTCCACTGAATAATATGAAGAGAAGTGCTCGTAAATTTTAGGTCCATATTTTTCACTGTATTGAGCTTGAAGCGTTGTCATAGCATGTGGACATGGTATTTTGTCCAAGTTAAAAACTCCCATGGTATATCATGAACCTGCCTCTCCAATTCTCGTACGGTATCTCATAAAATAGCGACATACCACACTGGATCAGCCATATCTAGAACACGCATAAATTGACAAAAAATGCAAAAACAAAAGTAAAGAAAAGAATCCGAAAGTAAAGTAATACAACGTATATTTACACAAAAAGCAACAAAAAAACTTACCAGAGACAAAAAAACTATCAAGTCCTTGAAGAAAAAGTGGTTGAAGGTGTAATATGAAAGACAAGAGTAAGAAATAAATAGATATGTGTAGTAGAATGAACGAGTAAGGATGGACCTAACCTATTTATAGAGGATTGAATTTGAATGAGTTAGACAAAAATACGCGACTGTTCACCTCCATTTATTAATACTAGTGTCGCTTTTATTGAGTTGTGGCAACAGATTATATATCGATTGCATCAGCTAACCCATCTGTGACAACAAATATACCATTTATTGTAATAAATATACAATCTGTTGCATTAGATAATATATCTGTTGTAACATATATCTTTTTAATAATCATCATATCTTTATCTTTAATCCAAATTTGGTGACTTTTTTATTATATAAATTAAAAAATAGATTCAAAAACAAAAAGGTGTGACTGTAAGTAACTTTTAGCCAATCTAGTCGATGAAATTATCTTAAAACATGAGAAATCTTAATCAAGTGCAAATATGAAATTGTATCTGGTAATGTAAATTCATTTGTTTTCTCTCCAAAAGAAAAATAATACAGATGGACAATTTTATAGGGAGCTACGACTAGGTTGCGTGATCGAAATTATCACTTAGATAGAAAATAGCAGAAGGCCAAGAAAGCAGCCTTACGGGTATCGAGGGTTGAAATAATGTACAGTAAGTCTAGAAAACTTCCGCCAATAGCAAATGCAATTAAATTAAGGAATCTAAGTGAAGGAGGCAATTTTTGTATTTTAAATTGCATCCCATGCCTTCTTGTTTGTGGTTCTGATTAGGTCCACTGCTATTGACCTGATTGGAACCACAAACGAGATTGAAAAGCAAATTGAATATCATTACTTCCTTAGCAATATGGATTAATTGATTATGTTTTCTTGCCTTAGCATGTTTTCAACATTTCTTGGAGAAGATTAGAGGCTTACGATAGTATATGAATCCCGATAATTTTCAAGCTTGCCTCCAGCTTATCGATTTGGTATCCAAGCTTGTTGTTACCATCTGTGAAGTAGGTATAGAGTTCCTGATCTCTTATGAGCTCGATCAGGAATACTACCTTCAAAGTTATGATGCTGAAGAAGGCCTTCAGAACACTTTCTTCAGAAGCCTTAAAGGATACATGGAGGGTCACTGTGTTTGTTTTAGGTCAAAATATATTGATGCACACTCAAGATGTTGTCCCAATCGTTAAACAGCTTACTTTTATCGACCGTTTCTCAATGCAGCTTACTCAACCAACCTTCAAAGGATTTGATAAATTAATAAGCAAGGAGTTATGTTACATTTGATCTAAACCTACTCTATCAAGCCTGTTAAATGTGACGTAACTCCAGGCTCATTACCTTATTAAAAACCTTTTTTTGAGTTAGTGGAAAAATCAAACGACCTCAATCTCTCAGCCTTTCTACTGATCACTCTTCTCCAATATAGTTGATAAGATATTCGCCATGCAAAAGTCTACACCGTCGCCATAAATGCTTGTTAGGGTGCAAGTTTTCAGAAGGCATCAATCTCTCATCCTTTCTGCTGATCACTCTTCTCCAATATAGATGGTAAGACATCCGTCATGCAAAAGTCTACACCGTCACCAGAAATGCTTGTTAGGGTGGAAGTCTTCAGAAGGCATGAACAGTAATCTCTCAATAGCAAGGGATATTGAGAGATTCCTAGTCATTCCTTCTTAAAACTTTTGCTACGACAAGAATTTCTACTGATAACAAGATATCTGACATACAAAAGTCTACACCATCAGCAGAAATCTTGCCAAAGCAAAAGTCTTTAGAAGACATTATTAGTAATCTCTCAACATTAAGGAAGTCTTGTACGAAAGTTTTCAGAAGACATTTGAAAATAAGGGTGTTTTAAGTAATGACTACACATAATTACGACATCAACAACCTTACCAGATTCACTACTCGTACAAAATAAAAGGCAAAAATATTTCTATTTGCATTTCCTTGTTAAATAAATAACATACGAATGCAAATGAAAATATTTCTGCCTTTTCTTTTAATTGAGGAGAGAATCTGGTGAGGCTATTGATGGTAATTATATGTAGTTATTGCTGAAAAGTTCCTTATTTTTGAATTTCTTCTGAAGACTTTCGTACAAGACTTCCTTAATGTTGAGAGATTATTAATAATGCCTTCTGAAGACTTTCGCTCTGGCAAGAATTTCCGCTGACGATGTAGACTTTTCCATAGTGGATATCTTGTCATCAGTAGAAATTTTTGCCGTAGCAAAAGTCTTGGGAAGGCATGACTAGGAATCTCTCAATGTCACTTGATATTGAGAGATTACTGTTGATGTCTTCAAAGGATTTGTGCCGTGGCAAACATTTATGGCGACGGTGTATACTTTAGCATGATGGATATCTTGTTATCTATATTGGAGAACAACGATCAGCAGAAAGGCTGAGAGATTTAACTCGTGTGATTTATCCACTAACTCGAGCAAAGTTTTTTGATAGGATAATGAGCCAGGAGTTACGTAATGTTTGATAGGCTTGGTAAATTCAGTTTAGATTAAACATTACCTAACTCCTTGCTTATTAATTTATCAAATTCCTTAAAGGATGGTTGACCAAGATGCATTAAGTAACGCTCTATAAAAGTGAGTTGTTCAATGGTTGGGACCACATCTTGAGTGTGCATCAACGTATTTTGACCTAAAAACATACACAGCTACCCAACATGTATCCTTTAAGGCTTCTGAAGAAAGTGTTTTGAAGGGCTTCTAGAACGCCACAACTTCAAAGATGGTGTTCCTGGTCAATCTTACAAAATATCAAGAACTCTATAAAAAATTTAAAGATGGCAATGACAAACTTAAAGACCAAATCAGCAAGCTGGAGGCAAGCTTGAAAATTATCAGGATTCACATACTACAACAAGCCTTTGATCTTCTCCAAGGAATGTTGAAAGCATGCTAAGGCAAGAAAACACAATTAATTATAACCATATTTCTAAGGAAGTAATGACACTCAATCTATCTTTCAATCTCGTTTTTGGTTTCGATCAGATCAATAACAGTGGGGCTAATAGAAACCACAAACAAAAAGGCATGGGATGCAATTTAAAATTAAAAAATTGATGCCTTCACTTATATTCCTTACTTTAACTACAGTTACTGTTGATGGAAGTTTTCTAGACTTACTGTACATCATTTCAACCCTCAATGCCCGTAAGGCTACTTTCTTGGTCTTCTGCTATTTTCTATCTAGGTGATAATTTCGACTACACTACCTAGTCACACCTCCCTAGAAAAGTGATCATCTGCACTATTTTTCTCTTCGAGAAACAATAGACAGATTTTTCATTACCGCATACACTTTTATATTTGCACTTGATACAGATTTCTTCTGTTTTAAGATAATTTCATCGGCCAGATTCACTAGAAATTACTTTCTACCCTATGTATCCTCTTCAATTAGCTCTCAAATAATATAGTCTTTCATTAACCACCCATTTTCCCTCGAAGGCATTCTCCTACTGCACCTTCTGGAGTATAATTATCACCCCGAGCAACCCAACCATATAAATTTGGGCTAGGGCAATAACTATATTGGTTTTTCATTCTTGTTAGATACAGTGCTAGGCTTCAAAGGCCTTTACAGAGTCCAATGCACCCTAAAAGTTAGTCCAATCATTATTGAATCTCTTTACAATGACACCTAAACTAGATTCCTTCACAATGCTTAACAAATAAACATGAGCAATAACCAACATTAAATCTTAACAGGGTACCAGAACCATATTCATGGTCCCTCAGCCTTATCAGTTCGGACCTACCAAACTTAACTGTAAAATTGTAGATATCTTATTTGAATGATCTATGACTAATCGGTAAAAACAACATTCACAAAATCAGTGCACTCTATGTATGTTTCCACGATGACATTATCAGTAATACATACCTTCCACAAATAAAGTTGTTCTATCTGCATGCAGCTTATTCCTCTGAACCCATATTTACTACAATCTCTTGTGATGGTCGAGCAAAAGTTGATCAACTTTCAGTTCCTTATATCTATAAAGAAGAGAAAAAAATTAATATCACAGAAAGAATATTATCTATCTGTTGCAACAGATGTAGAGTCTGTTGCATCAGATGTAGAGTTTGTTACATCATATGTGGAGTACGTTGCATTAGACGTGGAGTTTGTTGCATCAGATGTAGAGTCTGTTGCAATAGCTATGGAGTCTGATGCAATAGATATGGAGTCTGTTGCAACAGATATAGAGTCTGTTAGAATACATCAAACCAGCCTTGCTGGTGGTTTGATTTGTTCTAACAGTTGCTTCATCTGTTACAACATCAATAACAACATAAACTACAAAGAAATAACAAATAAAAAACATCAACAACAAAGAAACAATAATATTTGTTCCAACACCATCAATAACAAAGTAGCAACATCCTTTGTTCCAACACCATCAACAATAACACACTACAAGTTCCAACAATGCCAACCCCACCAACAATATCAATAACAGCATAAGCAACAAATAAAGAAACAAAATACATACAAAAAAATGATACTGCCAACAAGACTTTAAACTTCTCCTAATAGAATATTTGTTTCGCATACTGTAATAAAAATTCTCGGTTCGTTTATTCAATACTTAAAAGAAGATCAAAACAATAATTTCAGTCGAGGAAAGATATGGATTGGTTTAGATCTGAAAGTATCTTTATGAGAAAGAGAAAATAAAAGACAGAAAAAGGTTGTGATAATTCTAAAAAGGAGAGAAAGAAAAAAATGAGAGATGAATAAAATAAATTTAGGGCTGAAGTTGAGGAGAGATGAGATAATTCTAGATGTATTGTGTACGTAGACACAGATTTCAATATTCATTAATTAATATAATTAATATTCATTAATAATTTGAGGGGCACGAGGAGGACTAGTGACATTAAAAAGATAAGATATGACTACTCAATAAACTCATTTTTGAGTTATCCAAGAAATTTTTTATTTTTTACCGCATTTTGTAGTACTTATTACTTTATGTACTCGAACATAAGCTTGCTTTAAGATTAAAAAAAAGAGATTTTCAAACATATATGTCGTCTGTTATAACAGATAGCAATATATGTTTAAAAATCCCAACAGCACAGTCATCTATTACAATAGGTACAAATATCTATTTAAAAATCTCAACAGCTCACATATGCAAATTTTTATTTGATAATTAAATCAGATATGTCATCTGTTACAATAGATATCAATATCTGTTTAAATATCCCAATAGCTCAGTTATCTGTGATGATAGAGATAACGTCCATTTGATAATTAGATAAGATATATCATCTGTTACAACAGATATCAATATCTATTTGAAAATTTCCAATAGCACAGTCATCTGTCACAATAGATGCAAATGCCTACTTGATAATTAAATTAGATATGTCATCTGTTGTAACAGATATGAATATCTGTTAAAAATTTCCAATAACTTAGTCATTTGTTCCAACGGATTTCATTGCAATTGATTTAGGTAGAACTAGGGATGAATGAATGAGTTTATAGGGTCAACAACAACTTCAATTGAGTCATTGGAATTGCATGGTGTTGGTATTGTGTTCATCCTGACCCGAGTCGTCGATCGATTACTCTGAGTTAAAATGAGTTTTCATTAACTTAATGTTGAGATTAATACCATCTAAATTGATTTAGGTAGAACTAGGGATGAATGAGCTCAAAGGGTTAACAACAAGTTTAATTGAGTCATTATAATTGCATGGCGTTGGTATTATATTCATCCCGATCTGAGTCATCAATCGATCACTCTGAGTTAAAATGATCTCTCATTAACTTAATGTTAAGATTAATAGTAACTAAATTGATTTAGGTAGAACTAGGGATAAATGAGCTCATAGGGTCAACAAAAACTTCAATTGAGTCGTTGCAATTACATGGTATTGGTACTGTGTTCATACTGACTCGAGTCATCGATCGATCACCCCGAGTTAAACTGAGCTCTCATTAAATTAATGTTAAGCTTAATAGTATCTAAATTGATTTAGGTTGAACTAGAGACGAATGAGCTCATAGGGTCAACAACAACTTCAATTGATTCGTTGTAATTGCATGGTGTAGGTATTGCGTTCATCCCGACCTGAGTCGTTGCTCGACCACTCTGAGTTGAAATGAGTTCTCATTAACTTAATATTAAGATTAATAGTACCTAAATTGATTTACGAGAAACTAGGGATGAAAGAGCTCATAGTGTCAACAATAACTTCAATTGAGTCATTGCAGTTGCATGGTGTTGGAATTGTGTTCATCCCAACCCGAGTCGTTGATCGATCACTCTGAGCTAAAATAAGCTCTCATTAACTTAATGTTAAGATTAATAGTATCTAAATTAATTTAGGTGGAACTAGGGATAAATGAGCTCATAGGGTCAACAACAACTTCAATTGAGTCGTTGCAATTGCATGGTGTTGGTTTTGTGTTCATCCCGACCTGAGTCATCTATCGATCACTCTGAGTTAAAATGCTCTTTCATTAACTTAATATTTTAAAAATTATAGCTTTTGAAATTTTAAAAATTAATTAAGATCAATTCAGACCAAATTAACAATTTCAAAACTTGTCATTCTTTTCTAAAATTACAAATCAACCCATACAAATCATTCATTTGCGGAAAAACTTTTCCTCATTTCAAATCTCAAGTTCTCGCTCTTCTTTCTCTCTCTCTCTCTCTCTCTCTCTCTCTCTCTCTCTCTCAATAATACAGACAACAACTATTCAACATATTTCTCAACCTTTTAAAACAGATCGATTTTCTTCCCATTTTTTACCACATAGTTGTTATTTTTGACTTTATTCTCACTTGTATCCATTATTTTCTCTATCTTAGTAGGTAATAGAGTTAGAGAAGAGTTCAACATTTGTTCTTTATTCTAAAAATTAGGACTTTTTAGTAAATGATGGAAAAAAAGACTTTTAATTCTATTATCTTCAAGAATGGGTTAACAATTTTGTGTTTTGATGCTAAAAAAGTAGGAAGCACCCGAGAAAACCCTGGTTTTTGTCTCAGTATTTTGTTGACTATCTTGGTATTGTTAGACGGTGTTTGTGGTGTTATTGGTGGATGTTGTTAGTGGTGTCGGTATTTGTATTTTTGGTGGTGGTATTGGTGGTCTTGGTATTGGTATTAGTGGCATCGGTGGTGGTCTTGGTGGCATTGGTGGTGGCATTAGTTGTGGTGTTGGTGGTCCATCTATTTCAACAAGTGGAAGATCTGTTGGGAGATATTAAATAGGTCTTTAAATAGATTCCTCATCTATTCCAACCGATGGGTTATCCGTTGGAGATTTTTTTTGTAATGTGGCATAGAATAATTTATTGAAATTTGTCTTACCTTTTTAAAAAAAATAATGCAGACACCAAATGCAATGTATTTTTTGTTTTTTTATTGTTTGTAGTTAAAAGATATCTCCCAAATGAAAAAAAAAACTGAAAGTGGATCAACTTTTGACCACCCAACAAAAATGGCTAGAGTACAGATAGATTCGGAGGAACTTTCTTAACAATCTCAGTCATGGCAAAATGAAGCTGAGGAAACTAATAACTCCTTGTCAATAATGGAACATGAATTAATATCGAAATCCCAGCATTATCCTGTCAAAACCATTAGTATCTACAGGTTTTGAGTTGCGATGCTGATGGATAGCCCTAACAAAATAACCGGTGATCTTGTACCTAAATGTCAGTTGGGAAAACATTTTGATGAATTTAGGAGTAATATAAAGAATGAAAACATAGACGAACTTTTTAACAAGAGCTACTTTGTATACTTTCTTGAGCTGCCTGAGGACTACACTCACTGTTTCCTAATGAGCATGGTATATGGTCTTCTCAAGCGCAGGATCAAGTATGCAGGGGATGATAAAGATCCAAATAAGGGCGAAAAAAATATGGATAAAACTTGGATCAACTACTGTGGCATGCTGCTTTGTTTTAGGTTGAAAGAGTTTGACGGGCTTGAGATGTTATCGTTCAAAAAAAACTCTCATCAAGAAAACACCCCACAAAGGATCCAACAAATGGAAGGAAAAAAAGATGGGTTGTTGGGCATTGTTGGACGTAGCAGCTACAAAGCGGAGGATTTGATGAAAGATATCAAGGATAAAGACACACCAAAGCACTATAGGGAGAAATTATGGTTAGTTTGATTTGTCCATTCCGTTTTATTGGCAAGAGACGTCAGGAAAGTCATAGAAGATGATTTGTTTGCGCTTGCTGATGATTTTGTGAAATTCAACAATTATCCTTGGGGATATGATAGCTACTACTTGACTGTCTAATATTTACTGACAAAGCTATCCACAGGGACGATCACATTATACGGCTTTCCCTGGGCTTTTATGGTAAAATTGATCACTATTTTTATTCATCCATTAATTTATATTGAATATAGTTATATTATGACTTTTTTTTGCTTGCTTCCTGTTTACATTTTTTAGACTTGGGCATGTGAAGTCATTCCTTCCCTCCGAAAGCAGCTCAAGGATTACCCGAATAAGGTTTCTTATCCAAGGATCCTTAGGTGGTTGGCGGCTGCAAAGGGCAGCAAAACAAATATTAAGGAGCAGGAGGCTGATCTATTTAACCCTTCGGATGATGCAGTACATCTTTTTTTAACTAAAATAATTTGCCTCAAAGAAAGATATTGAAACAGATGTTTCATCTGTTGCAACAGATGGGTCGTATATTGTAACAAATTACCTATCAACTATAACTGGTGCAACAGATGTGTAATCTGTTATGATAAACGATTCATATTTTGCAATAGATTAACCATTTGTTGCTTTGGTTCTCTAGACCCGACTCAAAAGATTACACATCTACTATAAATTACGCAACAGATGGGTAATCTGATATAATATTTTATCAATCGATTACAACATATAGATCAACTATTGTGGCAACTAGATCGTCTATTACATAAGCTAGTTGTGTTAACATGTAACCCAACTGACTGCAAATTATTATTATATGATTTAAATGCCTCATGTTTTTTTATAGGTTGTGCATCCTTGGATCGTGCCTACTGTTGATGAGTCGGGGATGACTTTTTTTATTACTGTAGGTTTTGTTGATACAAAAGAAGACACAATGGTGGAGTTAATAAAGAAGGAATTGGTTGGAGCAACATCCATAAGAAGAGCAGTTAGGAAAGGTCAGAGTAATGTTGAAGCTCTTCATGACCAACCTCAAACTGTAACAGATCAGAGTACTTCTTTTGGGGGTGTTGCTGGAAGAGTTATTAATAATGGTAGCATCCATCCTGATGCTGCTGCTGCTACCAGTCGTGATTATGAGCTTGTTGAAGATCAGCTAAAAATAAATATGTTTGAAAACACCCCTTGTATAGTTCCCTCTCACCCCTACACCAGTCCCTCCTAACCTTACAGTGGTCCTTCTCACCCCTCTTCACCCTCATGTTCTCATTGCATATGCAAAGTGTGCAAGGACAGAGAAGATAAACTCCTTGAAAAGCTAAAAGCTATTGCTGAAGCTGCCAAGGAGTTAAAATCCAGGAGGGGTGTTATACTATCCAATAAGATGAGAGAGCCATATACTCCTACAGTGGTGGTTAGGAGAAAGAGAAGAAACATTAGATAAATTCTCTCCATTATGAAAATAAAAAAAATTGCAACTCCTCCAAATCCAAGAGTCGTTGAAGTTTAGGGGCCACTGAAGAAGGAGGACATATACACAACACTTGACAATGAAAAGAAGAAGGAACTGCAAGAATTATGAATGACAAAACGAAGGTTCAAAAAGATTACACCATGCATTCGTTTGCCGCCAAAGACTTCACGAAAATGACAAATATACGTGAGTGGTACGAGGATAATGTAAGCTTACTTTTGCTAACCTAGCCTTCTAATCTACTACAAGAAGAAGAATCTACACAGCAGATGTGTAATCTGTTGAAAGAGCTTAGTATTCTTTTGCAACATAATACACATTGTTGCATAAGTTTCGTTAGCTAGGTAATCTGTGAACTGATTCATAGAACCCTCTGCAACAGATTCTTTTCATTATGTTTTTCTTTTTTACAATTATTAACCTATTTAAAAATTATCTTCTTATACCACAGTATGTTGATGAAATTCTCTACCTCATGAGGGGCAGGAAATTAACATACCCGGATGCTTATGAAGCTGCTGATAAGATAATGGACCTTAACTTCTACAACAATTTCAAGGATAGGTACGATGATCTCCATAAGGTAGCTGGTCCCGGTGGTCGGAGTTTTGATAAGTTAATTTCTACGTTCTAATGAGATGAAAACGTCATTAACTATGTTAGAGGGAAGAGGCCATATCCACATAGCAAGAGCTGGACCAAGGCAAAGAGAATCCTTGAAGTCATAAATATGGAAGTCAAACATTTTCTCACTGTTGAGATACTACTCTACGAGAGAAAGATTAAGATTTATGACTGCAACTTACCTCTCTTCAATGAGGACATGATTTTAACCCATATGCAGCCACTCCTAAAGCTGTTGCCCAAGTCGTTGACGCATAGTAAGATGATGGATAATTTATCATCAAAAGTCTTGATGAAGGAATCATGAGATTTTGAAGGTCGAAATAAGAACATCCATCTCCCAGAAAATAAAACCATGCAACGTATGGGTCGTACTCGCTTGCATACATCGAGTGTTTACTGACTGGCGTAAAAATGACCGGTATGTGCGACGCCATTATGGGAAAAATGCAAGAGGTCTGGGCTTATGGGGTACTAACTAAATCGTTGGAGCCCTTGTATAAAGAAGAATATCAACAAAGACAGAGACGAACACGATAACAATTTTTTATTTCAAGCCACTTCACTTTTACGTGTAGTGACAATAATTTTTATGTCTGGCGAAAGTAGAATTTTTTATAATGCAGCAGATTGTATATCTGTTGTAACAAATCTAGTACCTATTGTGAAAAAACAATTATCTATTGGAATAGCTTGGTAATCTGTTGCATTATGCAGATGTTCCCAATCTGTTTGTCGCAACAAATATATAATCTATTGCAATATATAATCAATTTGTTGCAACTGATAGGTAATCTGTTGGATTAAATAAAAAAAGTAGAAAGATATGTTATATAATTTTCACCAGATGACCTATATGTTGCAACAATATCTAAATCTGTTTGATAGGATATGTCGTCTGTTATAGCAGATGTATTATCTGTTAAGATATATGAATCTAGTACTCTATTTCAATTAACATGTTCAAAACTAAGGTTTGAATTATTCATAGACAACATAAATAGCTCAACAAATAAATGAAATGTAAAAAAAATTATTTTGGGTACAAATGATCTACTCTACAAATAAATTAACAAGTTAACCAAGAAGGATAGGTTATTACATTGACGGACTCAAGCTATAAAGATCTACTCAATATTGACAAGTTGTTCTTCATCTGGTGCTACGAAATTCGTCTTTGGTCATCGTGGATCTTTAATGTCGCTTGGGTACAGCTTCTGAGCTTTCACTTCTTTGTATTTCCATAAAAAAGCAGCATATTTTTTACAGAGTAATCTAGCATCAAGTTCATCATTTGGTACTAGTAATCCATCGCTCAACTACTCGGCATAGGCGGCAACAAAAAGACCGCAATCCCTACATTTTAAAAAACAAATAATCCATTTCTTACAGTTCATGCAAGTGTTGTGAAATTTGTGAAATGAAACTAAATCATGACACTTAAAATTGCAGGCTACTAATGGTTTGTCGAGAAATTCCTTAAACATATTGTACATCAAATGGATTATCCATTTTATCCCGGTATTCTTCAATCGTCGACCAATCAGTATGAACCTTTTCATCCAAAAAGCCACTCATATCAAGGTAAGTAGGCAATATTTTAGCCAGCTTTTGTATCTCAGACGACGGCCTGAATTTTCTCATTCGCGACATCGAGTCATAAATTTGGATGCGCCTCTGTTTTAGATCGACGACAGCCAACACACAATAGAATTCATCACCACAATTGATTGGGATGTACACTTCGTCGACCCAATGCCAAGGTAAGCCAACTGGAATGCTAAAACCTTTGATGATGTTGATTAAGCATTCCTCATTTTGAGAAACTTCTGACTGTTGTTGGCAATACCTATCGTAGGCATTATTGATGTAAATTTTGTACAAACAATTGCTGGTCGTGTATCTATATTATTCTTGTGTTTGCAATTTGGCCTTCTTTCGGAGGTTGTAAAAGATGACATCAATGTGCTGCACATATTATCAAATATTTTAGATTACGTGATTAAAAATTAATGCGCAGGTGCAATTAAATAAAGTATTAATAAATAGTAATATGTATGACATTTAAACCTCATCATTCCAGCAAGTTTGGGGCCGTGACATCAAATAAAATCAATTCTTTATTCCAGAATGTGCAACAACAAAGTTGAACATATCAAAACCAAGAATCAATTCATTCACTTTGTAGTGTTCGTCATTTTTTTTCTACATGATGATTATGAAATATTTGTTAAAATAAGAAATATATCAATTTGGATTGGTTATGAAGTACCATATAATAATGCAATTGGTGCACTCATGTACCTTGCAAAAACTACAAGGTTTGATATAACCCTTTTCAGTTAATTTGTTAGCAAGATATAGTTTTACTCCTACAAAGAGATATTGAAATAGAATCAACATGATCTTATTTTATTCTAAAGATTGCAGTTCTGATATTGTTGATTATGCTGATGCTGAGTATTTATTAAACCCGCATAAATGTCGGTCTCAAACATGCAATGTGTTCACATGTTGGGACATTGCGATTTCTTGGAGATATACAAAGCAGTCTATCTAGCCACATCATTGAATCGTGATGAGCTATAGTTATTCACTAAGCTAGCCGAGAATGTATATGGTTGAGGTCCATGATACATCTCATTCAAGAAAAATGTGGTTTGAAATATGACAAAGTACCCATATTTTTTATGAAGATAATGCAGCATACACAACACAACTTAACGAAGGATTCATAAAAGGAGATATAATGAAGAATATTTCGTCAAAGCTTTTATATACATATGATGCCCAAAAGAATGGTGATATTAACATGCAACAAATTGGTTATAGTGACAATGTAGCTAATTTATTCACAGAGTCTCCTCTAAGTGCAACTTTTAAGAAGATAGTGCACAAGATCGGGATGCAACGGTTTCAGGATGTTCTCATTAAAGGGAGTTAATACGCGCTGTACTCTTTTTTCCTTATAAGGTTTTGTCCCACTGTGTTTTTCTTGTAAGGTTTTTAATGAGACATCTTATATGCGTATTGTTAGAGATGTGTACTCTTTTTTCTTCACTAATTTTTTTCCACTGGGTTTTTTCTACTAAGGTTTTAACGAGACACATTATCTATCAATTAGACATTCAAGAGAGAGTGTTATAAATATATTATCATATATAGTAAATGTCTACCTTACCATATATAGTGAATGTCTATTTATGGAAAAGTTAGAAACCTCAAGGTTAGTTTTTCCCTTATAAATAAAGAGGTTTTCCTTCATTGTAATTCATCCATCAAGAATTCCTCATGAGAAATACAGAAGTCTTCTCTATTCTCTATTCTCTCTCTATTCTTGTTGTCTTCCTTCATATTTCATAAAAAATTTTATTTTATTATCAATATATAAAATTTAGACTATATCCGACATTAAATTTGTGTTTCACCAGAGACAACGGTTCTTGGAAAATAGCAAACATTAGTGGAGACAACTACAAAAAATTCATTACAAAAATTTAAGGTAAATATTTATTTGCTTCAAATTTTTACACCAAATTGTGTTTATTTACAAACTGATTTAATTATGGAAAAAATTTATGTTAATTACAAAGGTTAAAGGGTTGTTTGATACTTCTTTCATTTTTAAATAAGTGTTTGCTTTAGCTTTAACGTACCTTTAATCACTTATAGGTTATTGATCAATTCACATAATTTCCCACTACGAGTCCAAAGCTAAAAGGGACACTTTTTCAGTCTTAGGAGTCAAAATGGACACAAATTTAAGCTTGGATACAAAGTGAACAGTTTGCCCATTTTGGGGCAAACTATAACTAACATCATTTGTCAGCCATTTGGGGTGAAGAATTGTTATTATGGTTCGCCCAAAAATGGGCAAACTACATTTTATAAACTTCATGTGAATTGCTATTATTCCATTTTCTTTGTATTGTGAATTGCTGAAGAGATTCCTGAAAATGTGAAAGATTTGTCATTTTAATAAAAAAATTTAACTTATAAATATGTGTTGTTGTCAACCATTTTATCTCATTCATCACGAGCAAAACTCCTTATTCACTGAAAACTTTTTAATAAGGCTAAAAACAATGAGTGACACTGTTAGGGTTAGCTTATTTTGGGGTGGAAAAGTTTTGTACAAAGGTGGTTTGGTTAGATATAGTCTTCTGCGAAAACGGTTCCACTGTTTCCAAC
Organism: Capsicum annuum; assembly: GCF_002878395.1. NCBI lineage: Eukaryota > Viridiplantae > Streptophyta > Magnoliopsida > Solanales > Solanaceae > Capsicum > Capsicum annuum. The sequence continues at coordinate 51,664,683 of NC_061121.1, read as the reverse complement.
GACACTCAAATATGAACGTCTTATACATTTTTTTCGAAGTAAAATGAAGGTACATGATAGCCGGGGGTCTATCGAAAATAGCCTTACTACTTCTTTGAATGTAGTAGTATGGACTGCGTACATCTTACCCTCCCCAGACTCCATTATGTGGGAATACACTGGGTTTGTTGTTGTTCAAAATGAAGGTACATGATGCTGAACTTTTTATTCTTATCACTGGTCGATATCCTATATCCATAATGGGTAATGGTTATATAATTTTTTAGGAGACTCGAATTTGGAATGGTGACTCTTTATCAACTTTTCTTCATAGTCCTAAGATTTTTCGTAACTAAATGCGTTCAGTAGCACTTGATATGTATGCCAAAACTCAAAGCGCTATTCAGGATGAAGAATCATCGATAATGAATTTGATATTTGAAATAGTACATGTTTGTAGACACATAATTTTGTCCCGTCGATGATATTTTTATTTCTGATATCACATAATTTAAGCTCACTTTTTATAATTTTTCCCCAAGAAAATAAATATCCACCTCACCTTTACTTATTTATGCATTTACTTTTTGTTTTGTTTTTATCCAAATAACAAGCCATAACAAACTTTGTCTTATCCTAATATTCTAACAACCCACCTAACTAAAAATTGACAACACATCCTAACTCCTACCCACACCCCTTTGGACCTACCCCACTAGAAAACATACACGACATATATACACACATAGGGAACAGAAAAGATACATAATTCATATACAACAACAATATATAAACCCACTGATATTCATTCACCAAAGAAATATATTCATATACACATCGAAGCCATTTTCTTGGATCTTGTTCGCAACACCCACAACCCACCACTCCAAATTCACGCACCTACATACGAAAATAACAAGAAAAGGATTAAAAATGGAGATGATTTGAAAGATTCAGTCGTCCCCCTTCATATTTCTGGTGAAATCTCATCGGAATCAGCACCATCGTGGATCCAGTTGGTCCATTTGATAAGTCCGATTTGAAATTCTTAATATCTTTTTTCTTCCGTTGTTTTCTAGCTAAATCTTGCCGGAAAATAGTGAGTTCACCAGAATCTATTTTGGTTGGTCGTTTGTTGCCTCTGTCTGAGTTCACTGGAGCTCAGACTATACCAGATTCGGACCTCCGTTCGGTTGATTGAGGATTTTGGTTCGTCTATTTTAGTGTCGTTTCTCTTGAAATCGGGCTTGGGTACCTCAGCTATTTTCTTTCCTCGTTGAAATTAAGGCTGACTTGCTAAGTCGTTACGCTGGTCGAGTTTTGTTGGTTTGCATACTATTTTTTTGGGAATTTTAGATATTGTTTGGCCTAGGTCAGATTTTTGGTGTTCAATTTTGGATTGTTGTTTCACTATTTGAGTCGGATCATCATTGTTGAGGTTCTATTCATAATTTTGAGTCTGGGTTTCTTTATTATCATACAAGAACATTCTATCAAGGTTTAATTCTATTCCTTCTCTTCTATATTTTGTTATTTATCATGTTCTATGCTGTGAATTGAATCCAATGTGTTGGTTGATCCGTGCTGATGTGAATCGTTATTTGTTTTGATTCGTTGTTTGATTTTTTTGATTATGGATTGATTATAAGGTGTGTCATTAAATGATATCTCATTTGAGAATTAAAATTGATTGTTGTGGGGCGGAAGTTAAAAGTTGATAAAAATGATTTTGTTGATTTGATTCATTGATATCGAGCTTGATAGTATCCTGATAGGTCAAATTGGATAGGCAAAAATATTTAGGTATGGGTAGGCAAAAGTTAGGAGTGAGGTGTTGATTCAATGCGGTGACTGTTGAAATGTGTGTTGAATGGTTTTGTTTTATCACTTTTGGATCAATTGTACTATTTGGTTGGGGAATGCCCCAAGTATCTGTATATCTTTATTTACCGGGGAATGTCCTGAGTAATTTTGTACTCAAAGGATGTTCGTGATGAAGGCCCGAGGCGTCGGGTAAAGCACGGGAGCGTAGTTAGTATTAGTGTAGGTTAGATAAGATTTATTTTTGTATTTTTATTTTTGGACTATATAAATTGGACTGGACACTGTACTATTGATTCTTTTTGTTTTGTTTGTTTGTTTGATTGTTTTATGTGTTTTGTGTGGGTTGTACATTCATAGTGTCAAAATTAACCGATACGCTCCACCAAGCGACCGTGGTCAAACCACGGGATCGAAGGATGTGTAACACCTTCCCCTCGGTCAATAGAATTCCTTAGCTGGAATCTCTGTTCGCAAACCAGTTTAAAGAGTCAAATGGTTTTGAAAAGAATTTTCCAATGGTGACTTGGCACACCAGATTATGCCAAGTGGCGACTCTGATTTCAAATGTAAAAACAATCCTTCTTCGAAACAAATCGTTTTCTTTTGTCACTTAGTAATAAAAACCCTTTCGAAACTTAAAACTGAATCCTTTTTAGGGTTAGAAAAAAGGGGTGTGACAGCTTTGGTGACTCTGCTGGGGAAAATTTCAGAATCCGAGCTTTTTTTTTGGAGTCGTATCGGCTTTGTTTGGCATTACAAGTGTATAAGCATTGTTTGTGATTTTTGTTTGTGTTTTCACTTTCGTGTATTTTCGTGCTCTTTGTTTACAGTATTTATCCTATGTGTTAGCTTTTATATCTGACATAATATGCATAATCCGAGTCATTCTTTTCGCAACAAGTCTCAGAGCGCATGTCGTGCGCACGAACTCTAGTTGAGTCACCTTTATTTTAGGGGGGGAGCCGTTGGATGTATGGGGTAGGTGGAAAGAAAAGCAGCCACTATCGACCATATGCTCCCCCGAACGGCCTTGTTAGTAAACCACAACGTAGATCAGCCTTTAGGTCATTCTTATGTGCATCATATTGAGACCTAGCGGGGCCTACATGATCCTTTGTAGGAGACTCTCCTTTAAAGCATCCCTACGTGCCAAATGTTGCATCTTTAAGGGTAACATGGTCATTTGATGAACCGATTTGGGGAAAACATGTGTTAGAAGTAAAGTGTGTACACAAGAAAAAAAAAAGAGAAAAGGTGAATCAAAGAAGAGTTTCGTAGTTTTTAGGTTCTTTATGGCTTTTGTTTTCCACGATTCAAAAATTCAAAAAAAAAAGAAAAAAAATCAAAAAGATTTTCCTTTTGTTTCCTTTAGCAAGCTTTCACAATTCGAAAACTCCAAAAAGATTTTTTCTTTAATAGTTGTTGGTGTCATTTTTTTATGTAAAGTGTTGAATTAAAAACTCAAAAAAAAAAGACTTTGTTATGTTGTTCATCATGTGGCTGTCATCCGTTATTTAGTTATTAATTGTCCAATCTGGATGAACTACGCATACCTAATTCCCGTCCCTCGGGGTGGGATACGTAGGCAACCCTTGGTGGGTCCGGTAACCTTTATTTTGGCCATCGTCTTAGTCTTAGGCTAGGTCTTTTACCCCGTAACCTAGAGTTGTTAGCCAAGTAGGCTGATTTTATTCAGCGTTACTGGTCGGTAATTTGGAGTCATAAAGCGGTCTGTCCCATCAACGTATGTCCGCATTGAATTCCCATTGGTTGGGAACCTTTTGCTCTTATCAAATTTTTGAGATAATTTTTTATCTGCTACTATAGGATGGATCTGTCCGCAAAGTCTAGAGTCCTTATGGTTGTCAAGGTACCCAAAAAGTTGATCAAGTGGTGGGGCACGTTCAATTACTTTGAAAAGCATGAAGTGAGAAAAGTGTTAGGCAATCTTGTAGCACTTATGGATCTCACGCCTCGTCCGGATCTAATAGAAGCTGCGTTGACTTTCTGGGATCCAAATAATTTGGTGTTTAGGTTCGAAAGTTGTGAATTGACTCCTACCTTGGCAGAAGTGTCTCGTTTGTTTCGGTTGACTTACATGGGTCAACAGATGATTTTAGCCCGCAATCATACTCATAAGAAATTCCTTCGACTCTGTGGATTAAAAGATAACAAGCATCTGGGATGTCTCAAACAATCTTGGATTTCCTTGGACTATTTGTTTGCTAGATTTGGGTCCTTAGAGGGTTTCGATTGCTTTTGGGATGAATTTTGTACTACCAAAAAACTCTAGGAACAATGTCATCTTGAAGTTTTCTGTCTGGCTTTGTTGGGTGTCTTAGTGTTCCCATTAGATGAGAGGTGTATCAATACTCGTCTACAATCAGTGGTGATAGCTTTATTCAAGAAAAAATATGAGGTCACCATTGTACCAATGATCTTAATAGAAATATATAAGGCTTTAACTGAAGTAAAAGGAGGGGTACAATTTTTTTAGGGGAGTAATCTGATATTGCAGCTATGGATGATGGAGCACTTGCATAGGCCTTCTTTGATTAGAGTAGATATGATCGACCATTGTCTGAATGATCGAGTGCAAGCCATGCAAGAGAGAATGTATTTTGACAAATTTTCTTTTCCTATGGGAGTCAATTCTTGGATTGAATTTCTCGAATCAAGAACTCCGAACAACATTCTTTGGTGCTATATGTGGTTTCGTCCTAAGAAAATCTTGATTGGATCTCAAATGCAACTTTTTCTAGTTTTGATAGGACTTAACTGCACTAGGCCTTACAGTCCAAGAAGGGTGATGCGTCAGTTGGGTAGGATGCAAGACGTCCCCCCAATAATGGACGTTCTAAAGGATGTAGAGTACTTTAAAGACCAAGCTGTGGGGGAAAGCAAATATGAGCAATTATGGAATAACGCGATAAAGCTTGGTGTCGATACTCTCGAGGAAAATCCAGGATGCACTAAAAACTATGAAATCTGGCTACAATCGCTGCCCTGTGGCATTAGTAGACCCTTACCAGCCCAACTTAAAGGGCAAATACAGGAAGCAATCATGGTAGAGGATGATGAGCAGGAAGATCTGGTTACCAAGGTAGAGTTTTTTAGAGTTCAATTGTCACGTTTGATCTTAACTGTGGATGGGTGTCAGAGAAACCTTTGCGGGTGTAATCTCTAAGAGGTGAGGAAACGGGTAAGAAATTTGTTCCCGGGTATCAAAACGTCATTGCAGGATATGCTGGAAAGTCTCAGTGGAAAAGAGGGGACTTCACAGATGGATTCATCTCAGCCGGGGACGTCACACAAAGCACTAGTTTGAAAGAACATGTCTTATCTTTATATAGTTTTGTCTTTTATGTTACTCTCATTGTAGGGTGGTGTCTGTGTTAAGTCGGAGTCAAGTTGTTTTTGATATTAGGGTCTTTATTAGTAATTGCATGGATGTCGTTAGGGGTTTAGAATGTTGTTTTGTATTTGTTGTTTGGTTTTAAAGTGGTCCTAAATTCGTTGTATGTTTTGTTGTTTATTTCATCAAAATGTTATGATGTTATGTCTTTCTTTAGTTTACTTGTTTTCATTTTTCGTGAAAAAAAAAAAACAACCTTCAATTGTGTGATGTTTATGCATATGCGGCTCGAACTACGCAAGATCTGATTCATATACAACATGATACGTAGGCAACCTACTTTTGGGTTCAATCTAATCATTTTGTTTCGTTGTTTTTCATTATTTTTCCTCTTTTAAAGAAAAAAAAATAAAAGCCATAAAGAATGATAAAATGAAGGTAGATAGCGAGAGAAGAAAAGAAAGAAAGGATGATGAGACACTAAAGGAAAAAATAGAGACTGATACGAAAAAAAAAAGAGGAAAAGAAAAAAATAAAAATAAAAATAAAAATAAGTGTAGATAAAAATCGGGATGATGTTAAAATGACCTCGCTACCCTCAAAAGTTGGTAGAAATGAGCATGAATTTAGGGCAATTTTACCAATGTGATTCCCATGCTTGTTGTGTGCCCTAATCCTAATGGATGTTGTCTTTGATGAGCATGTTCTTTCAGATAACATTGGTAGGTTTGCAGTACTCTGGCTGGTCACCCATACTTCACTAGATTAAAAGCAAAGCTCGCCATGGCTAGCAGGGGGATTGAAAATTCGCTATTGACCCGGATCAGGATCATAGGGAAGAAAGTTCAGAACATAATGATGAGGTAGTAAGGCTCAGGCAACAATTGATAGATTTGCACCGGGCATGGGCCAGCGGAATGCCTCATCCTCCGCTTCCTGAAGGTCTTGGGAATATCTCTAATTGCCCACCGCTCTCTTAGGCACAATTCTCTGCTCCTACTGAGTTACCTGAGCACGCGCTAGGATTCACTCTGCGACATTATTATCCTGGCAGTTCTGGTGTGCCCTTGGCAGCTCCCCAATCAAGACCTACTGCTTAGCCGGTGCCACCGATCACACCGATATTCGTGGCTCCGGCACCACCTGAATCTCCCACATATGTTATGCGTCCGACAATGGGGCTTTCTAGGTCTGCCAGTGAGCCAGTATTGAAGGTTCCAGATAGTCAGTATTATGCCCCGAAGCCTACTTTGAGAATGAATGAACCGTATGGGTACACTCAGCCACCTGCATTTCCATTTGATACAGAGAAACCTGTCGCAACAGAGGAACAGAAAGTCATAGCACGAAAGTTGAAAATTTTAGAACAGGCCATAAGAAATTTGCAGGGAATTGAAGGTTATAAAAGTGTTTCCTATAAAGATCTTTGCATGTTCCCAGATATCAACCTTCCCCTCATTTTTAAAATGCCCAAGTTCGAGAAGTATGCAGGGCACGGTGATCCCGTGGCACACTTGAGATGTTATTGCAACCAATTAAAGGCTGCAGGAGGAAGGGAAGAGCTGCTCATGGCTTTCTTTGGCGAGAGTCTTTATGATCTGGCTTCAAAATGGTTTATCGATCAAGATATCGACAAGTGGAACAACTGGGATGACTTAGCTTCTGAGTTTGTGCAACATTTTCAGTATAACATTGACCTGATTCCGGACGAAAAATCCTTGGTCAACATAAAAAAGAAAAGCACTGAAAGTTTTAGGGAATAAGCGATAAGGTGGTATGAACAGGCCGCCAGGGTAAAGCTCTAATGAAAGAAAGTAAGTAGGTAGAGGTTTTCATTCAGGCACAAGATGAGACCTATTTTCAACATTTACTTCCAGCAATGGGAAAGTCTTTTATTAAAGTCCTCAAAATGGGGGAGAAGATAGAGGACGGAATCAAGATCGGCCGAATAGTGAGTTTTGCCGCATTGAAAGCCACCACACAAGCGATTCAAGGTGGATCTGGGACATTCAAAGGTAAAAAGAAGAAAGAGCACGTGGCGACTGTCGTAGCTGGAACCCATTCCTATCCTAAAAGACCAACTCTTCTCTATCCCCAATCCCAAGCCCAAGTCTATGCCCAAGATCCATATATTCCTCCCCACCATTACTACCCACCACAAAACCCCTTATATTCTATTCCACCACCCCCGTACCCAGTATATAGCGCACAGCCATATGCCCAAACCCCTTCTTACCTGCAGTGGCGCATTCAAGCTCCATAAAATCGCCCATTCGCTCCACCAAATTACCAAAACCCCTCCAGACTTGGTTTTCAACCTAGGCCCAAGTATAATAAAGAGAAGGCAGCCAAAAATCAATTCACACCTCTTGGGGAGTCATATGCTAGCTTGTTTGATAGGTTGAGAAAGTTGAAGGTCTTAAGCCCAATTTAAGGAAGGCTTTCAAATCCACCGCCGAGAAATCTCGATTATTCTTTAAGGTGTGCGTACTTTTCAGACATACCAGGTGATGATATCGAGAAATGCTGTTATTTAAAGAGAGTTGTCCAAGATTTAATTGACACAAATCAGATATTGGTCCAGGCCCCGGAGGGTCCAAACATTAACAAGAATCTGCTGCCAACCCATGCTGAAACCAATATATTAGAATTGATATATGACGGGAAAGAGTCGCCAAGGTGTTATAAGTCTATCGTCAAGATACAGACCATTGAGGAGAAATCGATAAATATAGCAGAGTCTTTAAAAGTAATGTCATTGAGCCAGGAAGGAATGAGAGAAGATAAAGCCCAAGAAAGCACAAAGAAACCCCTGATCACGGTGTAAGGTGCCAGAAGGTATGTTGATTTAAGTCAGGATAAACCTAAGTTGAAAGTGGTAGGAGCTCCGAGTAAGCCCATCTTGACGGTGAAAGAAGCACTGGCAGCGGCTATTGTCCTCAAACCAGTGACCCAACCTCCGATAGTTGATACAAAAAGGGTTTCCTGGAATTATGGCTAGACTGTGATGACCTATCATGGGAAAGAAGTAGTGGAAGATGTAGATGAGGTAGGCGGTTTGACTAGGTCAGGAAGATGCTTCGTGCCTGAAAGTTTAAGAAAGTCCAAGATAATTGTGAGTGGACCGTCATCTATCAAAGAGCCTATCACCGAAGAAGAAACCGAAGAATTTTTGAAAAAGATGAAATTGCCAGAGTATTCAATAATAGACCAGTTGAAGAAAACCCCCGCTCAAATTTCCTTCTTATCTTTGTTGTTGCATTCCAAGGAGCATCGTGATATTTTACTGAAGGTATTAAATGAAGCATATGTTCCTAGGGAGAATACAATAAACCATCTTGAGAAAATGGTCGAAAAAATCTTTGAGGTCAATTGGATCAGCTTTTCTGACGATGAATTGCCTGTTGAAGGTACAAGGTATAACTGGGGCCTTTACATTACAGTGAAGTATAAAGATTTCTACGTCACTCATGTTATGATTAACGGAGTTTCAGGTGTAAATATCTTCCCTATTTCTACTTTACAAAAGTTGAATATTGGTGCTGAGAGGATCAGGCCCAACAATGTATGTGTCAGGGCTTTCGATGGTGTAAAATCAAACTCCATTGGCAAAATAGAACTAATGTTGATCGTAGGGCCTGTTGAGTTCGCCATAGAGTTTCAAGTATTGAATATAGACTCCTCTTACAATCTGTTGTTGGGAAGGCCGTGGATCCACAAGGCCAAGGCGGTTGCATCTACACTACAACAGATGATTAAGTTTGAGCATGACAGGCAAGAAGTGGTTATTCACGGTGAAAGAGATTAGTCCGCCTGTGAAGATTCTCCCTTGTCTCTTATGGAAGCAAATAACGTAGAGGAAATATTCATCTATCAAATTTTTGATACAGTGCCAGTGAATTGTATCCTTGAATGACAGGTTATACCGGGACCGCAATTGTCTTCCGCTTCTATCATGATGGTGAGTGAACTTTGGAAATACGGATTTGAGCTAGGAAAGGGTTTAGGAGCGTCTCTGCACGGTATAGTTCATCCCATATGTCTGAGTGAGAATGTGGGCACGTTTGGTCTGGGATTTGAGCCTACAGCTGAAGATCTGAAGAAATCCAAGGGAAGGAAAAAGGAAACATGGTCACTCCCTCGTCCAATGCCACTACTCAGTGAATCATTTGTTAAGAGCGGTGTCACGAACCATGTGGAATTTGAAGTTGAATTGGTTGATAACTGCCAGAACCTTTTTATTGAAGTTGATATGGTCGAAGCAGAAGAAGGTACCAGTATGGCAGACGTGCAAGTCATAGGTCCAGCTGTCCGACTCAATAATTGGGAAGTCACTCCTCTCCCCGTCAGGAGAGAGTTTTGGTAGTTTATTTTGTTTTTCTTTCGATTTATTCAAGTTATTTCAGGGTTGTAATTTGGATTTTTAGTTTGTTTATGTTATGTTGGCATCTATGCTTAAGCCCTTCTATCTTTTTATTTAATGAAATATAATGTCCTTTTGTTTCGTGTCTAATATATTTTTTTTCTTTTTTTATATACAGTTCTCCTTATGCTGATTCTAGTGACATGACATGCATGCGGAATTTTCAGTCTGATCTTAAAATCCAAACTAATTAAGATGTAATGAAGCAGGATGGGGAATATGATGAAGAAGAGGCACTAGAAGAAATAAGCAAAGAGTTGGAATAGTTTAAAGACAAACTGAATCCTAAATTGAATGAGACTGAGCCAATAAATCTAGGGAATGAAAAAGATATTAGGGAAACTAAAATCAGTGTACATGCTTTGCCACAGCTAAAAGATGGAATGATTCAAGCATTAATTGATTATAAGGATGTTTTTGCATGGTCTTATAATGATATGCCCGGTTTAAGCACTGAATTAGTGGCTCACAAATTGCCAACTGACCCCGCATTTCGTCCTGTCAAACAGAAGTTGAGAAAGTTTAAAACTGATGTAAGTAATAAGATCAAAGAGAAAATCATGAAACAACTTGAAGCTAAAGTAATTCGAGTGGCTCGTTATTCCATGTGGTTATCCAATGTTGTTCCTGTACCAAAGAAAGATGGCAAAATTCGAATTTAATTGATTACCGTGATTTGAACAGAGCAAGTTCGAAAGATGATTTTCCACTGCCCAACATCCACGGAGGTGATGAGTTTGCTCAGTAGACTGAACTACATTAGCAGGTTTATTGCTCAACTCACAACCACTTATGAGCCCATATTCAAGTTGCTGAAAAAGAGTGCTGAGGTAAAATGGATTGAAGAATGCCAGGAAGCGTTCGACAGAATCAAAAGATAATTGCCAAATCTTTCCGTGCTGGTACCACCGGAGCCTGGTAGGCCTTTGATATTATATTTATTAGTCATGGACAATTCTTTCGGTTGTGTCCTGGGTCAACATGATGTCACAGGCAAAAAGGAGCAGGCTATTTATTATCTTAGCAAGAAGTTCACCGCATATGAGACTAGGTATACTCTTCTTGAAAGGACGTGTTGTGCCCTAACTTGGGTAGCACAGAAGTTGAAGCATTATCTCTCATCCTATACTACTTATCTCATCTCCCGCATGGATCCTTTGAAGTATATCTTTCAGAAGCCTATGCCGACAGGTCGATTGGCAAAGTGGAAAATATTGCTTACCGAGTTCGACATTGTATATGTGACTCGAACCGTTATGAAAACCCAAGCCTTGACAGATCATCTTGCTGAGAATCCCATCGATGAGGAGTACGATCCATTAAAGACATATTTTCCTGACGAAGAAGTGTCTTGTGTTGATGAAGTCGTTATAGATGTTGATCCAGGTTGGAAGTTGTTCTTCGATGGAGCTATCAATATGAAAGGAGTCGAAATAGGTGTGGTTCTTATCTCTGAATCAGGACAACATTTCCCAGTAACAACACAACTTCGATTTTACTGTACTAACAACATAGCAGATTATGAAGCTTGCATTCTTGGTTTGAGGTTAGATGTTGATATGGGAGTCCAGGAATTATTGGTTTTGGGGGATTCAGATTTTCTCGTCCATCAAATTCAAAGAGATTGGGAGACACGAGATTTGAAGCTCATTCCGTATCGACAATGCGTACAGGAGTTATGTCAACGGTTTGTGTTAGTAAAATTTAGGCATATTCCAAGGATTCATAATGAAATTGTTGATGCTTTAGCCACTCGGTCTTCAATGCTCCAGCATCCTGATAAAGCCTACATCGATCCTGTGCATATATAGAGTCGTGATCAGCATGCTTACTGTAATGCGGTTGAAGAAGAGCTCGATGGAGAACCCTGGTTCTTGGATATCAAGCGATACATTCATTCAGGAGAATGCCCAGCATATGCCACCAACGATCAAAAGAGGACTATTAGGCGTTTGGCTAGTGGATTTTTCTTAAGTGGGGGGATCTTACATAAGAGAACCCCAGATCTGGGACTTTTGAGGTGTGTAGATGCAAGAGAAGCCTGGGCAATCATGGTTGAAATACACTCTAGAGTATGCGGGTCTCATATGAACGGTCATGTCTTGTCAAAGAAGATTCTTCGAGCAGGTTATTACTGGCTTACTATGGAAAGGGATTTTATTTGATTTGTTCGAAAGTGTCATTAATGTCAGGTACACAGTGATCTGATACGTTCTCCTCCTATTGAGTTGCATGCAATGGCAGCTCCATGGACGTTTGTGGCTTGGGGAATGGATGTGATTGGACCAATTAAGCCGAAGGCATCAAATGGACATAGATTCATTTTGGTAGCCATTGATTACTTCACAAAGTGGGTAGAAGCAGTAACTTTCAAGTCAGTAACAAAGAAGGCTGTGGTAGATTTTGTTCATGCCAACATCATTTGTAGGTTTCGAATTCGTAAGATGATCATTACAGACAATGCTGCCAATCTCAATAGTCATTTGATGCAAGAAGTGTGTCAACAGTTTAAGATTGCACATCGAAATTCTACTCCATATCGCCCAAAGGCCAATGGTGCTGTAGAAGCCGCCAATAAGAATATAAAAAAGATACTGCGAAAAATGGTACAAGGGTCTAGATAGTGGCATGAAAAGTTACCGTTTGCATTGCTAGGTTATTTTCTTGGGGAAAAATTATAAAAAGTGAGCTTAAATTATGTGATATCGGAAATAAAAATATCATCGACGGGACAAAATTATGTGTCTACAGTTCATGTTTAACTAATTTCAGTATTGGTTGGTCAAGCAATTCTATTCAACAACAAACAGTAGTAGGGTTTGATAGAGAAAATGACGGTTTGACTTCACTAAATCAACATAATGTCCATTGGAGTTATCAAAATTGTGAGTTTGGAGAACCGAGCAATCAAGAACCGACTAATCTATATTGTCACACTCCAATTGAATCAATGGATAGGTAACGACATTATATATATATATTTGTATTCTTTAAAGATCGTTATACATGTTTGAATAAAAATTATTTTATTGAGCCAAACTTAATGTGCAAACAAAGATGTTTTTTAAAAAAATAATAATGGATTTTGCCCATAAATGGACAAACCCTAGTTTTTGTTTTTAAAAAAAAAAAACTGCCAATAAATGGAAAAACCATAATTTAAAAAAAAATGGAGTTGAAAAACCCTAGTAGTGGTATTTTATTTTTACTTTAAAATAAAAATTATAATTCTATTATTTTTAGGTTAAACGTCAATCCAGACCATTTTTGGGCAAACCATAATAGCAATTTTTCACCCCAAACGGTTGACAAATAGTGTTAGTTATAATTTGCTCCAAAATGGGCAAACTGTCCGTTTTGTATCCAAACTTGAAGTAGTGTCTGTTTTAACTCCTAAGGCTGAAAAAGTGTCACTCTCCCACTACTCTCTTATTTACTTGATAGAAGAGATACTATATCTATATAAATGATGTTTTTTTCAATTTTTTTTCTTGTGTTTGGAAGAGGAGAAGTAGTAGATTATGAGATGTAAAGTGTTATATTTTTGAGTTAGTATAGTGAAAGAGAGAGTTGAAACAAATAAAATATTCTAAATCTTCAACTATATTCACTATACAAAAGAGAGTTTTATATGTTGAACGAGGTTGTTCTTTTGATGGAGCTTTGAACTTTTCAACTAATTCAGAGTTGCTTGAGTTGTACGACATTATTGGACTGTTGTATTCTAGAGGCGACAAGTCAAGAGACATATTGTTGGATCAGTGTAGATTATGCCACAGTATGCTTGAATAGCGAGATATCCGTGCCTCAAACTGAGTTATTTATTTATTTATTATTCATTTTATTTTTAACTCTAATTTATTGTAATTGTAGTATATTACAACAACAATTTTAAGGAGATTCATGTTTTATTACAGTTTGAAAAATTACAGATATCAAGATGAGAAATTTCAACATCTCAACATCACCAATCTCTTTGGGAGATGAAAGGGAAGAGAAAGACAAGTAAAGTACATTTATACTTGCTCAACTCAAGTGGGGGAAAGGTAAAAAAAAAACTTTTCTACTTCTTGCGGAAGAAAAGTAAAAATCCTTCTACCTAATATTTTTACGAATAAAACGATACTACCGTTCATGAAAATTTATTTTCGTTAGATTCTCGAAATAGTGGAGGCTAATGAATGAGAAAAACATATTATGAAAAATGTAATTTCTGCATTTTTTAGAATGCTTTGAAATAAAAAGTGTTACAAGTGCATATACTCGTCTTGAAATAAATCACGTTATTATTTGCATATGATTTGATGTCTTTAATTTGGATCTAACATGTTATCAAACAAAGGATTAAAAAATATTGAGTGACCATTTGACATTAAATATTTGAGTGGGATAAATTCAGTCTTGTGATGAAAAATTTCCTAAATCACGTGATGTACTTTCTTTAACATGTCACCTGATGGTGAAATGAAATTGTAAAATGCATTTTGTTGATCGTATGAGTCGTGCAACTCCTTTAAATTCAAATGTGTGAAAATGATATGAAAAATAAAAATGGAGTTTGTTAGCCTAATAAAAAATGAGATATGTGCCTAGTTGCACTTGGATTGATATTATGTATGTAGTAAAAGTACTTGACAGGTACAAGCAAATCAGATATATTTGTTTGGTAAGAAAGTTGTGGCTTGTTTTAGAAAAATAAAATTTTTGCTATATGTAAATTTATTTTTGGTGTAAATAAAAAAAACGTGGTGTTATTTGTAGAAAGCAAACTATTGTTTGTTAACTCTACAATTGAGGTTGTGCTAGCTAGTAAAAAAAAGAATTGATCAATCATATGATTTTGAGAAACTAATTTCTTTAGTTTGATTAATTGTGATAGCACCAATGTTAGAGAATAAATCAAGATTATAATGATAAAGTTAGATCATAAGAAGAAAACACAATATCGTGAGATCATATTGATCAACAGTATATCATTAATATTAATTGTGTTAAATCTTGTAGACATACACTAAGGTCTTGGCAAGATAAAAGTCTGGAGCACATTAAGAAGGAGGAATGAAGCCTATAAAAATATACGAGTCATATATGAGGAAATTCAACCTAAACACTAGAGATCTCACAATCAGGTTTAATAGGAAGAACGAATCATATGATGGCTTGCTGTGGGATGCACTATTGTTTAATCTCTTTCTATGATGTAAGAGCATTTTGTTCCTATAATGATTTGTGAAGGTTGAGTTTAAGAACTCTTAATGAAATATTGTATCTCGTATGAGTGGATATCAAAATTAAAGGACCACTCTTGACAGATTTCACTTGTGTAAAATGTGAAAGTATGTTGCTTCCTATGAAAATTGGGCTTATTCTCAAGAACACTTACGAAAAATGGGATAACACATAGTCATAATATTCTGACTATTAAAACTTATGTCTACGTCTTGATTATCATATGTAGACAGCAATACTTTTTTTTCTTAAACAATCATAGTTCAAGTCTAGAATCACTACTATTCAAGTCTAGAATCACTACTAACTCTGAAATAAAAGTTACTATTCTACTAAGTGAAGATTTAATGCAGAGTACACCTTCATTATGCATAATAATTCCTTTTAACTAAATTGATAAACTCTCTTATTTCAATATTAAGATATGTAGAGAATTGTAGGTGAATTTTAATATTATAATATGTTATTTGCATCAAGCTGGATTACCAAAGTATATTCAATGTTGATTGTTACATTTCTTCATTCCTTTGGTAGCATTATGTACCAATCATTCACATGAGTTAATGGTAGAATGTGGTTATTAATGCCATTAAATTTTAGTAATTCTTGTAACTTCTAACTCATAATTCTATCATTTTATGATTGTAACTCATGTAACTTATAGACTATTGATTTACCCACTTAATATTCCACTATTTTCTCATTTACTTGATAGAAGAAATACTACACCTATATAAATGATGTTTTCTTTCTTATATTTGTAAAAGGAGAAGTAGTCTTTGAGATATAAAGTGTTATATTTTTGAGTTAGTGTAGTGAAAGAGAGAGTTATCACACAAAGAAAAATATTATAAATCTTCAACTATATTCACTATATATGAAAAAGTTTTATATATTGAAGAAGGGTGTTCTTTTGGTGGAGCTTTGGACTCTTCAACTAATTCGGAGTAGCTTAAGTCGTACGACGTTGTTAGACTGTTGTATCCCAGAGGAAACAAGTCAAAAGACATATTGTTGGATCGGTGTAGCTTATACGGCAGTGAACTTAAATCTCCTTAGCGAAATATCTATGTCTCAGCCTGAATTATTTATTTATCTATAATTTACTATAATTATGATATATTACACCAACATGTATTATTATACATCTCATAACTTTTTTAAAAAAAATTAAGTATCAATATTTAGCCAAAGATCATAAGTGAACCAGAAATATGACCAAAATGGTGTTTTTAACCAAATATGTGGTTGAAAGTTTAGATCTTTCGTAATAATCCAAAGGACATTTTTAACTCTTTTATAGAAGTATCACTTATTGCAAAATTTAACACATGATAACTTACCTCCTCAGGAAAATTCCTTTTCTACCTTTTACAAACTCTTTTAAGTTTTATGTTTTCTTTATAAAAAAAAACTTGATTTTTACATTCAAGAGATTCATTTCTACGTATAAAAAAAATCTAAAAACATCATTCTTTTTAATTCAAATTATAAAATAACAAGAGATCCCAGCTCCTAATTCAAGACCCCATAATAAATAAACCATAAGAATTTTTTACTTTTATGCATTTAGGGGTCGTTTGTTGGGAAACAAGTTATCTCGGGATTCGTATCCCATACTTAAGGTGGGATAAAAATTTACACTATAATCTCAAAATAACTAATTCTGCAATGAGTTATTCCATTTATTTATTCCAATCAAATATGGAATAAACTCATTCTAAAACTAGTTATTCCTTATTCGTTGTATCAAACGAGCCTTTAGGGATCATTTGGTATGAGGTAGGTATAATAGTGTCAAAATAAAATATATGATTATTTTATCTCACGTTTGATTAGAGGTGTTAGTTAGTTTCGAGATTATGTATTTCATCATCTATGTTATAGCGATGAGATAAGTTATCTCATATTTATGATGGAATAATTAATTTCAAAATAGTTAGTTTGATGATAAGAATTTTTATAAATTAACTAAGGTGAAGTTACAAAAGTGAAAAAAAGCAGTGCCACCAGCTAGCAGGCTGGCAAACAACTGGATAACAAATTTAATGTTATTTCCGTACCCGACATTTAGGGGTGGGCATAGTATGGTATATGTCGAATATCATTTCGAAATCAAAATTTTTTATACCTTGGTATGGATATTATGGTATTTGGTATGGTATATGATAAGAGTTTTAAATTATTTTGGTATTTGATACGGTATTTGATATTTATGCAATAAATACCGTATACCGCACCAAAATTTTTTAATAATATATAAAACTCATGTATATTATATTTAAGATTATTAAATATATTTATATATGATCCATTAGCCAATTGAACATAAAAGTAATTTTTATTTAGAAATAAATTTTTTGAAAAGCTTATTATTTAGGAGTATTATGCTTAAATTTAGGTAATGTTGTTCAGAGTTTGCATCTTAGACTACTCAATTGTGATTGAAATATTCTTTTTGTGTAATTGATTAACAAATGTAGTTGTTAGTCTTATATGATTGAGACGTTCTTAAAGTTTAAAGTTATTAATTTTTTTATATGAATATGTGTAAGTCGAAATCAAATAAAGTATGGTTACCGAATTACCATATCGTAAAATATCGAAATCGAATTTAAAAATATCGAACTATTTTGATATGGTAATGGTATTATTCTTTTAGATATCAAAAACCGAAATTATCATACCAAATTTTAAAATATCGTACTGTACCATACCATGCCCACCCCCGCCGACATTAGTCTCCCTTTCTTGACCTTTTTATTTCTTCAAATTACGTGGATTGTTATTATTAGGGTAATGATTTTTATTTTATTTTTTGTAGAATTTGGCCTATGGTCACTTCGAAAGGGTGCCATTAATTAAGAAATACAAGTGCTAATCTTGTCATCATACACTAAGGGCCCGTTTGACCATGAAAATTACTTTTTCCTGAAATTAGAGTTGGAGTTGAAGATAAAGTTGGAGTTAGAGTTGTGTTTGACTATGAATATAAATTAAAGTTGTTTTTGAAATTTTGTGAGAGAAGTATGAGCGAAAAAAGTGAAAATAAGTAAAACTTGTTTTAACTTTTCCAAATAATTTTTTGAAATTAGAGTTAGAAAATTCATGGACAAACACAACGTGTTTTCGCTTTTTCACTAAAATGAAATAATTTTTTAGGAAAAAGGAAAAAATTTTTAAGGTCAAACGGCTACTAAATCTTGCAATTGTGACCCATTCGCTTGGAATTATTTTTATTGAGATACTAATAATTTAATTTGTTGGCATAGTTTATGTGTTTTCATATTATAGGTTAGGTTAAGCGTGCTTCTTTAATAGGCAAGTACTTCAATTATCAATGAAGGGTTTTAATTTGTAAAAACAAAAAAAAATCTAAAAAGAGTAAATGTACATTATATTAAATAAATAAGAGATAACGTGTATAAGAATTAGTAGTGGATACATGAACTAATTATTAAAATCTTGTTAAATTATTAATTAGTTGAAAAACTAAGATGTTTTATACATATGTCCAAGCATGTGTATATTCGCTAAAAAAAAATTCAGGTTATAAGAGTGACTCTACTCCTCATTATATTTTGTGCATATGTTTATATCTAATCAAGTTATATTATATATATAATCATCCTAAGAATACAACTTGTAATTTTAAAAATCTTTTAAAATAACAATAATAAAAAGAACTTTAACAAAAGCAACTTTGAAAATGATGCAAGCAAACAACGAATTCGTACATGGTCGGCATTTCAAACAAACTTAGGTTGTATATTATAAAAATATTTGACAAAAGTGAATAGATGACTTAAATAAATTATTCCAAAGTAACAATTTTATGTGTATTATCCAGTAATTCTGCATTAGCTCGCTTTTCCTAATCATATATATATATTGATATTTGATACCGACACATATCCACAAGCAATCAAAATTAAAATTTGTTTCGTTTAGAAAGATATTGATTTTTATGCACAAACATTTACAACTTGTTTGAATGGCTGTCACTTATCATAGAATTTGGCTCGTAGAAAGGACGGAGAGAGTAGAAAATTATAGGTGGTCATTTGGTTAAGAGTAAAATTATCTTCGAGACTATAATCTTTTCTATTATTATAGGATGTGCAATATCAATTACTTTTTTTTTGTCTATGTTTACTTATCTAGGATTGACTTGAAATATTTATCAAGAAGTAATCAATATATATATATATATATATATATATATATAAAAAGGAGGATTATAGATATGCCTATGTGACACCTCTTTTTGGCCAAGAATTCTATTTATCTTTTTTCTCCTTTTTTTTTAGAGTTTTTCTTTCATTTTTTCAATTATTTTATTTTTTAAATCATTTTCATAGCTCACATCTCTTTATGTTCATAATAAATTACACTCTTAATTAATATTAATAAAATTCATAACTCTAAAACCTTTTATATTCATAACCTCCAATTATTTAATTTTGCATTAAAAAATCTAATGACAATTGTTTCTTTAAACAGTGTAAAACAATGGCAATTGTTTCTTGAAAAAGTCTAACAACAATTGTTTCTTATAAGGTATGTGCATTTTGAAAGTCACTTCTCTAAGCTTTATTTTTTTTTAGAGTAGATTTCTTTTATACTATGCATAGTCTATTAATAAAATTCATACATTTTTATATTTTTTTTAAAGAGTTATGTATTACTTTATTTGAACAATTTTCTTTTATGTTATGTGCCCATTAATTAATTTTTTACAATCTTGTATTTCTCTTTATCTTAATCTCATTAAATTTTTTCTTGTAGATGAAAAGAAGATTACTATCATGACAGTTTTTTTTGTCTTCATCTCACTGTGGATATGAGACATAGCGTATAGCAACAAAAAAAAAAGTCTCACCGGCCAAGATATAGTTCAAAGTGCAATATTTTTGATATTTTTGATTTATTAAATTTCATATCCAACTGCTCTTGGCACTTTTAGTTAACAATTTAGTTGTCCTTTTTTTTATTTCATGCAACATTTTTTTTTTTTTTTACTCTTTTAAGGCTCGATTGACATACAAATGAAGTAGGATATTGAGATTACAAAAATCTAGAGTAAATTCTTCATATTGTCACTCAACTTAGGAAAATATCCCAATAAAGTTATTTATCTTTTTTTTATTCCAATAATATCATCGAACTTTATGCATTTTTCTTAAAAATCAATAATTGTTAAAAGTGACTCAAAAGATGAGAGAAAAATGATCAAAAAAAGCCCCTTAAATTTGAACTTTGAATTTAAATGATCCTTATTAGTTAACAATACGAAATATCAATAACCTTTCAACTATAAAACTTAGTGAGTACAATCTTCTTCCAACTTTTATCTGCGATATTAAATCTAACGACTTCCACCAAAAATTACAATTAAAATAGTTAGAAATAAGCTTATATGTACTCTATTGATTTGGAAACTTAGGAGTTCAATAATAAAATAATATTCTATATTTATTCATTTTAGGATTAATCTTTATTTTTGATAAAATAGTTCAAGTTAGTTGTAAGTTTCTTCTACTCCAAATTATTATCGAAAAAAATTATAATTCATAAAGAAGACGATGAATTCCTGCAAATCGAAAAAAAAAAAACTAGGGTCTCTAGCTAGTAGAAGAACCATATATAAATATTTTTAAGGGGTTTTATTTAAAAAAAATAATGCATATTAACGGATACCATGATAATAACATCAATTATTCACTATCAAATAAAATTAGGTGATTCTATATAACTATTTCGTAACTTAAAAATGTTTTAAGGTTTCAATATTATTTTTATCAATCTTTTGATATTATTTTAGAGAAAATTATAATATCGCCTCGTCAAATTGGCTGTAAAAACTGAATACGTTTACCAATTTGGACAATAAATGTACTTCTTATTTATTTCATTTAAAATATAACTACTTATTTTAAACTCTAATTTGACATTCTTTGTCTTTTTAATTCGTTAAAATATTATGATTTATGTTTTTTTAATTATATTATGTACTTATTGATAAAATATATGGATACAACGCTTTACCCGTAGACGCTTCTCCAGCTCTCTTAATTCGTTTTTAATATTATGATTTGTATCTTTTTTTAATTATACTATGCACTTATTGATAAAATAAAATATATTAAAAACTAATTTAAGAAGTACAGAAGTAAAAATAGTTGGAGGCCTATTAATATTTCATGTTAAAAATAAAGACTATTTAAATTGAAATTTCAAACTTGATGGACTATTTTGATCATTTTTTGAGTCACTTTTAACAATTATTAGTTTGTAAGGAAAATGCACAAACTTGAATGATATTATTAGAATAAAAAAAAAAGATTAATGACTTTAGTGGGACATTTTGCTAAGTTGAGTGGCAATACGAGGAATTGACTCCAAGAATCTAACTATTACTGTTTAAAATTCTTTTGAGAGAAATTATATTTATATTTGTGATAGTTATTCTTTCCTCTTCAATTCACAATATAACATTTTCAAAAGTTTATATTAATTTAGTTAACTATTTTTCTAATTTTTTTTTGTTGGTAATGTCAACTTATTATGTGCGTGTCTAGACCAGAATGTTTATTTTCTAAAGTAAAAGCAAAGGAAGGAGGCAAACATATATGTGTGCTACTTAAGAAAGTATCTATAGATCCTTCCGCAATTATGTACATCAATTTTAGTAAATCTTTTGATAAAATATGAGAATGTAACATAAGTTTATAATTTTTAAATGACATTTTAATTCATAAGAAAGTTGTTTATTGATTCGTTAAATTGTAGTTTTTGATTTTTCACATTTTATAGTTTAAAGATAAATGAAAAGGATAAAATAAGATTAAAAAAAATGAGATTCATATAATTAGATTTGTGTTATATATATAAATAATAAACAAGTTTAAAACTTTCTAAAACTAGGCATGAAAATAAACTCAATTTTAAGAAAAATGAAATTACTGTTTCACTTATAGAATATATTATATAAAAATCAAACTTTTAGAAGACTGAAAGTACGTAATTGATGAAAATTCACATAAAAATATATTTATATACTTAAGAGTGTATACATTCAATTACATAAATTCTACTCTTAAATATTAGTAATGTCCATAACTCTTAAGCCTTTCATATTCATAACCCTCAATTAGTTAATGTTCAAGAAGATCTTTTTTTTTTTTTTTAATTTTCAAACTCTAAATATTTTGTTAATTGTTTTTATCTTCCTTTATAATTAATGTAATTGATTTGTATTAAGTAAAATTTATATCTATATATAATTAAAAAAAAAATTCTACTCTTAATAATATCATTCACTTCATGACTTTTAAATTTTCATATCTATAACCTCCAATTATTTAATTATAAAATTTAAGATAACTTATGATGTTCCTCCATTTTCATCTATATAAAGTCATAATATTTTATTTCATTAGACCCATACTCAAGAATATCCTTTTCGTTTTATATCTGAAATGGTGTTCTTTATATTATTATTTATAATATTAAATTCAAGCTTATTAAGAAGACATTTGAAGGTTGATTGTTCGTCAAAGAGGCTATCGGACAAGATCTTAAAAAAATTATACATTAATTTTATTTTATTTTTTCGTGTATTTTCTTATGGTTAACGAAAAAAAAATTAGGTGTGTGTGTCAGTGTTCGTGAGTATGTTCTTTATATGTAACTTCTATAATATGAACTTTCATGATTTTTTTATTATTGTAAAATTTATAGACTTTTGAAAGATTGATCGTTTGTCAAAAAGGCTATCGAACAATAGCTTAAAAAATTATACACTAATTTTGTATTTCTTTTTTCGGCCATTTTCTTATGGTTAACGTAAAAGCAATAGGTATGTGCGCGTGTGAGTGTTCATGGCTATGTTCTCTGAATGTAACTTCTATAATATGAACTTTCATGATTTTTTTTATTATTGTGAATTTTATAGGCTTTTGAAGGTTGATCGTTTGTCAAAGGGGCTATCGAACAAGAGATTAAAAAATTGTATACTAATTTTGTATTTCTTTTTTCATCTATTTTCTCATAATTAACGTGAAAAAAATAGGTGTATATATGTGAGTGTTCATGTGTATGTTCTTTATATGTAACTTCTATAATATGAACTTTCATGATTTTTTTATGATGCGAATTGCAATATGTACATTAAGTAGTTGTAATATGGAGTTAATCAGTATATAGTGTTGACGACTTAAAAGATTTATGCTATTGAAATTGTTATATATATATAATGAGAAAGAAATTATCTTACCATCTTAGTGCATTTATAAGCACGCACAAGTACATTATTTCAAATTAAAATCTCAACTACATTCAATACGCAATAGAAATGAAATAAAATTGTTATTAGAGAATATATTTTAATTTATTGATAAAGAATATATTATCCATCATTTAATAAATGTTAAATTGTTAATTTTTTTTCTTTTATGGAACAAAATACTCTTCATAATATAATTATAACAGGTTATAATATTACGATTAGATAATAAATCTAAAGTGAATATAAAATTGATCAAATAAAATAATTAATTTTTTAACACCGCGCGAAGAGCGGTTAATTTTCTTAGTAAGTATAATAATAATATACTCAATATGATCTCATAATATGAGATTAGAAAGGATAAGATGTACACTAACTTTATCATTACCTTAGCTTGAAAGTAGAGAATGTGTTTTCGATAGACCTAATCTGAAGAAAAAAGTCCAAAATAATAATAAAAATGAAGACAATCACAACAAAATACTATATAAGCAACTTGATGAATCATCCTAAACAGCATTAATAACAAAATAAAATAAAGAAGCAATAAGAGAATGAGAATATTAGTATCACTCGTTGAATAAACATATCTTCAATGTTACTTATAAAAAATAACTGTAGTTAATAATAAAGGTAAATTAGAAATTAAGTGATAACTTATCTTTTAAAGTGAATATCTATTTACTGTAGTGGATAAATAAGGAAATTAAGCTAATCATTTTATTTATTGCTTCTTTAAGGGTTTATCAAGCCAAACACTAGTAAAAATAGATGAAGAAAGTAAAATTTAAGTAGGCGTTTGACCATGAATATTTTTCACAATATTTCAGAATATATTTTCACTTTATTTAAAATATTATTTGTCATAAATATTTTGAAATACGTTTTCACAATATTTAGATTTCACTATTCTTGGATTCACTTTCGCACTTTTTAATTATTTTTTTCAGAAAAATTTAAAGTTTTATTTTCATAAAATAATTCAATTTTCATAAAACTCTAAAAAAAATTAAATTTATTTTTACTTTTTATATTTTTTTAGCTTAAGAAATACTCATTTTTAAAATACGATGGTCAAACACAACTCCAATTCTATTTTTAACTTCAAATATACTAAATAAAGTGAATATGTTTTTGATTTTCATGACCAAACGGTCCTAAGTAAATTGTGCATAGATGCAATCCCAACTTTAGTAGGCGTTTGATCATGAGATTATTTTATTATTTTTTTGGAAAAAATTTTTACTTTAATGAAAAAAGGTAAAAATAATAGTGTTTGGCTATAACAATTATTTCACTATGGTGAAAATTATTTTTGAAAAAAGTAAAAACAAGTAAAACTTATTTTTATTTTTCACAAATTTAAACAATAACTTTAATTTATATTAATAATCAAACATAACAACAACTTTAATTTTCAAAAATTATTATTTTTATGATTCAATAATCAAACATAACTAAAATTCTCCTTTACCCAAATTTTCCTTTACTCGTTTTCTGTTTTTTAACCATATTTAGCTTTTCTCTCTAATATTTTTCTTCATCCGTTTTATTTTATTTTTAATCTTATTAGATTCCTTCTTGGTTTCTTTCAACCACGACTTTTCCTGTCTTTATATATAAACGCTTGAACTTTTTTTCATTGTTCATTATTATAAACAACTACGATCTTTCATTATTTTTCGTCTCAGCACAGTTTATTATTTTCTGTCTCATCTAACTTGATTCGGTTGCAGGTCTAGATTGATGGATGTTTGATTTACTAACCCTCAACTTCTTCACTGTTCTTGCCAACATAATAGAATTCAACGTGTGTGTATATATGTATCTTCTTTGTTTTCATTCAAGTCATTCTTTAGGGTTAAAGTTTTCGCTCAGACAAGAATTATTTTCATCAAAATCCCAGCTTTGTGATCACTATTTTCTAACCCTCAACTTCTTCACTGTTCTTGTCAACATAGTAGAATTCAACGTGTGTGTATATATGTATCTTCTTTGTTTTCATTCAAGTCATTTTTAGGGTCAAAGTTTTCGCTCATACGAGAATTATTTTCTTCAAAATCGCAGCTTTGTGATCACTATTGTATAATTTTGTTTTAATTTATAGATCGTAGATGAATGTCGGTTGACTTTAAAGAATTTCTTGTGTAGAGGTTAGGTTTAATTGTATTGTTTTGATACCTTTATTATCTTATTGTTTTATTTTAATTTACAGATGGTAGATGAATGTCGACCGACTTTGAGAAATCTTTTTAGGTAAAGGTTAAGTTTAATTGTATTGCCTTAGTATCTCTATAGGTTATTATTTTGTTGTAGTTTACAGTTTGTAAATGAATGTCAATCGAATTTGAGGATTTTTTGTGTAATTGTATTGTCTTGATATTTCTTTTATCGTATTATTTTATTGTAATTTACAGGTGGTAGATAAATGTTGGTCGGTTTTGAAAATTTATTTTAGATAAATGTTAGGTTTAATTGTATTGTTTCAAAAATATCTCTTCTTTGATTTTTTTTTTTTATGTAAATGTTAGGTTTAGTTGTATTTTTTTAATATCGCTATTATCGTATTATTTTGTTATAGTTTACAGGTGATAGATGAGTGTCAGACCACTTTGAGTTAGATTTAATTGTATTGTTTTGATGTCTCTATCATTGTATTATTTTATTGCAGTTTATAGGTGGTAGATGAATGTTGATCGACTTTTAAAAATATTTTTGATAAATATTAGGTTTAATAAATAAATTCTTCATTTTTTACATACTCAAAATATATTGAATTTAATTATTGTATTTATGTTTATTATTTAAAAAAATATTCTATTTAATATAACGTTTAAACGCATTAAAGTGATCTTACGCGTACACCTAAACTAGTTTTATAAAAAGAGAGGAAATGAAAAACATATAAAGCTCTTCCGAACTCATTTAAAAGATGAGACCAACTTTTTTATCCGAGTAAATGACATTTTACTCAAAGAAATGACTACACCTGAATCTAATCAAAGCTGGTATGGTATTGGCCCTTGGACAAATAATGATATTTTAGTTGTTGCAAATATTAATTTGGCCACCAATTTTCATAAATATTTAATTTTAGTATTTGAAAAATACCGATAAAATATTGAAAGTACTTGTTTAAAAAGCACTCCGAATGAAAATATATCATACTCAGATTCTTTTCAGTACCACTTTCCTTTTTCCACGTAAAAGTCATGTTAAAACATAACCTTTTCAATCAAATTCCAACTTGTTTGTTGAACTTCAACTTTGAACATTACTTATCTTTTTCTTCTCAATTTCAACTAAATATTATTCACACGCCTACTTGATTTATACACACAGATCAAGACGTGATATTAGTCAGAGCCCATGTGAATTCCATGTGCGTGGCTTCAAGTCCAATACTTTTGACTAATTGCTTATGTATTTATGTCATTCTTTTTCTCCATTTAATTGGTCAAAAGTTCCAATCAGAAAAATTTCCAATTAATATGAGCTTATGTACATTAAGAAGAATCACTTGACGGAATTAAAATTTAAATTTTATGAACTTAAATTTATCATCAAACTAATAATCTATTTTAATTACTTAGTGATCAATTAAATACTTATACATACTTAATAATTTCCTCTTGAGTTCGTATTATAATTTCCGCCTTGTTCAACAGCAGCTACCTTCTTGAGAATGGAATCCAATGAATCCCTTCGTCGAAAAAATTATTTAGTATAAATTAAAATTGAACTAATTTTTGTTGATCTTCTTATCCAGGGAGAAATCTTATATTTAAATATTTTGTTCATTATTTTTAGTGAAACTTCCGGACGGTTGCTTACCAACAAACATCTTGAGTGACTAGTAATCCTATTACTTGAGTTAGAAATATCATCCTCTTGATCGGTAAGAATTGTGATAGAGTTATAAGTAATTTTTCATTCTTAATTAAATATCTCAAATTTGAATTTATTTGGTATAGAGTTGCGGAGTATTTTATCCTTCAACATAAAACTTGTTCATATAAATTTAAATTTAATTGGACTTTAATTCAGATATCTAACTATTACGAATACAGAACCTAAATATGACATCATATTTAAAAAGGAACCAATCTATGTCATTGATTTAAAAAGTTATAAAAATGAGTTGTTTGCACAAAATAAGTGCACAATACCCTTTTTTCCTTCTTGACACTGTTAAAATAGGATAGTGCACTAGATAAGTGCACTATCTATTTTTTTTTAATAGTGCACTATCCATTTATTTTATCAATAGTGCACTAAAAAAGTACACTATCAATTATTTTTCATATATTGCACTTTTTTTTATGCATTATTCCCTTTTTCTATAGTTTAATGTATTTTTTTAGTGCATTATTCATAAAATAAATGAATAGTGCATTAAAAAAGTGTACTATCCATTATTTTGATATCTTGCACTTTTTTGTGATATAAAATTTTACTATTTATTGTGAGATGAAATTTTAATTTTTTTATAATATCAAATTACAACATAATGTACAATGTAAAAAGTTACGTATTTGTATGTCAATGAATGGTGTAATTTTTTATGAGATAAAATTTTACGTATTTTATTTTGAGATGAAAGTTTAATTTTTTTATAACACCAAATTGCAACATAACGTAAAATGTAAAAAATTACATATCTTCTTCGTCAGTTTCAGGAATTACGTCGAATTCATATTGTGTTGGCTCAACTAAACTCAATTGGTTTATACAACACTATGACATTCCAAAATTTAATGTTTAGGGTAAATGTTTTTGAAGGCCTATCCATTCGTTAACAATTGAATATACTGGATAGATAGAATCTCGACGTAATCTCTGATTTTCAAGTACTTTCCAATGCTCCTCTTCATCTGCTCCTTGAAAGATAAGGTCATCTAATGCATGAAAAAACTTTAATGCTTTTTTCATTTATGATATTTTCTTATTCAAGTGTTCAATAACTTGTGCATCATCCCTGAATTTACATATCTGAAATGTCGCTTACTGTGCATGTGGAACGGTCAAACCATACTGTCGACATAACACCTCATAATCACACTGTTTAGAATATAATTGAGTCCACTGAAGTGTTTCTCCCCAAATAATAAAATCACCAGCTTTAGAAGAGTATGTTTCTCCGACAATGATGCGTCCAACAATTTGTATATCATGATAAACAGAAATAAATTTATTTTCTAAGGGACCAATTCGACCATACTATTTTTTCTCGGATAAATCTGTATAGCACCAAAATACTTTTGCAGAATTTTTTGAAATTCCTCATTTTTTATTTTTCTAATATTAAACCAACTTTTTGTTGAAGTTTGGCGTAATGCGTTATTTGTACTGAGTTGTAAGATGTTATTTCAAAATAAAATACGTAAAATTTCATCTCACAAAAAATTACACCATTCATTACCATACAAATACATAACTTTTTACATTGTACGTTATGTTGCAATTTGGTATTATAAAAAAAATTAAAATTTCATCTCACAATAAAATACGTAAAATTTTATTTCACAAAAGAAGTATAAATACCAAAATAATTGATAGTGCACTTTTTTAATGCACTATCCATTTATTTTATGAATAATGCACTAAAAACACACTAAACTATTAAAAAAAAAAGGAGGAATAGTGCACAAAAAAAGTACAATATATAAAAAATAATTGATAGTGTACTTTTTTAGTGCGTTATTCATAAAATAAATGAATAGTGCATTTATTTAATGCACTATTTATAAAAAAATGAATAGTACACTATTCATAAAGAAATAGATAGTGCACTAAATAAGTACACTATCCTATTTTAATGATGTCAAGATGAAAAAAAAGATATTATGCACTTACTTTATGCAAACAGCCCATTTTTATAACTTTTTAAATCAACAACATAAATTGGTTCTTTTTATAAATATAGTGGCATATTTAGTTTCTGTACCCAACTATTACATACCCTATCGAAGGTACATGTTGGTGTTTTTATCTAGTGGGACCCACTAGTTTGTGGGCCCAACTTTATCCAGAAAACAGAGCATTTATCACCGCCACTTCTGATAAGTTAAGGTATGGGCTGATTTTGAGAGTTGAAAGAAGAAAGAAAGGAAAAAATAGTAGCGTATAAATTATAAAAAATAATAATACTTTTATTAAATTATATTTTATAGTAGTATATGTATTTATATTTTTATAGCAACAGTTTATAAAATATAAAATACATATCGATCATAAGAATAATAAAAATTATATGTATTTATATTTTTATAGCAATAATTTATAAAAATATAAAATATAATTTGTTATATTATGTATTCATATGAAATGTTTCAAACGTATAGTTCAAGCAATGTGAGAATTTTGTTCTCTTTTTTCACGTTTTGCTTGTCATTTGTATGTTCACGCCATAAAGATTCAGGTCAAAATTGGATGAGATCCTGATAAATTTTTAATATTTTTTTTTAGCTATTATAATCTTAATTTTTAGAGTCAAATGATACTAATTTTAATCAATATTATAGGATGTATTTTTTTCATACTAAAAAAAAAATTATAACTTATAATACTTTTTATATCGATTTTGAATATCTAACTTTTGATCTAAAATATTGGTTTGGTTTAATTTAGTTTATTTTTAAAAATTAGTTAAATAAATTATTAAAAAAATAATAATACACAAAGGGAGTAATAGAATTATATTTTATTTCATACTTATTAGTAGTTTTAGTATAGTAAGCCTAAAAGATAGAGATTTTCTAACTTCTCATACTAATATTTTTGCTAATATTTCTGTTAGTTAGTGTTAATTCAAGTTTTTTTTTTTTTAACAATGTGAATATCATTATCCAACAAAACAAAGTACAATCTAAGGACACTGAATGCAACACTGAAGTGTGCATGTATCCAAGCCCAAGCAAGAAATAATAATCATCCTATGTACATAATGATAAATGATTGCCTGTATCCTTTACATCTATGAGCTCTTTCTGATTCTTGAGAAAATCTATTTTAGTTTTCTTAGATTTTTAAGCCGTGTGAATGAAAATAAATGGATATTTTTTCAAAAAAACATCAAGAAAAATGATGTGATTTGAATAGATACTTTTTTAGTTTGGATGATTATGAACTTTTAATGGATTGTAACTTTTTTGAAGAGTTGCACCTTTAAGAAGAGGTGCACCTTTCTGAACCATTGCTTCTCTTCATGAAGTAACACTTTGATGACTATAAATACCTGAATTTTTCCTCAAGTACAGACATGAGATTTTGAAATAAAAACACTTTCTTTCTTGAAAAACTCTAGTATGATTTGCTATCGTTAAGTGCGTTTGTAGTTTGATAGAATTTGAGGTATCACTATTCTGTTGAAGGGATTCACTTTATCCTGGAAGGATATTCCATAACCTCGGGTAACTGAGGGGAATAATTTCCTTAAGGACACATCGTGAATTCGGTGGACTTTTATCTTCTAATCTTCATTTTTTTTCTAAACGTTTGATTTTGCTATTTCTCAGAAAATAATTTGAACTTCATTTTGTTGATGTTCATAAGTTTGGTTGAACTTATTGTTGAAGTTCAAAGTTGTGAATACAGAGTTACAACTTCATGTGATTGTTCTTCAACTGGTTGAACTTGTGTTTGAAGTTCTTGAAACTTCATTTTGATAGTTCATAAGTTTGAACATGTGTTTGAAGTTCTTGTTGTAAATACATATTTTGTACCCGAAACAACAATCTTAAGAAAATTAATGATTTTTTATTTATTTTTGTGCTTGTTTGGTGAATATTTTTTCAGCATATATAAAGAACGTACTTTTGTAATATGTATTTTGGGTTTTGGAGATTACATCCTTTGACTTTCTACTCTCTTTGAACTTAATGGTGATTTGAAGATATAAAAACTTCATCACAAGCTAAGGTTCATTCGGTTGACAATTAGAAGAACATAAAAACTTCATTGTTAAACTAGAAACAAGTGGTTTAAAGTTTAAAAACTTTATTATTAGTATTCTGAAATACTAAAATATATGTCAAAGATTGATAACAAATGACGAATGAAACTGAACTACAAATTAATTCGGTTGTGAATGGTATTGTTCCACCGACAATCAATGTTGCATCATTAAATCATTCAGATATTGCTCTAGCAATAGAAATGACAGAGAAACCAGAAAAATATTCTGGTGTGAAATTCAAAGAATGACAACAAACGTGTCATTTTGACGGACCAAACTTGAAATGCAAATGTTCATAAGTAGAGATCCTCATGTTTTAAAAAAAAGTAATGATTAAAAGTCAATTTTCTGATTTGAAAGATCTTGTGAGTCATTCCAAAATAGAAGAGGATAATGAGTTGAATGAGAAATCATCAATGATGACTGCAAATTTTGTTAAGGATGAAGTTTCAATTAATAAGAAGAGGAGGAAATTTTCTGGACAAAAGAAAGAGCAGAATAAGAAAACTTTTAAAGGTAAGTGCTATAATTGTAGTAATGTTAGCCTCAAAGCTCTAAATAGTCAATTTCTGAATAAGAACAAGAAAAGAAATCAGATAAACATATTGAAAGCAACTGGAAAGATTGACAATCTGTATGCTATGATCACTAAATGTAATCTAGTTGAAAATCTAAATAAATGGTGATTTGATTCGGAAGCCACTAGACATGTTTGTGCGGATAAAGAAGCTTTTGCTAATTATGATATAACTGGTCTAAAAAAATGATCTTCGTGAAAAATAATACAACAACCAATGTTGAAGAAAGTAGGAAGATATTCCTAAAAATAACTTTCGACAAGGTATTGACTCTCAATAATGTTCTCTATGTCCTACTATTAGAACGAAGTAAGTGTCGAGAATATTTTGTTAAAAATGAATTTAAGTGTGTGTTTGTTTCGAGAAAGCTGTAATAAGTAAGAATGAAGTGTATGTAGAAAAGACTACCTAAATGAGGGTCTTTTCAAACTTGATGTAATGATATTGAAATGAAGAAAGTTGAAGCTTCTTCTTACTTGGTTGAGTCAAATAATTTGTGGCATAGTTGTTCCAGGCATGTTAATTATAAAACCTTGTGAAATTGATTAGTTTGAAAGTGTTGCCTAACTTTGAGTGTAATAAATTAAAGTGTCACATATGCGTGGAATCTAAGTATGCCAAGCATTCGTATAAGTCTGTTGAAAAGAATTTTATCCTTAGACTTAATCCACACCGACATTTGTAATATAAAGTCAACACCATCTCATGGTAAAAAAAATATTTCATAACTTTTATTGATGATTGTATTAGATACTATTATATTTATTTTCTAATTATTAAGGTGTCACGCCTCAAATCCTATTGGGGCGGACTGGCACCCGTAACCGAGGAGGTCCGGGAGAACCATCTCATACCCTTATACTTTCATGCATACCTCTATGACAATCCGAAATTTGGACAACATCATGTCGCATATAAATGGAAATAATCACCTGTATAAGCTCGAGCACACATATATATGTATATATAATACTTGGCCGTTGGAGCCATCACGTCTATTAACAAAATACCACCTTGACTGTATATTAGGTCTACAAAGCCTCTAGATAATACACAGAGTTTAACTAAGGTTGGGACACACCCCGCCATATAACTAACTTCTATACAATACCAAAAGTGACTGGATATGACACGGAAAGCCCCGAAGCAAACTGGAGCTCACCAAAAGCAGCTAGATATCCTGGCTCCTACTTGTGCGGTGTATGAGCTGAGGTACCTGTGCCTACAGCATGAAATGCAGGTCCCCCGTGGGGGACGTCAGTACGAAATATGTACTGAGTATGTAAAGCTGTAGATAATCACATATGATATAGGAGCTCAATAGAAATCAGAAACAAGTGAATAAATCGTAATAGGAGTGGACCACACTTACTAGAACTTGTGACAACCTGTACATTGTATTTATTCAATCACTTTACCTTCGTTCTTATCATCTTTGTAATCATTACTGTACTGTACTGTGACCATTAGGCTGCCTCCAGTATATATCAACTGGGATCGACCCATGCTAGGCTTATGCCCCTGGGATACCACCCATAAACACATTCGACCCATGATAGACTTCTGCCCCTGGGATACCACCCGATAAGAGAGAACTTCCATCACTTAGTTCAATTAATCTTTGAGATTGTTATTTCGGTCGCCACCATATTTTTGATACTTTGAAACAATGATACATCAATAAGAGACATATAAATAGACCATCAATGCAATAACAATGAAGTAAGAACTCATTGGCACATCAATAAAGTGTTTTGGAGTCATCAATGCCATAACAATGAAGTAGGAACTTATTGGTATATCAATGAAATGTTTTGGAGTCATTAATAGCACATGGATCTTGTTTGAGTAACCGGATACCTTCTGACATTCATTAGTGCAATAAACATGTAAGATTTGGAAAACAAGTAAGTATTGGAATGTCTTGACATCTTGTA
The DNA here is from genome assembly GCF_002878395.1 of Capsicum annuum. Classification (NCBI taxonomy): domain Eukaryota; kingdom Viridiplantae; phylum Streptophyta; class Magnoliopsida; order Solanales; family Solanaceae; genus Capsicum; species Capsicum annuum. Next base: position 51,631,111 of record NC_061121.1, on the reverse strand, counting down.
GGGTGGAAATAAGTTCATTGGTAACGTAGGACATCATACAAAACCATTATGGATCACATGTTACTGAATAACTTTGGAAACTTTCTTAATAGAACAATTGTTCACTTTCATGCCAAAGATATGGTATGGAGTATGCTTTACATACCTGACTGCCAACCTTCAATACTAGTCCCAAATGGACTTCTCGTCTTTTCGGATTACTTATCTACAATGAACATATATAGCAATCTAGTATTAGCAACCAAACGTCACAATTCAATTATTTGAATTCACCAAACTAGTGGTTAAGTTGTAAGCCTTAATTACACCATAAGGGTGTCACTTTAACCCTCTTATACTCCAATTACATTCACATGCCATGCATATTCATACAACATCCTCCAATATCAAGTTTGGATTCATTTATCCTTCCAACCAATCCATTAAACCAAATTGAGCCATAGACATAAATAATCATCAATTCAATAGTATATCACCATATCCACCTTCCATAACTCAATTACCATATCCACCTTCCATAATTCAATACAACCAAACCATGCAAAATAGTCCGTAACCCTATTTTCATTACCTTTCAATAACAACCAATACATATAATCCTCTATCACACATATACATATGGAAGAGAAAAAAGGCAAATAATATTCATACCTTAGAATTCACCTCTTGATTATGCAATCCTTTTTGCACAAATAATAGGTTCCGTTCGAAGCTCTCGAGATGACAAACGCAGTTATCGGATTACTTTAGAATTTCTACTGTTGAATCAAAAGTAATTTCAAGGTCAAATTTGGCTAGGGTTTGTTCTTTCTCATTGATTGATGATAAAAATGAGTTTTTGAACTCATATACATGTATATATACACATATTCCCGTCCATAATATCATAGGGAATGACCAAAATGCCTTTAAAATTTAAAGAATGTCAAATCTGTCCTTTGGTGGACTGTTTTGATAAGCTAAAGTAGATCGACCATAACTCTTTGCTCCGATATTAGATTTGGGTGAAATTGGTATCGTTGGAAAGATAATTCAAAGGGATTTCATTTCATATAAAGTATGCCACCCAGTTCGTCCTGTACAAGGAGTTATGATCGTTTGAAGTTGACCCTAAAAATCTGTTTTGAGAGGCTGAAGTAAAACGAGTATAACTCATTACTTAGACGTCGGATTTGGATGAAATCAATTGAATTGGAAAGAAGACTCAAAGATCTTTCTTTTCATAGGTCGCAACTCTCCCAGTTCATTATATTAAGGGAGTTATGATCGTTCAAAGTTGACCTAAAAAAATGGCTGGTCTCAGTAGTTTGTGTGCAGGAAATTTTCCTGCACATTTACTATTCCCAATATCCCGACCACCGTTTTATAGTTTCGAACGTGCTCGATTATATCCGAAACCTATCCGTTTTTGAAAATTTTTATATCGTTGGAAAACTTATTCAATAACCTTCGTATGGAACCATCGATGGGCAAATTCCGGTATAAATAAAATAAAATAAAATTAATTCCATATAAATAAGATCAATACACGTACTTGAATACACCAATATATGTACTTGAATACGAGGTGTTACATAAGGATGAAAAAATAGACGCGTTTAGGCAATATAAATTAAAGGTTAAAATCAGTTGGATAAAAAGATCAGAACGATAAGAAGTGATAGGGGCGGAGAGTATGAATCTCCTTTGCAAAAATATATTTAGAAAATAAAATTGTCCATCAAACTACTGCTCCGTATTCACCTTAATCAAATGAGATTCCGAAAAGATTTGAACATTAAAGGAAATGATGAATGTCTTACTCATAAGTTCAGGTTTACCACAAAACTTGTTGGGGGAAATTATCCTTACAACAAATTGAATACTTAATAGAGTGCCCCATAGTGAGATACAATCTATTCCATATGAAAAAAGAAAAGAAAGAAAGAAAGACCAATCTGAGATATTTCAAAGTGTGGGGATGTCTAGCCAAAGTTTAAGTGTCTATATCTAAAATATTAAAAATAGGATCAAAGACTATGGACTGTGTTCATTGGATATGCTATAAGCAATAAAACGTGTCAATTTTTAGTTCATAAATACAAGCATCTGGATATCCATGAAAATATGATAATTGAATCAGATAATGCTGAGTTTCTTGAACGTATTTAGTAGTATAAAATTGGACATGAGTTGTCTAGTGAAAGGTCTAAACGACCTCGGAATGAACCAAAGGAGAATGTACCTAATAATGAGAATTCAAGGCGTAGTACACGTCAAAGAACGTTAACTTTCTTTGGATCAAATTTTCTAATATTATTTCTTGAAAATGAGCCTCAAATGTTTAAAGAAGCGATGTTATCTTCGACTCATCCTTTTGGAAAGAGGCAGTCAATAAGAGATTTATTCAATTATGAGCAACTATATTTGGGAGTTGGTTGATCTTCCTCCAGAAAATAAAATTTTAGGTTGTAAATGGTTTTTGAAAAGAAAATGAAAATTGATGATACTATTGAAAAATACAAGGCAAGACTTGTGGTGAAAGGCTTTAGACAAAAAAGAAGGCCTTAATTATTTCAACACATACTCACCGGTAACAAGGATAACGTTCATTTGGATGTTGATTGCATTAGCAGCGGTCTACGATCTTGAAATCCATCAAATAAACGTGAAAACAACATTTTTAAATGGAGAATTAGAGAGAGAAATTACATAGAACAGCTTGAGGGTTTTGTAGTTCCTGATAAAGAAAGGAAAGCGTACAATGTTGTTAAGCCGCTTTATGGACTAAAACAAGCACACAAATAGGCATACAAAGTTTGACCAAACCATGTTGGCAAACAGCTTCAAGATAAATGAATGTGATAAACGTGCTTACATTAAATACACTTCAAATCATAAAGTCATTGTTTGTTTTTATGTGGATAACATGTTGATGATCATCAGTATAGACATAGTTGACATAAATGCTCCAAAACGAATGCTTGAGAGAAAGTTTGATATGAAACACCTTGGAGTAGCTAATGTGATTTTAGGGATAAGAATTCAAACTCCACAAAAATTGACATTGTCACGGTCTCATTATATTGAAAAGGTACTTGACAAGTTCAAGTATTTGGATTTCAATATTGCCAAGACTCCATTAGACATGAACTTTGTACTTCAAAAGAATGAAGGTGAAAGTGACTCACAATCGAACTACACAAGAGTGTTGGAAAGTTTGATGTACATCATGAATTGTAGCGATCCGACATAGCTTGTGCCATTAGTAAATTGAGTCGGTACACGAGTAATTCCAATCAAACTCATTTAATGACAATGAAAAGAGTTTTGAGATATCTAAAACACACTTAAGACTATGCTTTGCATTATAACAAATATCCTACGATGAATGAAGGATATAGCTATGCAAATTGAATTACCGAATCAAATGAAGCAAAATCCACGAGTGAATATGTATTTAATTTAGGTGGAGGATCAATCTCTTGAAAATCATCCAAACAAACATGTATTGCCCACTCTATAATGGAATCTAAATTTATCACATTAGATAAAACTGGTGAAAAGGTAGAATGACCCAAAATTTCTTGGAAGATATTCCTTAATTTCCCAAACCTTTGGCATGAGTATGCATACACTGTGATAGCCAAACTGTAATAGGTAGGGCAGGGCGCATGATGTATACTGATAAATCTCTTCATATAAGACAGAGATATAATGCCATTATAGGACTTCTCTCTAGTAAAATTATCATAATTGACTATGTAAAATAAAAAAATAATGTGTTGAATCTACTTAAAAAAGGTCTATCTAGAGATGGAGTTGAGAGATCATCTAAAGAAATGGATTTAAGGCCTAGGACAAGTCATCACTGTTACAACCCGTTTTTGAAAAGTCAAAATGTTCATAACTTCAGGGTGAAAAAAAAGTGAAAAAAAATTATTTTATTTTGAAAAAATAATTTAGAATTGCCACTTAATTTTAGTAAAATTAAGAAACCATCTAAAATAGTAATTTTGAAAGAAAACCTTTTAAAAACAACTAGATTTTAGGTAAGGATTCAAGTAAATTTAAAAGAAGGTATTAATTACTTTCAAAAATCCACAAAGTGTGATTCCCGCCAGTTAAACTTATTTGACTAATTTTAAAATTTTCTTAAGTTATATGAATCTTGAAATTATTTTAGAAAAATCTTGAATTTATTTGAAAATCTTATTTCAAATCAATAAAATTTATTTGATACTAATTCATTTAATTTATTGTAAGTAATAAAATAAACTAAACATCAAATTTCCAAAATAATTCCAATTTTATCCGGATTAAAACTTTAGGCTAAATAGTTAATCCAACTTCTTAAACATGGATTTTAAACTAGCTAAAAACTATGAAAGGATATAAACAAATTCTTATTATTTTAAAAGCTTAAATTTAAGTTTGTGTAATTAGAAGAATTAAAAATATTAAATAACCAAAATAAAGTGAATTGTTTAATCATAAACTTGTTTTCCGAGGATTCATCTAGGTAAGTTAAATTAAATTACAAATAAATAATTAAATATCAATTACAATGTAATAAATGAAGAAAATTTGAGATTTGGCCCCTTTCTAGCCCATTTCAAATCTGCCCAGGTTTTGGGCCTTATTTTTAATGAACTTTGGTCCATTGTTGCAGTGTAGACCGGCTGTATATTGGTTGTATATCAATCTTGATGTTGTTGCGTTTTTGTACACACACTGTATATCAGTGTATAAAAACTGGTACTTCACTTCTTTCCTTTATTTCCTGCTATATATGATGTATATCAGATTCCTTCAACCTGTAAGATCTGTATATTCTTCGTATATTGCCGCAGGTCAGTCCCATTTTGGGACTTTATCAATGGAGTCTTGGACTCGACAGATTGGGCCTCCCTGGGCCATGAAGGAAATGCAGAGGAGATAGAGTCCATTTGGACTCGGGTATATTTCACTTGCAAACAACAAAAGAAAAACAAAATCAGAATCCATGCGCGCAAATAGTGCACTAAGTATTTAAAAATTCCACAAAGATCAACAGGGAACGCATATGAAAAGGATGCTATCTATTTTAAAGTAAAATCTTCACTATCTCACATATCAACCAGAGAGGGAATGAGAGACTTCTTAATATGCAATTCAAATGATTAACTATTCCATTTTAAAATATGACGAATGATTATAAACAAAAGACCAAAGTTGAGAACAACCTAACGAACAAAAAGAAAATGAGCCAAGCATAGCAGTTAGATGACTGAGTTCATGAAATTCTAGGACTTACCACTAGATTTGAATTAAACAAACCACATAACTGACCCAACCTTGAATGGTGCCGACATCCTAATTTTGATATGCAAAAGTGGAAACAAAATTCCTAAAAGGTCAAATAGTCACAAAGCATTGAGATTAAAAGATTAGGCTCGAGTTAAACTAATTTGTGACATATCATTTCACCATAACAAAATCAAACAAACCTAAAAAGAATAATTAGAAAGAGAATAATCTGGAATCAACCACAAAGGTCGTACTTGTCAAGAGGATAAAAACAGCAATCCCAAATAAATTTAACTCATAAGAAACACAAAGTAGTGCAACTATTCCCTATTGTTATAAACAAACAAATACCCAAACAGAATCACATATTAACGAAATAAGCATTCCACACCAATTGGATTTGAACTCAGTTATTCATCCAAACATACAACCTCTCGTACAAGACCAAACCCCATTCTAATTGTTACATCGAGACTCAGATTATTATTGTCACAAACGGAGAAAATAATACAAAAAGAGATGAAGTTTTAACCTTTTCAGGAGCAGCCAACAGGAACGATGATTCAACGACGACTTCACCAAATTCTTTGATTCCAAAACAATAAGAAAATTTAAAAAGACTCAGCCAAAATTCTCAAAACTCCAAGCTGGAGACCGAGGTTCAAAATCCTAGCTGCGTAAAGAGAATTTCCATCTTTTTTTGCTTGGTTAAACAAAAAACTCCTTTTTAACAGTGAAAGAGGGGTTTATACAGAAACTCAAAAATCTCAATTCTTGAGGAATCGACGATGTGAGATAAGGATTTTCTAAGGTCTTTTGAGGATTTTGAAGGTAGTTTCAAATTGAATATTAGGTTTGTTGAGTGAACTGGAATCGTACTACTTTTGTACGAATTTGGAGAATCTGAAAAATGAAAATTGAAAATTCAGTGAAATAACCTAGAAGCTTCGATGCCCTTCCAAACTCGTGCGTAGCTCGTGGATTCGTACAGACGGAGAAGAGGCAAGGCGGTTGAAGCTGTTTCCTCGTTTGGCTGAGCTGGACGGTGCAGGTTGCTGGGTATGTGGGTTCGTGTCGCCGATTTTTTTATCATTGATTAGCTACTAATGTTGCTGATATGGTGGGGTGTTGGCTGAAGGTTGTTGATGTTGTTTGTTGTGCTGCTGGTGTTGTATTGTCATTGTTGGCTGTGTTAATCGGCTAGAAGAAAGGGGAAAAGTAGTTGGGCTGGAGCGGGTCAGGCAAGCGATTGAGCCTGGGATTTTGGGCTGCTGTGTCGGGATGAACGAGCCAGGACAGATTTTAATGGAATAATGGGGCTCGGTGAATTAACAGAATTTTGGGTTATTTAAAAAATAATCCCAATTAATTTAGAATTTAGTTAATTTTATTTAATTTTTATCCAAATTAAATATTGATTGGTCAATTGCATTGTAATTATTATCAATTTGATTTCAATCACAGTCAAATTTAATAATTTTGGCTAAATTCAATTAAAATACCATATGAATTAATAATCAATTTAATCCCGAGTTTCTTGATTTACTAAAATTGAACAAATGTTTTTCAAGTAAATTATTTTTTAGAAAATAAATCATATTTTCATCAAGATTTTACACATTTAAATTCATTTAAAGACAACCCTTGATTAAAATCAAATTTTTGATAAAATAATTATTTACGTAACAAAAAATTATACAATCTTGTATAAACAAATACGAGAATATATAATCTTTACTTAAAATCATAAAATTATCTAGATAAATATTTTGAAAAATTTTTATTCAAATATAATAAATATTGTAATTTTATTTAAAATCAAAGAAACTCATAATTAAACTTAGTCGTGGAGGGAAAAAATTAGGTGTCAACAGCTGCCCCCTCTCTTTGGGTAGGATGGATGCAAATAACGTTGGGCAAAAGGAGTTTGACATTTTTAATTTTTGTCCAACCACAAATTCATTTTTTCGAAATGAGTTAGTTTTTGTGCGATTTTTTAGGGAGCTATGGTCGGACCCTGGTATCAGGTTTTCTACACATATCAGATTGTACGAGAATTCAAGCCACTTGTAGTTAATAAAGTTTGATTTAAAAGTATGATTTCCTAAGAATTCACAAGATATCTCGATTTTTGAATTTTGGTGAAATCGAAAAGTTGGGGAATAAGTGGATTTAGGTTGGGAGGTTGGAATGCATCGAGTTTTCTACATAGTGCACAGCCTACATATCCCAGTGTTCAGGGAATCAGACTACTAGTAGTTCGACTTGATCGATGAAAAGATAGTCCCTTATTTTAGACGATCTTTGATTCGGAATGAGTGACGAATACATTGAGTTAGAGGTTTGTAGTTATCTCAATTATGAACATGAGGACCCTTACACCCGTAATTGAGAGCTACACAGACATAATTTCTAAAACTCTAGGTGTAGTCACCCGAATTTTTTTTAAAAAGAAAGTTACCTCTGGTACAAATTTAGAAGTACACCAGAGGTGAAACTGAGACAAAAAACGTCCCAAAATACCCACATGCCTTATGATTGGGATGTGGTTTGATGGTGGTGGAAGTCGTCCTTCAACTCCCATCCAAAGAGTTTGATGTCCCTCTTCGGACTATGTCCTAGTTTACTGCTAAGAAAAAGTTTCACGTTGAGCTGCATCTTTTTTGGAGTCGTCCACATCTGTGATTTTGATTTGAGAATTTCATCCTTTTGGATAATCTCGACAACAATTCAAACAAATCATTAGTTGTACATGTAACATTATACAAACTTAAATTGGTGCAAAACTATTTAAACATGCCACCAATTTGCACAACCTGTTCTAAAAATATTGTGCCACTTTCAACAAGGTGAGAATCCAATATGTACCAGTAAAAGGCGAATGACTTATCTTGAATGTAATATGCCACTTTGAATGGAGTGATGGTCCAACGTGTATCATTAAAATACGGACGGCCTATTTTGAATATAGCATGCCACTTTGAACAGAGTGACAGTCCAACATGTCTCATTGAAAGGCGGATGACCTATTTTGAATGTAACATGCTACTTTGAACGGAGTGATGGTCCAACGTGTCTTATTGAAAGACAGACGACTTATTTGAATGTAACATTCTACTTTGAATGAAGTGACGGTCCATGTGTCTTATTGAAAGGCGGATGACCTATACCATGTCACTTCGAACAGGGTAATGGCCCAATATGTCTATGAATTACCTGTACTAAATTTATTAGTAGAAAATGCAATATAAGGGCAATTTTGCAAACCTTGTTTTAGTATGTCACATTGAAGGGAGTGACAATCCATAACATATCACGTTGAAGAAGGTGATGATCTATATGATAACGTGCTATCTAAATGAAGTGACAGTCTAATAACATGACACTCTAAAGGAGGTGGCGATCTATATAATAATGTATCACTCTCATGGAAGTGACAGTCTATAACATAACATATCACGCTGAAAAAGGTGACGGTCCATAACATAATAATATGAGACTCTTAAGGAGGCGACGCTCCATAACATTATAATATGTCACTTTGAAGGAGGTGAACGGTTCATAACATAAATATGTCACTTTAAAGGAGGTGACGATCCATAACATAATAACATACTACTCTGAAGGAGGTGACAGTTCATATAATAATGTGTCACTATCAAGGAGGTGACAATCTATAACATAATAACACATAGTACTGAAGGAGGTGACGATCCATAACATAATAATATGACACTCAGAAAGAGTTGACGGTTCATAACATAATGATATGTTACTTTGAAGGAGGTGATGCTCCATACATTATAATATGTCACTCTAAAGGAGGTGACAGTCTATAACATAATAATATATCACCATGAAGGAGGGGATGATCCATAACATAATAACATATTATTTTTTAGGAGGTGACAGTCCATAACATAAAAATATGTCACTTTAAAGGAGGTGACGGTCCATAACATTATAAAATGTCACTCTGAAGGAGTTGACGGTCCATAACATAAAAACATGTCACTTGAAAGGAGGTGACGGTCCATAACATTATAAAATATCACTTTGAAGGAGTTGACGGTCCATAACATAATAATATGCCACTCA
>NC_061121.1:51568492-51618745 GCF_002878395.1 Capsicum annuum | reverse complement strand
TCACTTTGAAGGAGTTGACGGTCCATAACATAATAATATGCCACTCAAAAGGAGGTAACGATCCATAACATAATAACATATCACTCTGAAGGAGGTGATGATCCATAACATAATAACATGATATCTCAAATAAAATGATGGTACAATGCATCCTTATAAAAGATGGAAAACCCAAATATAGTAATATGTGTCCTTTTGAAAGAGTGGATGACCCAAATTTAATAAGATGTGTCACCTCAAACAAGGTAATGATTCGGTATGCCCTCTTGAAAGAGTATGATGACCCAAATAAGATGTGTCTCCTCGAATGGGTTGACAATCTAGTAATTTTCTTGGAGGGTAAGAATCCCTAACATATAATAAAAGATAGAAGTTGATTTGTTAAACTTCATCATTTGAATCAGAAATCCTTAAAAGGCTTGTGCATGTCCCGAGTTTCTGTATTGAATCCTCAAACTTTGAGAGAATTGATTTGTGTTAGTTCTTAGAAGCGGTCTTCCATAACTTCACCTACATAACTCAAACAACACTCATTAATAACATAACAATTTGTTATAATCAAGCCAAGAGTGTAACAGAAGATAGAGTTTAAAGATAAAGTCGTTTGACTCATGATGATTTAGAGATAGTGTTTTGAATAATATCCCCGTATCTCAATCGTTATGCTCAATCATTTTCCTATATAATCAGAGAAGGTGTTAGAGATCATAACGAAGTAATAGAAACATAAATTAAGAGGAAAATGAAGAAGAGAAGTTGTCTGGATTATCAATGATGGTGGATCTGGTAATGCCCTTTGTCATACTTAACGTTGTTAACATTGTGACTTCACCGTTCCTTTCATCTAAAGAAAAAATCTTAATTTTGAGAGACTGACTGTATTGGTTTTTCCTTGCTCTACTGATGCACCTTGTTGACCACTAATTTGCAATCTTAAAGTGCAGTTTTTATAAAATTTTTGAGGATCTTCCTAAAAAATTCTGCCCCAATCTGCAACATAGTGACTCTCAAACTTCCTTGTAAATTATGACATCGTTTAGTTTGGAACTTTTGAGATTTTCTCAAAAATTCTGTCCCTATTACATGTTTCAATGTTATCTTCGTTTAACTTGGAAAAAGATCCTTTTGATGAATTTTTGAGACACTCTCAAATATTCTGCCCCAATTTCTATGAAAATCTTACGAGAAATATGATCGAGCTAGTGTAACGCCTATGTATCCCATTAAGGTATTAATTAGGTCAAAGTCGTTCCAACATAAAATGAAAAGATAATTTTTGTAAGGAGTTGACTGAAGCCAACATAGGCCGCTTACATATCCCATTCTTGTGAATTCAGGTCAAACGTAATTCCTTAACTAAAAAAATGATTTTACAAGAAAATCAATTCATAAAGTACGATACAGGAAAATAAAGTAATAAAGTGCTACTGTAAGGAAAAACAAGAAAAGGAAACAACAACTTCAGCATGCAAGATAAAAGAACGTCAAAAGTGTGCCTTTGAGGAAACATCATTCTTTTTCTCGACTTGTGATGCCAATGATTACTTTGCTTTTAGTATTTGTAAAGGGAAAAAGTTTGATTACCGACATAAATTAGCCTCTTTCTAAAAGGAAAGAAAAACACCCAAAAGGTAAAAATGTTAGTTCATGAATTGTAATAATTGATCAAAGTAATATATATGTTATTTAAACACACAAATCAAACAAATATAGATAAAGCAAAATAATTAAACACTTTAGCACATAAATAATTTCATGCGTCCAAGCATACATGAGACCTTTCAAGCCAAAGATAAGCCTAGTGTTTGAAGGATATACATGTTGTTTGTAAGACGTTCCATTATCCCCATATATTATACAAATTTCATGAATAAATCAAATGGGAATACAAAGTGAGAAAAAGGGGAAATAAATGATATTTGTCCCACGCAGAGGAGCAAAACTAAACTTTCTCGGGGTCCTTCGATCCTGAATTTCTTGAAATTTCTGAATACCTTTAGAATGGAGATCTTCTCTGATTATAATATAAGAAACTGTCTAAAAGAAACCCTCAAACCCAAGGGACAATGGTCCATACAATTCAACATTATATTCTTCAATTTAATAGATAAGGAATGATCGTCTATTATGATTCGCGGTTAGTGGATGCAAGGTAGATTTTCTAATGGTCTCAATACCTCCTCAGGTATTGGTCGTCCTAGGCTCATATCTAAACAGGATTGTAGTTTCGCTCGATCCTAGATATCTAGAGTGGACTTTGATCAGGTTTTCAAGTGGACAACATGAGTTTGAAAATACTAACAACCATCGAAAACCTAACATGCCAATAGACCATTGTATTTTCAACACTTATTTGGAATTAATCAATAGAGGCCACGACAAATGCGAAACCTCAAACAGTTTAAATATGAAATGAGGAAGCGTACCATGAATGCAACAATTAATAATTGCAAAAATTAAACACATAATTACAAAAATAATAATTAATATAAATGTAGAACCTAGATGAATCCCCGGTGGAGTCGCCATTCTATTATGACCCATTTATTAAAGTAAAAAACATTCCATAACTTCGTGGCAGGAAAAAACTGAAGAAAAATTATTTTATTTTGAAAAAATAATTTAAAGTTACCACTTAATTTTAGGAAAATTAAAAAATCACCTAAAAAAGTGATTTTGAAAGAAAATCTTTTAAACTAGAGTCTAGGTAAGGATTCAAGTAAATTTGAAAGAAGGTGTTAGACACTTTTGAAAATCCACAAAGTGTGGTTCCCGACGGATTAAACTTATTTGGCTATTTTGAAAATTTCTTAAGTTGTAAAAAATCTTGAAATTATTTTAGAAAAGTGTTGAATTTATTTGAAATTCTTATTTCAAATCAATAAAATTTATTTGATACTAATTTATTTAATTTATTGTAAGTAATAAAGTAAACTAAAAATCAAAGTTCCAAAATAATTTTAACTTTAACAATTTTATCCGGATTAAGACTTTAGGCTAAATAGTTAACCCAATTTCTTAAACATGGATTTTAAACTATTTAATAACTATAAAAGGATATAAACAAATTCTTATTATTTTAAAAGCTTAAATTTAAGTTTGTGTAATCAGAAGAATTAAAAATATTAAATAACCAAAATAAAATAAATAATTTAATTATAAACTTATTTCTCGAAGATTCATCTAGGTAAGTTAAATTAAATTACCAATAAATAATCAAGTATCAATTACAATGTAATAAATAAAAAAAAGTTGAGATTTGGATCCCTGGCCCATTTCAGATCTACCCAGATTTTGGGCCTTATTTTTAATGAACTTTGGTCCATTTTTGCAGTATATACTGGATGTATATCATCTGTATATCAGCCTTGTTGTTGCTGCGTTTTTGTATATACACTATAATTCAGTGTATAAAAACTGGTACTTCACTTATTTCCCTTCATTCACTGCTGTATATGATGTATATCAGATGCCTCCAACCTGTGAAATTTGTCTATTCTCCGTATATTGCCGCAGATCAGTCCCGTTTTGGGACTTTAGCATGGAGTCTCAGACTCGACAGATTAAGCTTCCATGGTGCCTGAAGGAAATGCGGAGGAGATAGAGTCCATTTGGACTCGGGTATATTTACATGCAAACAACAAAGAAAAAACAAAATCAGAATCCAAGCGTGCAAATAGCGCACCAAGTATTCAAAAATTTCACAAAGATCAACAAGGAACGCATATGGAAAGGATGCTATCTATTTTAAAGTTAAACCTTCACTATCTCACATATCAATGGGAAAAAGAATGAGAGACCTCTTTATATGCTATTCAAATCATTAACTATTCCGTGGTAAAACATGGTGAATGATTATAGACAAAGGACCAAAGCTGATAACAACCCAACGAACAAAAAGAAAATGAACCAAACATAGCAGCTAGATGACTGAGTTCATGAAATTCTAGGACTTAAGAATTAATTATTCTGTTTTACCATTTGAATTAAACAACCCATATAATTGACCCAACCTAGAATGGTATTAGGAAGAGGAGTAACCTACTGCTGACAACCCAATTTTGATACGCAGAAGTGGAAATAAAATTCCTAAAAGGTCAAATAGTCACAAAGCATTGAGATATGAAGATTAGGCTCGAGTTAAACTGACTTGTGACATATCATTTCACCATAACAAAATCAAACAAACCTAAAGAAACAGCTAGAAAGAGAATAATCCGGAAGTAACCACTAAGGTCGTACTTGTCAAGAGTTCTAAAGAAGGATTTCAAGGATAAAAACAACAATCCCAAACAAATTTAAATCATAACAAACAAAAAGTGGTGCAACCATTCCCTGTTGTTATAAACACAGAAATACCCAAACAGAATCACATATTGAAATATTAACGAAATAAGCATTCCAAACCAATTGGATTTGGACTCAGTTATTCATCCAAACATAACGACCTAAAAATTTGATGAAAATATGTGAAATTTATGATTTTGTGTTATTTGACTATTCTACCCCTCTCCGTAGTTGCATTATGGTATTTCTGAGGTGTGGGAGTGATTGACATGATTTTTGATGCATTTTAGTATCATTTATGCAATATTGTGGATTTTGATGGCTTTAAGAGTCTTATTTTGGACTTATATGGATATCTTTTGATCCGTGTGACGGATGACCGAACGGACTGCGCCAGCAGCTCCGGAATATCGATTTTAGGCTAGGTAGGCCTTGGGTTCGGGTCTTGGTGCACCCGAGTTCATTTCGACCTATTGATCAGAAAGTTAACAAATTAGAATGTTGGGTAAGGGACCCACTTTTGATTGAAAAGACCTCGTATGGAAAATCCAATTCAGTCAGTAGATCCGAAAAGTCGATTTTAGTGTGTTAGCATATTTGGTATGATTTTACGGCTTTTAAATCTCATTTCAACCCTCGGTTTGAAAAATTATAATTTCGGGGGTCAATTTTGTGAAAACGAATTTTTCTGGAAAATTTGGTAGCGCTATCGCGTCCGGAACATCGAATTTAATGTTGTTGCATAGTTCGTTTACATAAATCGGACTCTGAACGAATCTTGGGCACCCCGTCGAAGTCCATTTGGACTAAGAAAAAAAAAACTGCATAGTTATTGCAGAAAAATCTGTAATATATAGCAGATTTCTTTCACCCTTTTTGGCCCATTTTGCTCTTTTTTTTTATCTTGCCTTTTGAGAGTTAAACCCTAAATATTTTGGGAGCTTAAAAGTGAAGTTTGTGGGAGCTTGGGAAGCTAGATTAACAGCTATTTCTTGATTATATTATGAAATTAAGGTAAGAATTCACCATTTTCTTAGTAATTTCTTCATTAATTTCTCAAAACCCCTAAAATCTTAGGGCATGATTTTAAACCCAAATTTCACTCATTCTGTTAGCAGTAAGTCCTCATTATTCAAGGATATTATTATTTAATTATGCCAATATATTAGTACTTATTCATTTTAGTAGATGGAGTTAGTTGGGGACATGTCCCTTCAACTCTTTATTCAGACAGTTTAGAGGCTTTCAAACAATAACATATCAGACAGTTACTTTAGATTTATTTTGGTATTGATTGTACTATTTTTTAGACATTATTTTATCAAATATTTATTCAATTTTGAACCTTATGGCCTTATAGCTTCTATTCCAAATTTTACAGTGTATGTATATATATACCATATATTTTGAAGTGTACAGGTACAAATATCAGTCATGGGTTAGCTTATGATTTTTTGGCGTCATGAGTACCGTGTAGTGTTTCGGGTACTAGATTCGAGGGGTTACAAACTTGGTATCAGAGCCTAAGGTTCAATAGTGTCGTAGGAAGTCTGAAAGCCGTATCTAGTAAAGTCTTATACATAGGTGTGTTATGCACCACACTTATGTGCAGGAGGCTATGAGATATTTTAGGAACAGTTTCCCTTCTTTCAGTATTCATGTCGTGCCAGTGAGCATGAGCTCCAGTTGCACTCTCATTTTAATCTGTTTCTTTCTTTCATTTCCAGAATATGCCTCCCTAAAGGGCTAATGAAAGGGGAACAAAAAATCAGTCAGCACCTCAGCCCATTCAGACAGATTCTCTGGATGAACATATTTCTCATACAGAATTCAGGATTGCATTCACTACTCTAGCCAATTTAGTCATAGCTAAAAATAAACGACTAGCTGCTGTTCCGATCAACCTAGTTGCCAATGTTACTGCATCCAGGATTCAGGACTTCTCCCAAATGAATCCTCCTCTATTCACCAGTTCTAATCCTGAAGAGGATCCATAGGAGTTCCTCGATTAGGTTCAGAATGTCACAAATATCATGTGAGTAACTTCCAGTTAGAGCGTAGAGTTAGCCACTTATCAGCTACAAGATGTAGCCCATACGTGGTATAAACAGTGAAAGGTAGACAGGGGTACAGAGATAGAGCCCATAGAGTGGGAAGAGTTTTCTTTAGCCTTTTTAGATAGATTCTTTCCCCTAAAGCAGAAAGAAGCCAAAGTGTTAGAGCTCATCAATCTCAAACAAGGTTCCATGAGCGTAAAATAATATTCCCTTAAGTTCATTCAGTTAGCCAGGTATGCTCCCCATGTAGTAGCAGACAGTAGATCCAGAATGAGTAAGTTTGTAGCAGGGGTATCAAGTAGAGTGGTTAAGAAGTGCAGGACTGTGATGTTGATTGGTGACATGGACATATATAGGCTTATGGTCTATGCCTAGCAGATCGAAAAGTAGAAGCTTAAGAAGAAGGAGAGAGAAAATAAGAGAGCCAGAACATGTAGTTATAGTTTTGCTCAGTCAGGGTGGCAGGGTGTTAATCGTTTTCAGCTGTGTCAGAAATGTTCAACCCAGTTCACTTTTCAGCTAGTGCACCAGTACCAAAGTTCAGAAATAACTGTAGAGATGGGGCATCAGGCTCCAAGGCCTAAGGTAATGAGAACAGGATTCTTACTTATCCGCTTTGCGAAGAGTGTGGTAAGTATCATAAGGGTGTGTGTAGAGCCAAAAGTGGTGTGTGTTTTGGATGTAGTGAGTTAGGTCACAAGGTCTGAGATTATCCTAAACTCGATCCTCAAAGTCAGCATGATCTTTTTTAATCTCAGTTCGATCGCCTAAATCAGCAGGGTACCAATTCCAGCGCTATCAATAGGCAACGCCCAATAGGACTTTATACACTTCAATCCCGACAGAATTAGGAAAGTCCTCCTGATGCAGTCATTGGTAAGTTACAGATCCCTTATTTGCATGTTCATGTTTCTTTAGATTCAGGAGTTTCAGTTTGCTTAGTGTTACAAATCATGTTCCATGAATATAGAAATTTCAGACTCAGGTCATGCAGCTCATGACTCGGGCACTCATGTCATGTTTTACCATATGTTCAGTCCACATGCCTCATGCTCTACTCCTAGTGATCAGTTAAGCTTAGATTATGTCATGTATACCCTTAGTTTAAATCTCTTGATAAATCCATGATGTTGATATTTTGTTCCTCAGGCCTTAGTCGAGTGTTGAGTTTGATATAGTATTTGTTTGAGCATTGGATCCTTGCATATGCCAATCTTTCCTAAGTAGTTATCATTATCTAGTCTCAGTACCTCAATATCAGTCTAAACCTCAATTATCAGAAACCAACATTCAGTTTCTGTATGAGTCCCAATTATAGAGTAAGTTGTAGTTTCTATTATAGTCTTAGATATAGTGTCAGCCTCAGTTCAGAAATTAGATCAGTACCACAATATAACTTTAGGTGTTGCTTGACCATAGCGTGTAGTTATCGGTCCTGTATGTTATCAGTGTTTCAATAACTCAGTTTACATAATATTTCCAAACCATGTTATCCACCTGGCCTTACGTCCTCGGATAATTCAGTATTGTACGAATTCACACTTAGCTATCTCACGTTACTCAGTTAGTCCCTTACTCATGTTCATACATGTTCATAAGAAAAACTTCATATCCTCAGCCCAGTTATTCAGACTAAGCACCGTTAAATCTCACATGCTTAGTACCTAACCATTAATTAGTTAGCAGATCAGATGAGTCAGTTAGTAGGGAATTAGTTTAAACAGCCAGTACTTCAGTCTAGCAGTCAGTCAGACAAGTTCATACAGTTTGGTTTCTTATCTTTCCATCTATTCGCACTATCTGAAATCTCATTAATGAAACTATTCTAAGATGAACAAATTATGTAGATGCAAGCTTAACTTAGTTCATGTATCATGCCTCAGTTTTAGATCTCAGATAATCAGTCACGATTCAGTTCCTAGGTACCTTATGTATCGCTTCAGTCTCTCTTCAATATCTCAGTAAAGTCAGCATTCTTCAAGGGACATATTATCCCAAGGGGGAGATACGCTATAATTCCCCTGAACTTTCATAGCATAATCATCCTATTCTCTATTTACATAGTGAATCTAGTTTAGAGTAAGGGGTACTCATAAGTCAACCTCAAGCCCTAACTTCAGTCATACACCATGCATTCAAGACTCAGTTCAGTTCACAAAATTCATGCATCACGTTCCAGTATCAATCATGTCCTCATATGCCCGTACATGCATACTTCTAGCATAATCATGGGTTCATCAGTACTTTTCAGTTTCCATAACAATTTTCTTAAACCTACTTAGTTCTATGTTCAAACTACCATTACGAACTTGATATCAGATTCCCATTACAAACTTGGTGTCAATCGCCATTGCACATTCAGTGCTACATTTATATATCAGTTCAGTCAGGTAATTATACATCAGATATGCATTCTCATTTAGAGAAAACTCAGTTATCATGTTCAGTTCCATTACCAACTTGGCATTCAATTCCATGCTCAGTTTCCATTTTGAACTTGGTATCCTTACCATTGCATGTTCAGTCGCATGTTCATGGGCCCGTTCAGTTATATATTCATGCATCAGATATGCATAATCAGATTATCAGTAATTTTAGTCATGTATTCACGTATTGTGTCAGTCATATATCCATGCATTAGATATGCATGAATTTAGATTATTAGTCATGCATCAGATATACATATTCTATATGTTATATTCAGCTCTTCAGGTATGTCAGTCATGATCTCATGTTTTCAATTGTGTATGTTCTATACGTGCTTCAGTTGATCCATTCCCCTATCTCAGTCAGTCTCATTTGAGGATGAATATTTCCACGGGGGAGATATTGTAAGACCCCGCAAAATCTTGTGTTTGAATTTAGCTTGTTTAGCTTCTTGAAGCTCTTTAAAAGATCCAACACTTAGAAAATTTTGATAAGTGTTCAACGCTTAGTCTCATTTTAAGCCTCCGAAATTTGATAATTTATTTGACAACCTTCTCGATCTCCGTTTTGAAATTTTCAAGTTGCGTTGCAATGGGGCAAGATAATGGTATATTTTGGGTGAGTTTTAAAATCTGTTTAGGCCTCGTTTGGATTTTGAACTAGTAGCCAAAGGCTATGAAGGGTCGCCGCCCATGGTATAGACTTTGTGGGCAATTCAACACCAAAGGCACCGCCCAGGTTCCACAAGGCGCTACCAAAGGTACCGCCCAGGGTACAAAAGGCTCTACCAAAGGCGCCGCCCTTTGTGTAGCATTTGTACCCAGTTTTCAGCATTACACTTCCATGTCTTGGGGGTTAATTTGGTCATTTTTCCACCCCTATATATATACAAAACTCGAGGTCAAGGCTCAAAAACAACAAATTATACTCTCTTTTCATAATTTCTCTCAATAACAAGCGCTAGGGTTTTCATAGAAGGTTCAATTATAAGGGAATTCATCATCAAATTTCAAGAATCTCTCAGTCAATCTTCATAGAATCACAAGATAAGGTATGCATAGTGTTCATTCATGGGTCCCTTTCATCCATGAAGTCCAAGAATCCTCTTTTAAATTTTATATCATGTTATTTATGTGGTAAATTGATTTTGTTCATGTTGTATGACTACCAAGATTGAATCTTTAACATGTTTTCATGAAACCATGTTAGTATAGGGTTGAAATACATGCAATGGAGTTAAATGGTGGAATCATATTATATTTAATTGATGATCATACTTATGCCCTAAATTGTGCATGCAAGGTGTTTGATGAAATACCTAGTATAGTAGAAATCATGAATAATGACTCAATTGTGGTTTTCATGATAAATGCATGCCAATTACTCATTTTTAATATATCTCCCCTATAATTGATTATGCATTATACTTGCTTGATAAAGTGTTCATGATGTTAGAAGTATGTAATTAAGCCATGATTATTTGTTCCCTTATCCATGTATAAGATTATGACAATTAAGTGCCTCATGAAATAATCCCAACTATTGTATTATTAATTGTTGAGATTGTTCATGTGTTCAAGAAGTGTCATATCTTGTCAGTTTTATTCTATCGAGTCCTGGGGATACTTGTACCCGATAATTTAGCTGTGTGCCTATAGCTATGTCATGTCTTCATGATACTCTCAGTCAAGCCATGATCAATATAACTCAGTCAGTCATGTGACTCAGGAAAACTCAGAAATCTCAGTAATCCCAGTAGTTCATTAATCTCAATGATCTCAGTACTCATAATCTCGAAAACTTTAGTATTCTCAATAATCTCAGTAACTTCAGTACTCTCAGTCAATCCTCAGATCTCAGTGGTATTCTGTCAGTCAATAAGACTTACCGAATTCAGCTCAGCTTAGCTAAGCAATACCATCAATATCAGTTCAGTCCTGTTAATCAGTTTAGTGTCTATTCAGTTGAGAGTAGGATTCAGCACCGACTGAACCCAGGGATGAGGATACACATTGTCAGCCAACAGAGGGTGCGATCTTTAGTAACAATCCCTGTGTTCCAGAACTATATAGTCAGTGTAGGGAGATATCTACCCTACGTGTTTAGGGATCTATACATATAATTTAGGTTTTCTATCAGGAGGGGTTGACAGAAGAGCTCCCTCTCAGCGAGGGTATACTCACAGTTTGTCTTTACCCGTGGCATGATATTGATATCCTTCCAGCTGGGGTTACAGGTTGGACCCCACCAGTTTAGTTTCGGGGTATGTCAGTTAGATGATTACCTCCCATAGTCTTAGTTTCAGTCTCAGTCTCAGTCTCAGTAATAGAACTCAAATAGTTCATCAGAATATAGACTGTCAGATACAGTCAACTAAGATATAGTACAAGTCTCTGTTAGTTCCATCAGATTTAGGACTGTCAGTTACAGTCACTCATGTTATCAGTTATATCAGTTATCAGAACTCATGTTATCAGTATTAGCTTCAAGACTGTCTGATACAGTCAACCAGACCCATTTATCATAAATCAGAACTGTCAAAAATAGTTACTCATATATCAGTAACATAGTGTCAGTACCTTAATATTCAATAATGCAATATCAGTTTCTCACTTATTAGTGAACCAAATATCAATATCAATAGATTAAATTATTCAGTATCCCAGTATTCACATACTCAGATATCAGTAAATCTATGTTATCAGTAGACTCAATAGTCAGAACTTAGTATTCAGTCCTATCACGATGTCTGATTCAGTTACGTATGCATGTATGTATTCTCACATTCATGTTTTTCAGTCAATTAGTATCGTTCATGCATATGAACCCCCTGCATTCAACCTACCTCACTTGTATACCAGTATATTCAAAGTACTGACGTATTTGCGCTATGGTGTCTTATACCATAGGTTCAGACACACGAGCTCCAGAGCATTAGTAGATTCTAGATATCAGCATTCAGTTAGCAGTAAGTCCTCATTATTCGAGGATGTTATTATTTGATTATTCTAATCTTTTAGTACTTATTCATTTCAGTAGAAGGAGTTAGTTGAGGACATGTCCCATCAATTCCTTATTTAGATAGTTTAGAGGCATTTAGACTATAGCATGTCAGACAGTTACTTTAGATTTGTTTTGCTATTGATTGTACTATTTTTTAGACATTATTTTATCAACTTTTTATTCAATGTTGAACCTTATGGCCTTACAGCTTCTATTCTGCATTTTATCAGTCATGGGTTAGCTTGTGATCCTTAGGGGTCATGAGCACCGTGTAGCATTTTAGATACCAGATTTGGGGCGTTACAAGGATGAAGAGATTTTTCTCTTACTATATCACTAAAGAAGGGTTTACATGGGGGTACGGCCATATGCACATCGAAAATATCTGGTGGTTCTATTGGGGTCCTAGATTGGTAGAAGGAGGCGGTTATAACTCTGAACTAAAAATGATGTGGGAGTTAGAGAGAGGTTGGTCTCTCTTTCTCTAAGTGATTTTCATCTTGTTGATATCATTGCTGCTGTTGTTCGTTGTGTTGCTGGTGTTGTATTGTCGTTGTTGATTTTGTTAATCAGCTAGAAGAAATGAGAAAAATAGTTGAGCTGGAGCGGGTTAGGCAAACGATTGGTCTTGGAATTTTGGGTTGGTGTGTCGGGATGGACGAGTTAGGAGATATTTTAATGGAATATTGGGGCTAGGTGAATTAAGTGGATTTTAGGGTTATTTAAGAATAACCCCAATTAATTTAGAATTTAGCCAATTTTATTTATATTTCAACCAAATTGAAAACCGATCGGCCAATTGCATTGCAATTATGGTCAATTTAATTTTAATTATGGTCAAATTTAATAATTTTGGCTAAATTCAATCATAATCCAATACAATTTAATAACCGATTTAATCTCGAGTTTCTTGATTTAATAAAATTGAACAAATATTTTTCAAGTAAATTATTTTTTAGAAAATAAGTCATATTTTAATCAAGATTTTACACATTTAAATTCATTTAGAGACAACCCTTGATTAAAATTAATTTTCAATATAATAGTTATTTAAGTAACAAAAAATTATCCTATCTCGTATAAACAAATACGAGAATAGATAATCGTTACTTAAAATGACAAAATTATATAGCTTAATATTATAAAAGTTTTTATTTGAATAAAATAAATATTGTAATTTTATTTAAAATTGAAGAAACTCAAAATTAAATTTAGTCATGGAGGACAAACATTAGGTGTCCACAATCACGATGGTAACTCTATAGAGTAGATTGGATATCCCAAGAGCTAGGTTCAAGAAGATCAAACAAAGTTGTGACTAGTAGTTCAACATTATCAATACTCTCAACCCATGCCCATGATGAAGACAATATTCAGAAAACAAGGATAAGGCTTATGGTTTGAAACTTTTTAACGGTTTCCAAGTTTGGTAGGTTTGATCAAACAGTTTGATCTATAGGATTAAATGTCTAGGAATCACCTATGTGAGGGTAAAGTGAAAGCAACTTCAAGGAGAATGATGGTAAATACCTATTCTCTTAGCTCTCATAAAACCAAATCATTTTCATGATTGAAACAAACAAAATTGTGAGAACCAGAAATGGTAAAAGGCTGATTGTATGACTTATGTTATCTCAGTTTACATTAAATATTGATGGTTCAAAGATATCATACCTACCTATTGACCGAATACATCCGATGCAATTTTACTATGGAAAGTTCAAATGGAAACCTATCCAGATGTATCTAGTCTTTACTTGTAGATCACACACTTGTTCGTACATTTTTTTTTATAAAATAGTCATTCTCTATTTATGTGGGGGATTGTTAGTTTTTTAAGAGGTGTGAATGGAAAATAAATAAGTGTTTTTTTAAAAAACACTAAGAGAAAAGATGCAATTGAATATCCTACCTTTTTAGTTTGGATGGTTATGATCTTTCCAATGGGTTACGACTTTTTCGAAGAGTTGCACCTTTATAAAGAGGTGCATCTTTGTAAACCATTGCTTCTCTTCATGAAGAAAAATCTTAACATGTATAAATACCTAATTTTTTTCTCAGGTACAAATGAAATTTTAAAGAAAAAACACTTCTCTTTCTTAAAAATCTCTAGTGTGATTTGCTACAGTTGAGTGTATTCATGGTTCAATAGAATTTAAGGTACCACTAATATGTTGAAGTAATTCATTTTATCCTGGGTTATATTCCATAACCTCAGGTACTTGAGGAAATATTTTTCTTAAGGACATGTCGTGAATACGGTGGACTTGAATCTTCTAATCTTCATCTAAACATTTGATTTTGCTATTTTATAGAAAATAGTTTAGACTTCACTATGTTGATGTTCATAAATTGGGTTGAACTTATTGTTGAAGTTCAAAGTTGTGAATACAAATTTACAACTTAATGTGATTGTTCTTCAACTAGTTGAACTTGTGTTTGAAGTTATTGAAACTGCATTTTGATAGTTCATATGTTTGAACATATGTTTGAAGTTCTTGTTGTAAATACAGATTTTATACCCGAAATAGTAAGTTTTAGTTCCCTCTTAACTTGATCAATAATATACTTCTGATGGATTGAATTCTCTTATATAACTTCCAATTCCTTTCTCCATACAGTAGATCTCGCAGTCACTTCTTTCTTAAATCTTCTTAGTCTCTTTCTTTTGATCACTTTCAGCACCTGTTTAGCATCACTAGGTTGAAGTTGTATATTTTCCCATGTCAGGATGTCTTCCCTTATTTTTCTAAACCAACTACAATCACAAATAAATAGTGTCTCATTTCTAATGCATGAGAATTACACAGACTGTGGTAGTATCTTCCACTTGAATGTTCATGTGCAAAAGCTTTTTTTGTCAGAAACCTTTGATGTACTGCTAACTATATTATAAATCTATGTCTTGGTAAACATACAAAAATTCCATACTAGTGCAGAATTAGACATCCTTGCTTGTGTACCAATAAGAGCCAAATAACCTTTTGTAATAGACTAACCTCCCTTCCGAGTCGACATACCTGTCATTTCCATAGCAACCTACCATATACTCCTTAGCTTCATTCAGTTTTCTCCTGTATCACTTGCTTTTTACTGGTTCCTTACGAGTTCAAATGCTGGTTTTTCTCTTTTAAGTATATGTCACATGTCTCATTTAACCCAAAGAGTATCCTCTTTCATAATAGTTTGTCATATCAGCTTTCCTACTGATGCTATGTTCCACAAATCACATCCTTTGACATTCAAACCTCCATTCCTTTTTAGGATGCACATTGCATTCCATGAGACTAGTGTAGACTTCCTATTATCTATTTTACTTCCCCACAAGAATGTCTATGGATTTGTTTAGCAATGTGAAATAAAATCATCATTTGAAATTATGAGATGAAGTTTGAAGTTTTGTTTGCACATGCACTTTAGACTTTTTATGTTATATATTTTTTCATACACATAAAAACTTCGTAAGTTTTTGAAAACTATCGAATTACTTCAATGATTTATAAAATATTTCCAAATAATCAAAAGTTTATAACAAAAGTATAATACACTATCACAATGCTATTCTAAAAAAGTATAACATTTATTGCTCAAACTTTAGTTCAATAAAAACGTTAAATTGAAATAAGTTATAGTGTACTACTCTTTAATATAATCCTCCCATATAGTATGAAAAATCTCCTTACGTTGAGTTTGCATTTAACTATAAAAATTTATTTTTGTGAAGCATTGGTTTACATGTACAAATGCCAATTTCATCTCATAATTTTAAATCACGAGATGAAATCGCATGTCCAAATGCCTACTAAGTCTAAAAATAAGCTAATCTTCATTATTTATAGAATACATTGCTAATTACAAAAATATCCTTAATATAATATCTATGGCAAGGACGGACCCAAGTTGAGCAAAGGAATGTCAAGCGACACTTCTTCGTTGGAATTTTATTTGAAAGTTACTCTTAGACAACCTTTGACAAAAGATTGTTTGAAGGTTACCCTCAGATAACTATATAAAGATATAAATTGAACGAACTTACGTTGATTTCTCTTTTCCTATAGCAAAAAGGAGAGCCTTCAAAGTGATGTATCCCATTAAATTTTTAAGACTTTACTAACATCAGTTATAGAATAATATATTTAAGTGAGAAATGCAATAATAGCTCTCATAAAAGGAGTGATCACTGTCAAGGAAATATTAACATGGACCAATAATATATCCCCTACAAATTAATGAACAAACTTATTATCAACCCCTGCTCAGAGCTTTACTAATTAGGCCTAGCTGGTTTTCTTGTACAATATCCTTAATCAGCTGGAAGAATATTTATGATTCATTCCCAAGTAATAATCATACTAATGTTTAGCTTTAAGTATTCTCTTTTCACGTTCTGTCTGTATATATTTAACTACTTTATAGTTATTATAACAAGTGCTCTATTGATAGTCAATTTTTTTCGACGAGCTGAGAGTTTCTTCTTTCTAGTTTTTGTGATAGCAACTGTAGTTGCTATAATTGCTAGCTAGGCTATGATATCTTCTTCATTTTCATGTATTAAATAAGCCATGTCTCTCGGATGTTTCCTAAGGGTGAATATTGTACACAACTCAAAGGAGCACATGGGTCAAATTTACATTCCAATCATTAATTGGATATTGATGATAATGTGCATGCTTGTGTTTGTTGCATTTAGGAGCAAAACAAGTACAACCAACACATACAGTTAGTGGCTAACTTACACAATGATAATTGGATGCTTGTTTATCATGATGATACCGAGATTATGAATTTTCTATTGCAGGTATAGCTGAGGATGTTGTCCAGATTGTTACCACCACTTTGGTTACAATCATAATAGTACTGATATGCCAGATAAACTTGATTTGGTTTTGTGTTTTCCATTGTTTTTTTTTCATGGTGGAGCTTGTATAAATGTTTACTGTTTTGTCAAAGATCTTGGAAGGTGGTTGGCTTCCACTCATTTTCACTTCTCTCCTCCTCTGTGTGATGTATATCTGGAAATATACAAGTGTACTGAAATATCAAATTAAATTTAATCTAAAAATCTCATTGGATGTTCTTAAGGGAAAGTAAGTGTCACAACCCGAACCAGGGTCTCGCCATGATGGGTATCTCAAGTATCACGTGGATCGGAGATCATCCCCTGTAACTAATCAAACCAAACACATTATCCCAAACACCGGATGAATTCCGAATAGATAACAAAATAGCATGCGGCAAGCTTAGAGAAATTCAAAACATATCTATAACCGATAACCAGTAACCGGCCAAACAACCTACCAACATTACCCAAGTCCACAGTAATCCAATAAAGCCTTCTAACAAGAACCAAAAATTAGTCTTCGTCGGGACATGCCCCCGACTCTAACAGATGATAATGACAATGATAATGTTGGTGATAATGTAAACTCTTAATTCTAATCTATGATAAGAACTAATGAAATGTCTAAGTTTTTCAAAGAATGGATGTCACCACTTCACCACAATGAACCGATGAACCGAGCCAATTCACCTAACTCTGTGCAGGAAAAGTTGACTTGCCTTCGTATCCTGCATCGTGTGGGGATAAAACATATGAAGAAGATTAGTGGTATGAATACTAACACAAAACTCAGGGATAAGGGACAAAATAATGTCAAGTCCAATCATTTCAATTACTATATGAATCACATCATAATATATATATAATAATATGTCGGGGTAGGGACAAAGCTTAACATGCACTTTAAAACTTTAGCCTGGATTGTGTAGCTCAACTGAGGATATATGGGCCCAGTTTTCCCCCAGCTGGTAGGGCACCAGTGCATGTGGCCGCACGAACCAGAGGGTATACATATTCAGTATGGGGGACTCAAACCTCCCTGAATATCAAGGTAAAACAAGCACCAAATTATGTAATATAATATGGAGGACTCGAACCTCTCAATCAAATGATATTAATAAGGGGGACTCGAACCACCCGGTCATATAGCTCCCGCATCGGCAACTGTGATTTTTAGTATCGGTCCCTATGGACCTCCACTTTCATGAATTAACTCCATAACCCTCATTAATCTCAATTAAAATAATTATCACACATTCCCATTCATTGAACCATGATACACATTTAGACATACATTGTTGGTATTGTCAAACCAACTACACTTGCAAGTTAACATTAATATACCACACCAATTATCATCACTTGGGACATTATGCTCCATTAACCTTTCACATTATGCAATAGTTCAAGGGTAGTTCAATTGTCATACTTTTCATACTCAAAACCAATTTCACAATATGGAGTTAAGGCCAGGTCATAACCATTTCAAAAGTCACAAGTTTAGGGAAATCACAATCCCTTAATTTATTTGCCATTCCCATGCATCAATTTGATCTTTAAAACCACCAATTAAACATAAACCATGCAGGGACAAACATGAAATATCACATAAACAACAGTTATTCAAAACCCTCAACCCATGTTTTCGAAACCAACATCAATACCATATGAACAAGACTTTAAAACTTATGATTATATAAAATTAAAAATTAGGAAAGAGTAACATACCTGAAATACCAAGTTTCACGAAAAGAATTCAATCTTGAAAACCCTAAGTATGGCTGTTTGAGACACTTGAGAGAGATTTAGAAGTGTTTGAGTATGTTATGAATGAGAAATAACCCTCTTAAGTTCTTTATGAATGTGAAGTTTTGATTAGCTGAGAAGGGACTTGACCAAAGTGCCCTCAAATTAAAAGCTGAAATTTAGTCGTCAGTGACTACGGGTCACTATACGACTCATATAGACTTATTATGACTCGTTACCTTAATTCATAGACAAGATAGTCTCCAAGTGATATGGAACAACCTAAAATGCTGAAAAACAATCCACAAAATCCCCAAAATAGTCCACAATCGCACAAGAACAAAAGAGCACAAAACGGCTTCAAGAATACAAAACAAGCTAAGATAGAGAAAGATAACTAACTTGACATAAAGATTACACAAAACCTAGGATCTAAAAGTGTTTCAAACTCAAAACCCCATAAAATTAATTTAAACTAACTCCAAGTTCTTACTTAAACCCAAGAGAGACTCGGTTCACCTCAAGAACTCAAGTTTTTAGCCAAATGAACAACACAAGTGAAATCTACACTTACGGAACCCTAATTTCGGTGGTCTACTCTCAAGAGAGAGGAATGTTGTTAAAAATATTACAATAGCAATAATAAGATAACTAGTGAAATAAGACTAAGGAGGTCCTACTTATAGTCTACTACAAAAGAGGTGGAAAATGACCCTTCTACCCTTAATGAAGGAGTGGGTTCGGAGTGCAAAATAGGGGCTGCCTTGTGGTGTTTTAAGACACTTAAGGCACCTCTTCACACTTTAATACATTCACTCCTTTGGATGGACTTAAGACACTCTCACACATCTATCTTTATGAACATGCTTTGAAGACTTTTTATTTCCCGAGTTTGGCCTCTTGTGAATGGTCTTGAAGGCCTTAACACCCATATCATCCTCTCCATCTTGAAAAAAAATTGACTTCAAATTTACAGCTTCATCATCAATGGTGTCAATAGGCGAGAGGTCACACACGTTGAACGTGTTATGCACTTGGTATTCCGGAGGAAGGTCAATTTTGTATGTATTATCATTGATTCTTTCAAGCACTTGAGATACACCATCACCTTTCGGTATCAACTTGGCCTTCCTTTGTATTGAAAACCAGTCTTTCCTAAGGTGTACCCACGCCCAATCTCCTAGTTCTATAACAAGCCTCCGTCTCTCTTTGTTGGCCCTCTTAGCAACTTGGTTTTTTTCCTCAAGTCGTAGCCTCACTTTCTCATGCAACTTTTTCATGGCTTCGGTATTTTTGCTTCCATCTAAGATCAACACAAGATCACTAGACAAAGGGGTTAAACCTAAAGGGGTAAGGGGGTTTAGGCCGTACACATACTCAAAGGGAGTCATACCCGTACTTGAATAGATAACATAATTATAAGCAAACTCAACTAGGGGTAGATGATCCTTCCAAGAAGTCATATTACCTTTAACCATAGATCGTAGCATAGAACCCAAGGCCCTATTTACTACTTCCATTTGTCCATTGGTTTATGGATGGAAATAGGTTGAGAATAGTAACTTCGTACCAAGCCTACCCCATATTGACTTCCAAAAGTGACTTAGGAACTCAGAGTCCCTATCACTAACAATGGTTAGAGGAATACCATACAACTTAAAAATATGTTCAACAAATAACGAAGCTACACTAGATGCATCCTTACTTTTAGAGCATAGAATGAAATGAACTATCTTAGACAATCAGTCAATCACAATCAAAATACTATCCTTACCTCTTTTTATCTTTGGAAGCCACAAAACAAAGTCCATAAATATATCAAGCCAATGGCGTAAAGGAGTGGGAAGTGGGGTATACAATCCTTGAGGGAGGAAGCGTGATTTGGTACTCCTACAATCCATACATTGGCTACAAACCTTGGCAATATCTTTGCGCATCTTAGGCCAATAGAATTGTTCCTCTAGGATCCCAAGGGTCTTGTAAACCCCAAAGTATCCCATTAAACCACCATCATGTGCCTCTCTCTGAAACAATTATCTCCAAGATCTAGATGGCACACATAACCTTCTTTCTTTGAACAAGTAGCTATCAAACTTGGAATAAAAAGTAGGATCCCTATCTGTGAGCCTCCCCTCTCTACCCAATCCTTCATATTACCTAAAATTAGAAGAAAAGAAGGGGTCCTTGGGGTACAATGATTTGCGTCTCTCAAATCCCATTAACTTAGAATACAAGGTAGAAACAAGAACATGTTTCCTAGATAATGCATCGGCAACCACATTTTGCTTACCCTTTTTGTATTGAATGACATAAAGGAAGGTTTATAGGAATTCAATCCACTTAGAATACCATTTTTAAGATTGTCTTTGGCCCTAAGATGTTTCAAAGATTCATGGTCCATCCAGATTACAAACTCTTTGGGCCACAAGTAGTGTTGCCAATTACCTAAAGCTCTAATCAAAACGTATAACTCTAAATCATAAGTGGAATAATTTAGAGTCGTGCCTTTGAGATTTTCACTAAAGTTAGCAATAGGATTAAGGTCTATCATCAAAATATCCCCTATAACTACTTTACTAGAATCACATTCAATTTTGAATGTCATATCAAAGTTGGGTAATTGTAACAGAAGGGCGAAAATGAGTGTAGCTTTCAAGGTCTCAAAGGCCTTAGCTTGTTCATCCCCTTACTTAAACAGTTGGTTTTTTTGAATAACCTTGGTCAAGAGGGCGGCAATGGTACTAAACCCTTTGACAAATCACCTATAAAAACTAGCCAATCCGTGGATGATTCAGACTTCTCTAATGGATTGTGGAGTTGGACAATTTTTAATAGCGTCTATCTTGGATTCATCCACTTCGACCCCTCTTTAACTAACAACAAAACCCAAGAAGACAACTTCATCAACACCAAAAGAACACTTATCAAGATTAACATACAACTTTTCCTTTCTAAAGACATCAAAGACACTTTGCAAATGCAACACATGTTCTTCCATGGACTTACTATAGACCAAAATATCATCAAAATATAGAACAACAAACTTTCTAATGAACAGTTTCATCACATAATTCATTGACCGCATGAAAGTGTTAGGAGCATTAGTTAGGCAGAATGGTATGACCATCCATTCATAGAGACCTAACTTGGTCTTGAAGGTGATATTCCATTCATTATCGGGTTGTATTCTAATTTGATGATAGCCACTCCTAAGGTTAATCTTGTAAAACACACAAAAACCATTCAACTCATTAAGCATGTTATCTAATCTAGGGATGCGATGGTGATAATTTACCGTGATTTTGCACACGCATGCACCATGTTTCATCCTTCTTTGGCACTAATAACACTAGAACCGCGGACTCATGCTCTCTTTGATGTATTCTTTATTGAGAAGTTCCTCAACTTGCCATTGTAGCTCTTTGGTATCTGTAGGGTTACTTCTATAGGATGGTTTATTAGGCAATTATGACCCTGACACAAAGTCAATTTGATGCTCAATGCCCCGAAGTCAGGCTAACCCTTGCGACAACTCACTAGGAAATACATCCTCAAATTCCTGCAAAACATTAGAAATAGAAGAAGGAATAGAGTAAGTAGAAAGGTTAGTATCAAAAATATGTGCTAGAAGAAGCATATATGTGATGTCATCATACTCTTTGAAGATATACCTATTCCTAGACAACATTACCATAGATTCCTTACCCTTCAAAGTTGGAACTCCCTTAGCTCCCTTACCCTTCCCACTCTCAGCCTCAATCACCCCACCTTTGGGTTCCCTCTTTTTTTTCTTTCTCTTTAATTCTTTCATTTATTGATGAGCCTCATACACTTGTAATGGTAAAAGTGGATGGAGGGTGAACTTTCAGCCCTTGAACTAAAAAGAATAGTGGTTGGTTCGGCCATCATGCTTGGTAGATCTATCATATTGCCATGGTCTACCCAATAACAAGTGACAAGCTTGCATGGGAATAATGTCACAAAGTACTTCATCTTCATAGTTTCCCACCTTAAATCGAATCACTATTTGTCGGGTTACCTTTAATTCTCCATATTTGGTATGGAGATTATATGGACTTGCATGTGGAGTAGTAGGAAATTCAAGTAGTCCATAATTGCGGCACTAGCAACATTGACAAAATTTCCACTATCAACAATCAAGGAACGTGCACTCCCTTTAATAAGACACTTGGTATGAAAGAGGTTATCTCTTTGGATTAGATCATCCAAGGTATTAATAATCATAACTCTCCATACCAAAAAATCAGGTACTTCAAGTATCTTCCTCCTTATAATCACTAGGACTTTCGGCCTCTCCTCTCTCTCCATCTTGAGAGCCTTCATCATTGTCAACTATTTTAATTCCCATTTCTTCTACCAAGAAATATAATTTTCCCTCTATTAGGATTACATTCCTTAGGTTAGGACACTCACTAGCCTTGTGCCCTTACCTTTGGAACTTAAAGCATTGGAACCCCTTGGAAGTGGAAGTAATAATTGGTTTACCTTCATACCTCAGAGATTGAGGTTGGGCAGCCTTGTTCACAGGTGAAGTAGCATTGATTGTAGGATTTCTTGGCTTGTTCCACCCCAAAGAAGATTGGTTCACCTCTTTTCCTTTACTCTAACCTGAAGACCCTTGATATCCCTTGGTTTTGTAGGCCGACCTCTCTTTATTTTCCCTTTCAATCTCTAAAGTTGCTTGAAAGATACCTTCAATAGTTTCAAACTTATGAAGAGTCATGTGATTGGAGATTTCTTTATTTAGGCCAATCTTTAACCGGATGATGTCGTGGGTCACTTGCTCCCCTCTATGATCAAGTTTCAAAATGAGTTGTTGAAACTCATCATAGTAAGACACTATGCTTTTGTTACCTTGCTTCAAGTTATACAACTTGGCAAGGAGCTCATGTTGGTAGATTTTGGGTAAATACCTTTACCTCATAAGGTATCTTAACCGAAACCAAGGAGGGGCTTTCCCCTCAATCAAGACATTGCCAAAACGCTTAATATTCTTCCACCACATAGTAGCATAACCTTCAAAGTGAGCAATGGTATAATAAGTCTTTTTCTCCTCGGTAAGATAATTTACTTGGAAGACCCTCTCACATGAAAATTCCCATGTGAGAGACTCTTCGGGATCACTCTAACCCTTGAAGATTGGAAACAACACCTTGATGGTGTTCAAGCCTATATCACAATTTTGGTTCCCATGTTGGTTTCATTGTCCAATTCTTACCTCTCAGCCTTGAACCTCCATTGGATCACCATGTCTCCCTCTTATATCTTCCCCACCTCATGTAAGCATCATCATATGGCCCATATCCCTTATGTTGTTCTCCTCTACCATACGCCTTTACATGGATGGGTCTATTTGGGCAGTGAAACTTATAGTGGTGGAAGTAGATTTGGTGAGAAGTGGGGTCTTTGGGTATATGGAGTTTGGATTGGAGGGCTAGGGTTTTGGGGTGGTATTTGGGTCCCAAGTCATTCTTGTTGGACTTCGTGAAGTGGAGGGTGGTTTAGCCTATCATGATAATAGCTTTAGGAATAGAGGTTGGTTTGATTGGTGGCAATTGGTGGTTGTCTTAGGGGATTGAACATTTGGTGAAAAGTGTCGGGAGTAATGGTTGGTGAAATGTTTTGAGGACTAGAAGGTTGGGAACTCCTTTGCTCTCCACTCATTATAACCTCCTACCCATTGATTCCACATCCGAATCCAAATTTTCAAGACCTGCACTTAACCTAACCATGTCTCAAGAAATAGTGTCAAGGCAGGATAAAATGACATTGGTGGCACGCTTGAGAGGTTGTAGCCTCAGGATCCATTGCAATGTTACCTAAAACAAACCTAAAAAAAAACACAAGTTAGTTCAAAGCAACCTCACCTCACTCTTCACACTTGACTACCTCACACTTGATTTCTCAAGTATTGTAAATCTGCTAGCAACCTGTGAGAACTAGAGGGTGAGTCTACAATTTGGTCAGAATGGATTTTTGGTTCGAAGACTCAAATAATTATTGTACGTACTTGAATCAAGAATATCTATGATTTATAAATGAATAAAAAACACAAAAACAACACTAACAGGAAGAACGTATTCAAAGACTAATTTACAACTTAGTAGGTATTTACTAGTTGCCAATTAGTATACTAATCAACAAAGTTGAAACCAATAGAGACAAAGAAGAGAAACTAGGAATTCCAAGGTTTTGAGCCTTTTGGTGATGTGGCAGCTAACTATTGGTCGTGGAAATGTTGTTGAAGTTGAAGAAAATTTGTTCCAAGACTTTAGTGGTTCAATTTTCTCATTGGAAGAAGAAGTTTCGGCTATGGGTGCAGGCAAACAAGGTCTTATAATCTCCTTTCAAGATTCAAAAAGTTTTCACCTACTTGCACTCTTTTGGAAAAACAAGCTTTTTGGAATTCTTCTTCCCTTTCCCTTTTTGGACAATCTTGAAAAGTGACCTAACTTCTTTTAGGTAGTAAGGCTTTTTGGGATTTTTTTATTCTTTGCCCTTTTGGTGATGTCTTGGAAAAGTTTCCAATACAAACAAGAATCTACACTTCTTTCCCTTGAATTTTGGATCAAACAAGTCTTTCTTTGAAGCTTCTTCTTCACCACAACATAAGAACACAAGAACAACAACAACAGGCCGTCCACTAGTACCACAATACAACTTGAATTTTTAGCTCAGGATCTTTGATCTAGACACTATAAGTGTTAGAGAGAAATAATATAACACAAGAAACACCAAAAACACACAAAATACACCTATATCTAAGTTTAAATCTCGGCCTAGACTCAAGAACAACTACTACTTTTTTTTTATTTTCAAGTGGACTAGCCCAAGATTGGTTCCATAGGAATGAAACCAACCACAATCTCTGATGCCAAATGATATGGAACAACCTAACAAGCCCCAAAAAAATCCACAATAGAACCAAAATAGTCCACAATTGCACAAGAACAAAAGAACACAAAATGGCTTCAAGAATACACAACAAGCTAAGATAGAAAAGGATAACTAACTTGACATAAAGATTACACAAAACCTAGGAACTAAAGAATGTTTCAAACTTAAAACCCCCTAAAATTAATGTAAACTAACACCAAGTTCTTACTTGAACCCAAGAGGGACTCGGTTCACCTCAAGAACTCAAGTTTCTAGCCAAATGAACAATATAAGTGAAACCTACACTTGTGGAACCCTAATTTTGGTGGTCTACTCTCAAGAGAGAGGAATGATGTTCAAAATATTACAATCACAATAATAATCTAACTAGTGAAATAAGACTAAGGAGGTTTTACTTATAGTCTACTACAAAAGAGGTGGAAAATGACCTTTCTACCCTTAATGAAGGGGCAGGTTTAGAGTACAAAATAGGGGCTGCCTTGTGGTGTTTTAAGACACTTAAGGCACCTCTTCACACTTTAACACATGAACTCATTTGTATGGACTTAAGATATACTCACACACATCCATCTTTATGAACATGCTTTAAAGACTTTGTAGTTCCTGAGTTTGGCTTCTTGCGAATGGTCTTAAGGCCTTGACACCTATATCATCGTACTCATAATTTGTTAACCCTACAACTCTACTAATATGACTCATAGTGGGAACTTATGACTTTTAGGGTCCAATCATTGTCAACCTAACAACCATTTGGGCCATACACTGGACACCCAATGATTTGCACCCAACGACTCATAATAAGTCCTTACGGCTCTTAGTGAGCCACTCACACTCAGAGAAGAACTTAGTCACATACTTACTGATTTAGTTACAATTCAAGTTGAATGACTTGTCAAGACTCCCTGCGACTCGTTAGGGGAATCGTAGTGAGGATAAAATTTCCAAAATTTTCAAGGACCAAAAACTTGGGGTGTTACAGTAAGAGTTCCATGGATAATTTTACCATACAATGAACTGTTTCAAGGTATTCCATCTATTTTTTCTCAGTTTTTATTGGACCTTCTTGCTATTCATTTTGTAATAGTCTTTCTAGGCATCAAGTATGTGCTAGTTCCTATTTCTCTTCAAGAAGAACGATTCTTGTTCCAAATGATTTTTCCTAAGGACTATCATATGTTCTGTTGTGTATCTTGTTATGGCTATAAATATGTTATAAAAGAATATCATCACTTTTTTTAGCAACTTTTGGTTGATAGCCTTGAGAAGTTTTTAAGGAATGAAACACTTGATCTTTAGAACCAAATAGTCTCAACCTGAGTTTAGTAGCAATTTTGTAAGGCCAAGGGATAACTATTAAGAGGGCGTGGAGCCGTGGGCGAGCTTAAAGTACCATTGATGAGCGACCAAATATTAGAGATTGGAATAACTACCTCGAAACCATCAACAATAGTAGCATCATGAGATGAAGATCCTAGTTTGGAATATGAGCTCTCAAAACTTCGTGAAGCTAGTGAGTTAAGATTTACATACTTGCCCGGACATGAGGGCAAAGAAAAATTCATGGGTTATAAGGAAACTAGCCATAAATTACTTCTATCCATTCATTAGGAGGAATTGTAGAGGAGGAAACACAATAATGAGGGTACCCCATATGAACATAATGCAAGTTGGAATGACATACATGGTTTGATGTTGTTGTACCATAAATATTCATCAACTATCTTAATTATTTTTTTGCAAGAGAAAAATGTATATGTGCTATAAAGCATGATTATTCAAGAACTAATAGAAGTGTCAAAGGCTAAGGTGATTATTTAGTATTTTCTAAAGTACGTATGTTATTCTCCTTGTAGCATAGCATTTGCAACCTTGAATATGGGATCAGACTTTTGTATGTGCCCAATGAACTTGAATTTGGGTATGATACATACAAGTATTGTACTAAAGCTCTGTGGACTATAAGCCCAACTACAATATTAAGTCACATATATGTTGGTGTTTTTTTAATACTCTCTTCGTCCATTTTTACTCTGACCATAATTGAGAAAATAGACATTACCATCATTCCAGTAGACACACACTCTAATTTTTGTAAGAAATCCTTATTTTTCATAATTTTGTATCATTTTAGGTTGAGTATAGACACTTATGAGTTGCTGATTTGTAGTGTCTAAAGCTTGCTGAAAATTACATCTTTCTTCGCTTCAAGCCTATTGAGTTATTTTTTCATTTTATTGACCTATGTTGCTTCCTTTTATTCAAAAACCGTGAAACATTGATCACCTTTCATGTATGAATCAATAATATCTCTTCATCCTCTCAAGTTTAAAATACAATGCCTTCTTAATATAAGTTTT
This sequence comes from Capsicum annuum, assembly GCF_002878395.1. Lineage (NCBI taxonomy): Eukaryota > Viridiplantae > Streptophyta > Magnoliopsida > Solanales > Solanaceae > Capsicum > Capsicum annuum. Next base: position 51,591,110 of record NC_061121.1, on the reverse strand, counting down.
TTTTTATATCAATTCTTTGGTTTCTCTTGGTTATGTCTTCATTAGGAATGAACTTTTGAACTAACAAATAGGTTGATGTATGCTTACTTACAAGTCACAAACTAATCTTTAGGGGTGTAAACTGGTGTTTAACTTATACTCACATATTTGGGGATGAATGTAGTTGATATGCTGAATCATGCATATGTACAAGGAAGCAAACTATCAAATGTATTGGCAAAGAACTACACTTCTACTACCACTATAAGTCTATAACAACTAATATTAGTTGTTGTTTATCTACTATCTGTGTTTCCACATTTCTATTTGGATGTATGAAAGATGTCCTATTTAAATTTAATGGTCCAACTAGTCTGACCATAGTGAGAACAAAAACTCGCTACCATAGGTAGAAATTATTATTTTTCCAAACTTCAAATCATTTTGGGTTTGAACATAAACATATTTGGAAGTGCTGATCTGCATAGTCCTAAATAATCTGAAACTTACATATTTATCCCTTTTTGTCTTTTTCAATCTATACACGCTGTGGTTCTTTTTGTTGAGTTATTGGGTCTTTTTCCCTTCCTATCCTATGTGGATAAATGAAGCCCAATTTGGACCAACCCACTTTTGCCCATAGGCCCATTACTAGGGCATATATATTGATCTTTTTTAGGTCTTATTCACCATCATAAAAGAGTTTTTTAGAAGCCAAAGAGAGAAAAATAATGCAGATTTTCGCACCACAAATTTTATCCCCAACTGGCAACTTCAAATTGCGATTTCCACTTCGTTTCTTGTCCGATTGAGATGATTTTTGGACATCTTGTTCCTATCATCTCAACATTTGATTAGGAATTAATAGAGATGGATTTAATAGTCTGTATCTCCTATTGCTCATTCCTGACTAGTAGCTACATTTTGGTGCTTTCACTATTTTTATTCTCTAGTTTTTGGTGTTGTGGTTTATGTATTGTTGCTTGTTATTTGGCACTTGTTTGGTGGCTATTTTGGAGAACAATATTGTAAATCTTTGGTGATTATAGTGAAAGTTTAGTCCTATGATTTTTTTACTCTTCACACCGATTCACTCATAAACTAACTCTTTTTTCTCATCCTCAATGTGAGCAAAACTCCCTGTAAACAAGCTGCTAAGAGCATCGTCCACAACATTGGCTTTACCCGAGTGGTACAAAACACTCATATCATAATCCTTCAACAACTCTAGCCACCTTTTCTGATGAAGATTTAGATCTTTCTAGTTGAACACAAACTAAAGACTTTTGTGATCATTGAACGCATCAACATGAACCCTATTAAAATAATGCCTCCAAATCTTAAGGCAAAAATAATTGTTGTAAACTCAAGATCATGAGTTGGGTAGTTTTTCTCATGAGGTTTGAGTTGTCTAAAGGCATATGCTATAACTTTGCCCCACTATATTAACACACAACCAAGTCCAACTCTGGAAGTATCAAAATAAACTACCAAACCATTTGTGCTCTTTGCCAGACTCAAAATTGGAGCGGAGGTGAGTCGAGTCTTGAAATCCTAAAAACTCTTTGTCACAATAATTGGACCATTGGAATTTGACTTTCTTATAAGTTAGTTTGGACTTTGGATAAGAAATAAAGGAAAATCCTTCAAAAAATTGTCTATATCAACTGGGTAAACTAAGAAACTCTTAATATCTAATAGAGATATGGGTCTAGGCTAGTTCCTCAAGGATTTGGTCTTCTGAGGATCAACTCGAATGTCTTCACCAGAAATAAAATGACCTATAAATGCTACTAATTTCATCCAAAATTCACACTTGTTGAACTTAACGATAGTTGGTGATCTTTGAGAGTCTGTAAGACAATCCTCAAATAGTATGCATAATTATTATCACTTCGAGAATAAACGAGGATGCCATCTATGAAAACTATAATGAATATGTCCAAGTACTACTGGGTTCTGAAGGTTGTCGTTGGAATGTTACATTGTTTGACTCTTAGCTGATGATATTCGAATCAGAGGTGTCTATCTTAGATATATAATTGGCACTTTGAAGTTGGTCAAAAAGTCATCAATTTTGGGAATGGGATACTTATTCTTAATTGTGACCTTGTTCAACTGATGGTAGTCGATGCATAGTCTAAGAGAACCATCTTTCTTATGCACAAAATAAATTGGAGCACCCCATAGAGAGATACTAGGACTTATAATACCCTTGTCTAGGAGATATTTCAATTGTTTCTTTAATTTCTTAAGCTCGATTGGATCTATTTTATAGGGTAGAATTGAAATAGTCTGGTATCTAAAAGGAGATCTATTCTGAAGTAAATTTCCCGCTCGAGAGGAACTTTGGTTGATCTTTCAAAAACACTTTTGGAAATTATTTTACCATAGGAACTAACTCAAGACTCGGGGTTTTGTACCTTGAGTCCTTGACCTAAACAGGATGATAGATGCACTATTTGGAAATCATTTTTCTTACCTTAAGAAAAGAGACAAACCAACCTATAGGCACTAAGGTACTACCCTTCCACTCTAAGGCTGACTCATTTGGAAATTAAAATTGGACTACTATGTTTCTACAATCAACTGAGGCATAGAAAGAGTGGAGCCAATCAATACCAAGAATAACATCAAAATTTTTCATGTCTAACTCAACAAGGTCAGCTAAGGTAACTTTTTAGGATACTGTGATTGCACAATTTCTATATACCCATTTAGCTATGACTAAATTACTGACTGGAGTAGAAATTGAGAAGGGCTCTATAAGGATTTTAGGTCTGACACCAAAATCTACTACTATATAGGGGGTCACGAAGGAAAGTATTTCTCTAGGGTCTAACAATGCATAAACATGAATATGAAAAACTTGCAACATACTAGTGACTACATCAGGAGAATCCTCCTAATCCTGTCATATCTGGAGGGCATAGAACCTATTTTGAATTTTGTCCACTAGTTGCACGAGATGTGTCACCCTACTGAGTCGTGTGTTCTATTGGAGCTAATAAAGAGTTAGATTAACTTTGATGATGGGCATACTACCTCTATGTGAAGCCACTGGCATTCCCTTAATTTATGGGCTGACTTACCATACCCAAAATAAGCATCACTACACATCATACACTCATCCTTGTGGTTCCTACCATATTTTTGCAAATTGGGTTAGTACGAACACTATTCACACTATCCTGGGACTTAGAGCATAGAGCTTTATCTTGAGTACCCTATCTGAACTTGGGTACTAGAGCATTAGTGGAAGATGGGGCTGAAGCTGAAGATTTCTGGTGAAACTGAGAATAATTACCACCATCTGACATTTCTTAAGAGAAATTAAAGATACCAATTTTGGCACTCTTACTCTCCATTTCCTTTTTCTTAATTTACTCATCTTCAGTCTGTTAATCATGGACCATCAATTTGGATATGTCCATCTCCTTAACCAATATAGTCGTTCCACATTCTTTGACCATGTCCTCAGAAAAACCTCACACAAATTTATTTATTCATGCCCCCGAATCAACAACCATGGCCAGAGAATAGCTTACCAAATGAGTAAACTTAAGAGAATACTATTTCACAGTCATGTTGCCCTGCTTCAGGCTTATGAATTCCTGCACCTTGGCTTCCCTTAACTCAAGTGGGAAGAACTTGTCTAGAAATGTAGCAAAAAACTCATCCCACTCTTCTAATCATGCATCTACTCCTCTATTATCCTTTCATTGATTGAACCGTGTATGAGCCACTCCTTCTAATTGATAAACACCTAAATCAGCACTTTTTGTTGAAGTAACACGTATGATATTAGTAACTTTTTGAATATATCCAAGAACTCTTGTGGATGCTCTTTAGAATTAGATCTAAAGAATACCAGAGGATTCATCTGAGTGAAGACTCGAACTCTAGTTATTTCCATATTTATAGTTGGGTTGGTTGGTGCAACAACCTGTTGGTTATTCTGGGTGTTCATGGACCACACTAATGCTGTGAAAGCATCCCTAAACTTAGCATAAGAGATTTGTTCATTTAGAGGGTTTGATGGAGCTGGCGGTGGTGCTTGTTGATTTCCATTCCTTCTTCCACTAGTTTTCTTGGGAGGCATTTTCTGTAAACATGTAAAGATTGCATTATAAGAAGATTTTAATAGAGTTACCCCTTTATCGCCAACATGAACATGAAAGAAGTAAAATTTTACCTAAGAAGTTTCATAGCCTATCGCTCATAAGTGTGGCATGCTTCATACACATGAATAAAACTCGACTTAACTAGACTTTCAAGCACCTTAGGACACTTTAAACCTAATGCTCTGATACTAAGTTTGTTATGACATTAGACTACCACCTAGTCGTAATATGGTGATCAGAGTCACAAGCTAACTCATAGTCTGGTAAAACACTAAGAATACTGAAGCAAACAATGATATACTGAGCGAAAACTAAATTGAAAAAACCAGATTATAATAAAATTTAAATCAATACTAGATATCAAAACTAATACTGTCTGACATAATCAACATGTTAAACATATAACTATCTATCTGAAAGCCTCTAAATTATATGAGTTATTGGAACAAGTTGTTATACCCAAGCACACACACATAAGTGTACGTTGTCTCACCAAGTAATATAGTGACCCTTTAACAAGCCAAGTATCGATCCTTTAGATACTTGTGTTGATAACTATCCAATTCTAGTTCACTATTATTATCAATTCAATAAAAATGTAGCCATAAGAGTTTGAAAGTTATAAGTAACTGTAAACTAAACAATATGGTAAATTAAAGGTCTTGGACAATCAATAGGAGTAAAATAGGGTTAAGGATCAATGAACAATCATACTATGCTAGTGAACTTCATTGGTTAGGTTATTTATCTTGGTTGTTGATTCACGGGGTTGATATTATGACTATGGTCTTCTAAGCCTCTAGTCACTTATCTAACTTAGACCCACAACTACATCATTGAGCGGGGATATGAGAACTATATTAAATGTATTAATATTTCATCTTGTGATTGAACCAAATAGGTCACTTAGGTATATTCCTATCCTAAACGCAAATTATAACTTCATTTTGTAGAAGATTACAATCCTATTCTATTTACCCCACGTACTATCCTCTTGTTCCTCCTTTCGGGCTTACAAGATGACTATGGATATATTATAAGGGTTGAGAATCCTTAAAATAGTTATAAAAAGGATAAATAAACAACCAAATATGATAAATAATCAAAATCAAATCAATTCATAATAAGAGTAATCATGTTCTTCGACTTAACCCTGGAAAAGGGTTTTTAGCCACTCATGGATATAACTATAATTACAATGATATAAAACATGTTAAAATCCATAAAAAAACTAATAAAATGGAATTAAAACCCTATTTGAAGTTTAATCCAGTCTACCATAAAGTTTCAAGGTCGTCCAAGGAGTTTAGCATAAGGTTTAAGTGTCCTATTTATAGGAGGACAAATTTAGCGATATGAACTTGGGTCCGCGTCACGCCCTCTATAGCAGTGACTAGGGTCCGTGCCGAGACATGATCATAGACAAACACTGTAAATAGTCCCTTATAAAGTCTTGAAGATAGTGGCATGGACCTCAACATGGTGGCTAAGGTCCACGGTGCGCCATAGACTCCAAAACATCTATTTTACATCAAATCTTGTCCCATGCTTTTGCCCATCTATTCAAAGCCTTGTGATGTTGTTTATACTTGATTTAAAGATTTTGTATCATCCATAAATAATCATCATAAACTCACAAAGCATCCTATAGCATCAAACACCAGGAATTAGAGCTCAAAACAACATATAATCCAAGACGATGAACTAGAAACTTAAGCTACGAATACTAGTTATGTCCTTTTGATCATTAACTAAGTTTTGACTCTTGACTTGTTTCAATTGAATCTTAAGCACTATAAAAAAGTTGTTACACAAATAATTACACAATCATACCATTAGGAACTCTTACGTGAAATGCCTCGGAGGTACCCCCTGGACGTTACACGGTGCTTAAGACTAGGAATAACCCTAAGCTAACCCATGATATCTATTCAGCTTAAAACTCACATGAGAAGTGAAATCACATATATAGGAATTTGAAGGTAAATGAACTCATATATTAATAAAAGTCTTTAACTTGGAAATCTTTAAAATAAGTTCTTTAAACTGGAAACATAATTAGTCTAACAGGCCTCTACTAATGTCTAGAGAATCACTGGGATAGACCCAGCTGACCCGAACATAAGAAAAAATCAAATAACTCAAACACTATCATCAATGAGCATAAATTTGATAAACTGGGTCCACAGACTATGAGGTGTCACCAAAAGTTTGGATGTAGGCGATGATGCTCGCAGTCAATCGTGCTGCTAGAAACGAGCACCCGAACTTACATTATAAGATAATATAGCACATATACATATATATGGGTCAGTACCTCTGAAATGTACTGAGTATGTGGGGGTGAATGCATAAGTAAAACAATAACTGAATATCTAAGTAACCTTTCAAATGATGAATGCTAAGCGTAAATGACTCACCTTGAATTTGAATAAGACAAAAGTCTGCAAGATCATAAACACGAATGATAAATCATAAGGGTAAACTTTGGGAGTCCTACGTCTTACCCATGTTGGGGAGAGTTGTTCTATTCTTTCCATCTGAGTAGAGCCTTAACTTAAGTGATCACTGAACTTTATCCATATTAGGAGAAATCTTAACAAACGGTGGCTCGTAGTTTCTAGGAATTTAGGATACGCTCATCCGCATTCCCTTCTCGGTGCTAAATACTACCCTCAAAATAATTATATGCTCAAAGTTTAAGAAATCCACCTTTAAATAGCATAAGGGTTAATAGAATGAAAACCAGTTATGCTTCTCTTTCTTTAAATCACAATGAAAATGAATAGTTATGGGTTTCATATCTTATCTTTAGATCAAAATATCAATCTTTCTTAAATCATGCTATAATGTATGTGAATGAAGTTTCAAAGGTTTAAACTTCCTTTTAAACTTAATGCTTGTACATGGGACTTGGAATTCATGCTTTATTTCATAGGATTTCATAATAAAGCATCATGCTCAATAATCACCTTGAAATCTTTCAACATTATCCAGTAAAGATAGTAAAAATTAAATCATAATACAAATTTTACTTGTCAAAACATGAATATATGTAAACCTTGATGCACTTAAAGCTTTCAATCACATGATAGTATCATACTTCAAGAATATGGCTATTTGGGTATGAATCTTGATTCAAAATAAGTAAATTAAATCTTAAAATCATGTAATTTGGGCACAAATATGAAGGAATAACCTTATTCATAAACCCCACATATCTGACGTTTCTTGACTTATGAGAAGAACTTGAACCTTAGGACTTGAAAGATGAATTTGGGGAGACGAACCCTAATCTTGATGTTTTTTAAGATAGGAGAAGATAAGTATTGTTAATTTATTGGAAAGAGGAGGAAAATAATGCCTCTTTGAGGGTTATAGGTCGTGGGTTGGAGTTATAAAAGGGAAAAAGACTAAAAAGCCCTTTAACTGAACATTACAGAAATTGATCGTCAGTCTTCACCACTCAACCATATGACTTGTATGGTGAGGGTATGACTATACCCATCATAAGCTTGGTAGAATCAAGGATGGTATACACAGGTCAACATATGAGTGGTAACATACAATTCATTACTTGTCTATATGACTTAGAAACAACCAAACGTAACCTGGACAGAAATTTAAGGAACCTATTCTGCTGAACTTATGACTTAACTTCATACAACTCGTACTATGATCATACAACTTATAGGCTCAACTCGTATCTACAACAAACTTTATCTAATCCACACTTCTCTAGGTACGATTTACCTTACACGGCTTATATAGAGTGTGTACGACTCAAGAAAGTGAGTAGTATGATGCACCATATCTTCCAAACATTGGGTATTATAATATCTCCCCCTTGGAAATATTTGTCCTTGAATGTGATTCATCTAGTATTGGGATTTGGATAAGAATCGACACCTCCATACTGAATTTACCACCAAACCCAGCACTATTATAAGGATTCAGTTTCTGACAACATAATATGCATTATAGAAACACTTAAACAAACTTAAGGAGAAGGAATTTGCTGGAAATAACACTTTATCTTAGGTAGGAACTGAATTGGAGGAAAAGAGATGAGGATACTTGGTCATAATATCTGATTCAACTTCCCAAGCGGCCCCTTCAACTAGTTGGTTTCTCCAAAAAAACTTTCATTGACGCTACTTCCTTATTCCTTAGCCTTTGGACCTGCCTACCAAGTATCTCTACAGAAATCTCTTCATATGTAAAGTTATCTTTAACCCCTATACCCTCTAGGAGAACTACTAAGGATAGATTTTAAGCATTGAAACATAGAACACTGGGTTAACTTCAGTTAACTCTAATGGAAGGTTCAATTCATAAGCAACCTCTCCTACGTATCTCACTATCTAATATGGACCAACAAATCGGGGACTCATCTTTCCCTTCTTTCTGAATCTCATAATTCCCTTCATAGGCGACATCTTCAAGAATACCCAAAGCCTACCTCAAACTTGAGCTCTCTCCTTCTTACATCAGAATATGATATTTTATGGCTCTAAGTAGTTTTCAATCTCTCACAAAATAGCTAAACCTTTTCCATAGCTTTGAGAATGGAGTCCAACCCAATCAAAGACACTTCACTGACCTCAAACCATTTTATAGGTGATCTACACCTACGCCCATACAATACTTCAAACAGATCTATCTAAATCCTAACAGGATAACTATTACTATAAGCAAACACATTCAAAGGTAGATGGTTATCCCAACTTCCTTTAAAGTCTAAACACATCATTGTTTCTTCCAATATCTAAAATGTGTGTTCAGCCTGGCCATCGGTCTGTGGATGAAATGAAGTACTAAGCTTAACCATTATACCAAGGCCCCTCTATAAATACTGCCAAAATTGGGAAGTAAACTGTGTGCCTCTATTTGAAATGATGGATAAGGGTATCCCATGAAGCCTTACTAACTCACAGACATACATTTTGGCATAATCCTCTGCGGTATCTGAAGTCTTGATAGGTAAAAAGTGGGATGATTTAGTCATTCGATCTACTATGACCCAAATTAAATCATGCTGACGTCTTGTACGAGCCAACCCTGTGATGAAATCCATATTCACTACCTCCTACTTCCAAGTAGGGATACTAATCGCTTGCAATGTACCACCTAGTCTTCGGTGTTCAACCTTAACTTACTGACAATTGGGACACTTGGATACATACTCGGCTATGTCTCTCTTAATATCACTCCATGAATAAATCTCCCGTAAGTCTCGGTACATAATAGTAGAACCCAAATAAATGAAATACCTCGAACCATGAGCCTTAACTAGTATCCTTTCCCTCAACTCATCTACACTTGGAACATAAAGTCTACCTTGATAGCAAAGTATACCATCTCCCCCTTGGGAGGAAACCTCAACCTTTGGCTGCTGGACTTCTTCTAATGTTTGGTTAAGTATGGGATCATTTCACTATTTCTACTTCAATCCCACTACCAAAGATAATTCTGAACCATTCTGAACTATTACTACCCCATATTTAGCGTCGAGCAAACATACTCCCAAATGGGATAAACTATACACTTCTTTAGCCAACTCTCGTTGCTCTTTTTTCACAAGAGACACACTACCCATAGACATCCTACTTAATGTATCTTCCACCAAGTTCGCCCTACCCAGATGATAAAGCATATTCATGTCATAATCTTTCAATAACTCTAACCACCTTCTATGGCAAAGATTCAGCTCCCTTTGAGAAAATACATACTAAAGACTCTTATGGTCAGTGAAAACATCAACATGCACACCATAAAAATAGTGCCTCTAAATTTTCAATGCAAAACCCACAACAGCTAACTCCAAGTCAAGAGTTGGGTAATTCTTTTCATGATCCTTAAGTTTCCCTGAGGAATATACTATCACTCTCCTATTTTGCAGCAACACACAACCTAACCCAACTTTAGAGGCATCATGATATACCAGAAATCCATTTAACCCTTCTAGAAGTGCTAACACTGGTGTCGATATCAATCTATGCTTCAAATCTTGGAAACTCTTCTCACCCTTATCCGACCATATGAACTTCACTTTATTTTGGGACAGTTTAGTCAATGGTGTAGCTATAAGGAGAACCCATTAATAAATCTTCTATAATATCCAGCCAAACCCAAGAAACTCCTGATATCGAATGGAGTGATAGGTGCAGGCCAGTGCTTTACTGCATTAGTCTTCAGAGGATCTACATGAATACCATCCCCTGAAATGACATATCCCAAGAAGATAACATATTCCAACCAAAACTCACATTTACTAAACTTTGCATACAATTGACAGTCCTTGAGGGCCTGCAGTACTGTTCTAAAATGGTCTGCATGTTCTTCATCACTCCTAGAATACACCAATATGTCATCTATAAAGACAATGAAAAATATGTCCAAGTACTATTTGAAGACCCTATTCATCAAATCTATAAAGGATGCAGGAGGATTTGTTAGTCCAAACAACATAACCACAAACTCAAAATGGCCATACCTCATTCAAAAAGATATTTTTAGAATATCTTGCTCCCTAACTTTAAACTGATGGTATCCTGACCTAAGGTCAATCTTGGAAAACCATCGAGCACCCTAAACTGATCAAACAAATTATCAATTCTAGGAATTAGATACTTGTTCTTGATAGTAACCTTGTTTGGTTGTCTGTAGTCTATACACATTCTGAGAGTACCATATTTCTTGCACACGAATAGGACCGGAACACCCCATAGAGAAACACTGGGTCTCATGAAACCTTTATCTAAGAGGTCCTTAAGCTGCTCTTTTAACTCTTTAAGTTTGGTCAGAACTATGTGATATAGAGGGATGGAGATAGTCTGAGTATCAGGAAGGAGATCAATATCGAATTCTATTTCTCTATCTGGATGTACCCCTGGAAGATCATTGAGGAAAACCTCAGGAAACTCATTGACTACACGGACTGATTAAACTATTGGGACTTCAAACTCAGTATCTTTGACTCAAACTAAATGGTAGATACACCTTTTTGATATTAACTTTATGGCCTTAAGATTTGAGATGAAACGACCTTTGGGAGACTCAGAACTACCCTCCTACTAAAAAACTGCCTCATCAAGAAACTGAAACTTCACTATGCGAGTGCAACAATCTATTGATGCATAGCATGAATGGAGCTAATCCGTGCACAAAATAATATCAAAATCTACCATCTCTAACTCTATTAGGTCCGCTAGTATGATCTTATGGAGAACGATAATAGGATATTCCCTAAAAACCCGTCTAGCAACAATTAACTCACCCACTGGGGTAGAAATTAAGAAAGGCTAGGAGAAAACTTTAGGACCTACCCAAAAGTTTACAACAACCAACAGAGTTACATAAGAGATATTTGATCCCGGGTCTAGTAACAAGTATACATCAAGGTGAAAGTCACAAAGCCTACTAGTGACAAATCTGGTGAACTCTCTTACTCCTGATGGGATAGTAAAACATAGAACTGATTCTGGTGTGGACCACTATTGGTACTGGACGCTGCGCCTTGTGGAGGAACTGGGTGACCTGGATGAGCTAGTGCATTAGTAGCCTGAGCTTGAGGAAGAAAATCCCTACTTTCCTACTTAGCATATAAACACTCCTTGATCATGTGGACCAACTTTCTACAACCATAGCAGCCCTTTTCCCCCATCAAAAACTCACCGAGATCGGTCCTGCTATATTTTGCATATGTCGGATAACTAGGCCTCCCTACTACACTATTCTGAGACCTGGAATTTGAAGTCCTACCCCAATACTCCTACCTAGTTCTGAGTGTATAGGCACTGGATAAATATAACACAAGCACTGATGAATAATCCTGAAACTGTGAATGGATTACCCCTCTAGACCTTGGCTTACTATACTCAAATTGTCTAGTCCTATCCCTCTTATTTCTCTTCTCTCTTTCCTTCAACATTTTTCCCTCAACCTATTGAGCATGAATTATCAATTGAGCAATATCCATATCTTTAATCAGCATAGCAGTCCTACACTTCTTGACCACCAAATCATACACCCCAGTAACAAACTTACTCATACGAGCTCTAGAGTCAGATAGCAACTCGGGAGCATACTTAGACAACTGAGTGAACTTAAGGAAGTAATCTTTCACTGTCATAGAGCCCTGCCTCATGTTCATGAACTCCTCTACTTTAGCCTCCATCATCTCATGTGAAAGGAACTTATCCATAAAATCACTCTACAATACCTGCCAACTTATAGGAGTTGTATTCTTACCCCTATCTTCCTTCTACATAACAACCCAATCATAAGTAACATCCTTCAGCCTAAAAGAGGCCAACTCTACAGTCTTCTCTTCAGATCAATAAATAATATGCGTAATCTTTCTTACCTCATCAATAAAGAGTTGAGGATCCTCATCCACCTTTGGCCTATGGAACTCGGGTGGTTTCATCCTTATAAAGTCTCGAATCTTGGCTGCAGCTAAATTACTATTTTGCTGAAGTAGGACTGTTTCTTGTTGGTTTCCGTGAACATTGGCATTCGCGGTTTGGGAAAATGCTTGAAAGACATCTAAAAATTTAGCATGAGACACATTTTCATTCAGAGGGTCGTCATGAAGGGGTGGTTGATCATCATTTCTGCATGTATCAGCTCGGTGAGAAGGCATATTTTGTCATGTAAAAGCATGAGTTAAGGTAGAAAGAGACAATTCTAAGAATGATAGACCATGAAATAAATAATGATTCCTAAATCATTCCATAGCCTCCTACTCATAAATGTGGCGCGCTTCACATCCATGATCAAGACTCTACGTAATGCGGCTTGTCTGACTCCTTGGACTCTTTAAACCTTAGGCTCTGATACCAAGTTTGTAATGCCACAGAGGTACCCCTTGGATTTCACAAGGTGGTTAAGACTAAGAATAGCCCTAAGCTAACCCATGATAGTTATTTATCTTGAAACTCACAAGAGAAGTGAACTCACATATATAGGAACTTGAAGGTAAATGATCTCATCTCTTAATAAAAGTCTTTAACTTGGAAATATTTAAGTAAATTTATTGAACTGGAAACATAATCAGTCTGACAAGCCACTACTAATGTCTAGAGAGCCACTGGGACAGACCTAGCTGACCCAAATATATACCAAAACTGAAAAACTAAAACATTATCATTAATGAGTAGAAATCTGATAAAATGGGTCCTCAGACTATGAGGATTCACAAAAAGTCAGGATGTAGGTAATGATGCCCGCAGTCAATCGTGCTGCTGGAAACGAGCACCCGAACCTACATTATAAGACAAAGTAGCACATAGTCATATTTGCAGGTCAATACCTCTGGAAAGTACTGAGTATGTAGGGGTGAATGCATAAGTAAAACAATAACTGAATATATAAGTAAACTTCCAAATGATGCACGTTAAGAGTATATGACTCACCTTGAATCTGAACAAGAAAAAAGGTTGCAAGATCATAAACAGGAATGATGAAGCATAGGGGTAAACTTTGTGAGCCATGACACTTCATTTCTAAAAGTTTTACTTTTCATTTTTCTTATAGGGGATCCTTCTAACTGACATAAACCATGTGAGCTACCAGGGAGTCCAATGTCTTACACATGTTGGGGAGAGTTGTTCTATCCTTGCCATCTGAATAGAACCTTAAATGATCACTGAACTTCATCTATATTGGGAAAATCTTAAATTAGGATGGATCATAGTTTCTAGGAATTTAGGATACGGTCATCTGTATTCCCTTCTCGTTGCTAATTACTACCCCCAGAATACTTATATGCTCATAATTTAAGAAATCCACCTTAAAATAGCATAAGGGTTTATAGAATGAAAATCAATTATGCATCTCTTTTCTTTAAATCACAATCAAGATGAATAGTTGTGCATTTCATATCTTATTTTTAGATGAAAAGGTCAATCTTTATTGAATCATGCTATAATGTATGTAAATGAAGTTTCAAAGGCTTAAACTTCCTTGTAAACTTAATGCTTGTACATGGGACTTGGAAGTCATGATTTATTTCATAGGATTTCATAATAAAATATCATGCTCAATAATCACCTTGAAATCTTTCAACTCTATCCAGTCAAGATGGTAAATATCAAATCATATTACAAATCTTGCAAGTCAAAACATGAATATATGTAAACCTTGATGCACTTAAAGCTTTCAATCACATGATACTATCATACTTCAAGAATATGGCTATTTAGGTATGAACCCTGATTCAAAATAAGTAGATTAAATCTTGAAATCATACACTTTGGGAATAAGGATGAAAGAATAACCTTTTTCATAAACCCCACATACCTGAAGTTTCTTGACTTATGAAGAGAGCTTGAACCTTGAGACTTGATAGATGAATTTGGGGAGAGAAACCCTAATCTTGATGTTCTTGAAGATAGGCTAAGGAAAGTGTTCCTAATTGATTGTAAAGAGTAGGAAAATAACACCTCTTTGAGGGTTATAGGTCATGGGTAGGAGTTACAAAAGGGGAAAAGACCAAAAAGCCTTTTAACTGAACATAATAGAAATTGATAAGTCATCACGACTAAAACATATGACTCGCATGGTGAGGGTACGACTAGACCCATCAACTCGTAAGCTTGGCAGAATAAAGGGTGGTATACAATGGTCAACATACGAGTGGTAACATATGACTCGTTACTTGTCTATATGACTTGGAAACAACCAATCATATCTTGGATAGAAACTTAGGGAACCTATTCTGCTGAACTTATGAATTAACTTCATATGACTCATACCATGATCGTATGACTTATAGGGTCAACTCGTATCTACATCAGACTTCATCTACTCCACACTGCTCTAAGTATGATTTACCTTACACGACTTATATAAAGTGCGTACGACTCAAGGGAGTAAGTCGTATGATACACAGTAGTATCTAAACATGAGGTATTACATTACGCATACTATAATCAATCAATATCAACTTGAACAACATATAGCTCAAGCTAGTTACACTAGTTTTCTCGTCTAACTTGAAGTGACCAATTTGAACCCAACTTGTTTGAAACACACCTTAAACATTGTAATAAGTAGTTTAACACTTAGATTCTCATTTATACCATTAACAACACATTAATCACACAAAAAGTCCTCAAAACAAGGTTAGATAAGTTAGGATGACAACACTGAGGTGCATAAATGCACCTCAGATCACAACCCCACACTTAAAGCCTTGTTCGTCCTCAAACAATTCTTTACTCTAAGCATCATAATCAGAGAAGACTCCACACTTCTATAAAAAAATAAGGCACTCAAGATAGTACTACAATAACTACACAAAATGCAAGTTTTTATAGTAAGCATGTTATATACACAATTGAAAGCTCATGAGCACTACTCTAAAACATCATAGCCTCAAGAATTGTCTCACTAAGTTGGCAAAAGCATACATATTATTCAACTAAATACATCATACAAATCACCCAACTATCATCATATATGTGCCCTCACCACAAGAAAGTTACCCATGCTCACTCACATAGATGCAGTGTATCACAAAATGGGTACAAAAATCAAATTACGCTCACTCTCGCAAAGAATTCACAAGTTACACAAAATGAACCATAGGCTTGCCCTTAGTGTAGTACTCCACTAATATCATAATATTAAAGCTCAAAATCAAATAAGTCTTTAAGGGTTGTAATGTAGGCTAAGGGACAGGTAGGAACTATATTGTCCAGTAATAGTGACTATCTTTCCTAAGCACTTTAATACATCACACTTTTCATTTAATTCACCTTTAATAACCAATTTCTACCACTTCAATCTACCCATATCTTTTGTCTTGCCCTATCTCATTAATCTCACTCACATACAATATAGAAAAGAGGATTGCCTGTTAATTCATGATTTAATTTCTTTAGCACAAATTTCTTTCACTCCCAACCACAACACATCAATAGTACACACCAATAACTATTACTTTAGGGCTTTAATTTCACCTTTGTCCTTCCTCAATTTCCAACTCCTTAACCAACTTAATTTTACACTAAAGCGCTTAGGAGCTTTGGATCAAATTATGGTCAATCAAAGAAGGGGATACATGCTACATATGAGGCTGCCAAAGAAAACAAGCTAAAGGCTCAAGGGGGCTAACTAGGATTATGCACAATGGTAGGTCAAAATGGTTATAAAACATGGCAATCAAAGAAATGCCTACATCATCTTTTAAACCCATACTATTTATTTTGCTTTGCACATACACCAGCCAAGTTCTAGATATCACATATAACAAGGAATACAAAACAACCTTACACACATATGACACATGCTCAACTCAAGTAGGATCATCATAGACTCTCAACTAAATACTAGTATGAATTCAACATTTAGACAACAACATTCAAGAGTCATAAACTAGAGCCTAGGAGTCTCAAAAGTAGTAATTCACACCATCAACATGCTTTTTATATTCAAAATAACTTGCATCACGCAATCACACATAGCACCAACAAGAGCATCTTACTCATTTCTAACACTAAAAAAATCAAAAAATTACTCTTAAAAATAAAAATGGATAGTGGGTTCAAGGGGCACCCCCGTGAAAAAGAACCGAAAAGAACAACCATGGGGTGGATGAAGTGTGCACCTACTAAACTAACCCAAAGAACTAAAAATTAAAAAGAGAAAACCTTTTTGTAACTTTTTTCAAATTTAGCCAAAAAATTAAAAAACAACTAAGACTCAAGACCCTACAACATCACTTCACCCAAAATAATGGGAATTTCCCCACTCCATACTTAAAAATCTACGTTATCCCTAAAGTATCCTTAAAAGTAGAGATAGAAATACTTCCTGAGGCCCCATGGCCTAGCTAATAGCATCTTCATACATCAAGAGGGTCTGAAAACCCCACACTTAGTCTTTTCCATGCTCTTTAGCTTAAGACTTCCCATCAACCTGTGACTCAACAAAAATAATAACTATGTGAAGTAAAAACTAGAAATATTGAAAAATAAATACCTACCTTAACTTTATTTACCTCTCAAGCAACGTCTGATTTAGCGTTGCGGCATGACCCAATATCACACTTAACCATTTTCCTTCATCTTCTTCCTACTTGGAGGCCATCTTTTTATTTATTTATGACCTTTTGAGTATGACCTCTTAAGGTCAACAACTTTTTCAATAATGAACTTTCCAAGATCATCAATCAACATCCCTTCAGGCTTAGGTATTGGTAGTTTGGGTAACTCAATGAGAAAGTCTGAAGAGGTCTTTAGTGGATTGGGATCCACCACCCAACACTCATCTACTTCCATCACTGTAATCATGCATAAATCTTTGAAATGGGATAGTGTGTTGAGTGGATTGTAAACCTTGAATACCACCTCTTCATTATCCAACCTTATTGTGAGTGTGCCCTTTCTCACATCTATTAATGCTCCTTTTATCACCTAGAATGGACGTTCCAAGATAACTGGCACCCTATCATCTACTTTATAATCCAAAAAAATTAAAGCCAGCACGTATGGTAAAATTACCAACCTTGATGATAATTTCCTCGATGATTTCTTCAAGATGGAAAATAGTTTGGTCTGCCATTTGGAGTAGCAGAGAGTATGGTCTCGGCTTCCTAAAACCTAAGGAATTAAACAATGATAGGGGCATCGAATTAATTCTTGCCCCTAAATCACTCAATGTGTGGACCACCTTTTTGCTACCAATCTGAACAAGGAGAGTGGGCCTCATAGGGTCCTTAAGCTTTTTAGGCATCTTCTGCATCACCACAGAGATATACTCCTCAGTGAGTGTTACTGTCTCAATATCCTGTAGTTTAATTTTATTAGTAACCATATCCTTTAAGTTCTTAGAATACTTAGGCATTCCCTGTAAAACATCTAAAAAGAAAGGTTAATGTGAAGCTCTCTGAACGTGTCAAAAAACTTCATGAAGCACGCATCCTCCTTTGATTTTCCT
The DNA here is from genome assembly GCF_002878395.1 of Capsicum annuum. Classification (NCBI taxonomy): domain Eukaryota; kingdom Viridiplantae; phylum Streptophyta; class Magnoliopsida; order Solanales; family Solanaceae; genus Capsicum; species Capsicum annuum. Next base: position 51,573,060 of record NC_061121.1, on the reverse strand, counting down.
AGCCTCTGTGGAAATGGTGTTGGTGGGCTCTCCTTCTCAGCAACTTTTGTTTTTAGGTACTCAGACTTTCCTGAATAATTAGCAACTTTGTCCGCAATCGATTGAGGAATCCACTCTACACCTACCTCCTTATTTATATTTGGGGGTCCATCAATTAACTCTTTACCAACCCTAAAAGTAATTGACATTACTTGTTTAAGAGGTTCATTGTCACTTGAAAAACCACCTTGTGGCTTGGTAATTTGTGTTTGTTGTATTTTTCCCAACTGGTACTCCAATTATTTTTGAAGTACTTATTGATTTTTGAGTTCAACAACCATCTATTCATAGGTGGCCATGGTCTTTAACATTTTCTATATGTTACTGGCCTGTGTGTTTTGTTGCTGCTGATATTGTTGATTATTGTTCCATGAATGATTTGGTGTCTGGGTCTGCCACTTTTGGTTGTAGGCATTACCATAATTTGGCTTTGAGCATTGCCCATAAAATTGACTGACTCAGGATTTTCACCACATATATCTTTAGAGTGGCCACTATTTTGACAACCTCAGACCATGTTAGAGTCTATTGCACTTTATTCACCTGAATTGACACTGTTGCACACCTAACTTGCTAAATTGTGTCATTATTTGGCTTTACAGAGCTAATAGTTGGGAAGCTAAGGTTGTAATACTATCAACTTCAATCATGCCTGTAACCTTTTTCATTGAGCCTCTTGAGGCATCACCATGCAATTCAGATTTCCTTGTGGAATCTGGTTCAACAAGGTGAATAGCTCATTACAAGTCTTTTCCAAAGCCTGAAGACCTACAACTACATCTAGCAAAATTTTTATGTTATGATCAAGAGCTTCAACAAAAGTGTGAGCTAATACCTTATTGGACTATTAATGATGTATACAATCCCAAAGAAGAGACTTGAATCTTTCCCAAGCATGATAAAGGCTCTCATCTGGCCTCCATTTGAAGCTCAAAATCTTACTATGAAGTCTCATATTCTTTCCAGATAGAAAGGAGGGAATGGGAACTTCCAGGCTAAGTCATCCTAAGTTGTGATTGAATCTGTTGGCTCAGCGTTTAACCACTTCTTTGCTTCCCCCAACAGTGAAAAGGAGAAGAGTATCAGCCTCACATAATTAGTCGACAGACCCGTAGGGGATGAATGTGTCACTGATCTCCAAAAAGTTCTGCAAGTGGATATATGGATCTTTATGTGATAGCCCGATGAATTGTCCACTGTAATGCAAGAGATGTACTATGTTTTGCTTCAGGAATATCTTGTTCATCATTAATTTGTAGAATATAGTAGAGAAGGACAACTTCTCTCTTTTTTTAGTGTAAGTGTTGTTTAGGCTTAGAGTCTGGTTCAATCAATTCACAATCCCTTGCCAGCTTACTAGCCTGCAAACTCAAAACAAAGACCAAGTAAAAAGCACCAAAGAAATCAAAAAAGTAAAACTAAAACTAATGCAGTTGCCAAGTTATAAGTCCTCGGCAACGGCGCTAAAAACTTATTGTTCCCAAGCGCACATGCAAGTGTATGTGGTCTCACCAAGTAATATAGTGGCCCTTTTACAAGACAAGTATCGATCCCTCGGAGACTTGTGTTAACAACTATCCAATTATAGTTCACTATTACAATCAATTCAATACAAACATAACCACAAGATCTTAAAAGTTATAAGTAACTGTAAATTAAACAATGCGGTAAATTAAAGGTCTTGGACAATCAATGGGAGTAACCCAGGGTTAAGGCTCAATGAACAATCATACTATGCTATTAAACTTCATTGGTTAGGTTATTTATCTTAGTTGTTGATTCATGGGGTTGATATCATGACTATGGTCTTCTGATCCTCTAGTCACCTATCTAACTTAGACCCACAACTACATCGTTGAGTGGGGATGTGAGAACTAAGTTAAACGTAAATTTCATCTTGTGAGGAAACCAAACAGGTCATTTAGGTATATTTATATACTAAATACAAATTATAACTTCATTCTATAGAAGATTACAATCATATTCTATTTACCCTATGTACTATCTCTTGTTCCTCCTTTCGGGCTCACAAGATGACTATGGATATATTCTAAGGGTCGTGAATCCTAAAATAGTTATAACAAGGATAAATAAAAAACCAAATATGATAAATAATCAAAACCAAATCAATTCAAAACAAGAGTATCATGTTCTTGGCCTTAACCTTATAAAAGGGCTTTTAGCCGTTCAGGTACCCTATTTATAGGAGGACAAATTTGCCGATATAAACTTGGGTCCGCGTCGCGCCCTCTATAGCGGTGCCTAGGGTCTGTGTCATGCCATAATTGCAGAAAAACACTAGAAATAGTCCCTTAGTAAGACCCCAAGGCTATGTCACGGACCTCAACATGATGGCTAAGGTCTACGGCGCGCCATAGACTCCAAAACATCTATTTTACGTCAAATCTTATCCCGTTCTTTTGTCCATCCATTCCAAGCCTTGTAATGTTGTTTCCACCTGATTTAAAGATTTTGTATCATCCATATATCATCATCATCAACTAAAAAAGCATACTACAGAATCAAACACCATGAATTAGAGCTCAAAACAACACATAATCCAAGACAATGAACTAGAAACTTAAGCTACGAATACTAGTTTTGTCCTTTTGATCTTTAACTTAGTTTTGACTCTTGGCGTGTTTTAATTGAACCTTAAACACTATAAACAAGTTATTACACACATAATTACACAATCATAGAATTATTAACTCATTACGCACACTAGAATCCATCGATATCAACTAGAACAACACATAGCTCAAGCTAGTAACACTATTTTTCTCGTCTAAACTCTAGGTGACCAATTTGAACCCAACTTGTTTGAAACACTCCTTAAACATTGTAATCAAGTAGTTTAACACTTATATTCTCCTTTAAACCATTAACAACACATTAAGCACACAAAAAGTCCTTAAAACAAGGCTAAATAAGCTCAGATAACAACACTAAGGTGCATAAATCTACCTTAGATCACAAGCCCCTAACTAACTCCAACTTTCTGAAACTAGAAAAATATATTGAAAAAAAATATTGATAATTTTCCCTTGAATGATGAGGACTCACCAAACACTACTTTCGATATGGTGTGGAATTGTACTAAGCGTGATCTGGATGTTGAGAGTTGAAACCTATATTATAAGACAATATAGCGCGACGAAAGTAAACGATTAGTACTTTGAATATACTCAGTATGTGAGATGGAAAAATAACTAATATAGGCTAAAAATAATGCACGTAACATGGTAAACCGATGTAAGACCAAGTAATAAACATGTACTGTGTAATAAATTGAACAACTAAATATAAGGTCATGCAAGTATCTGAATCTAAACTATGAACTGTTGACTGTGGGAACTACATTAACCGACATAACCTAATCTGAGATAACTGAGGTCCAACCTGTAGCCCCAATTAGATGGGTGCTCAGTACCTTACTAAGGGTACAAACACTGATTGATGTGGATCCACTAAACTGATGTCTGAAAGGACTAAGGTGTCAAGCCTAGTCTGACAGGTAACCCTTTAGATGCCACAACCCAAAAACTAGTGTCATGATGGCACTTATCGTGGTGTACCTTGACAAGTACGCCTATGATGCAAACTGATACAAAAAGGAAAAGGACAAATATAGCCAAGGTAAGGTTTCTAGAATGAACTCGAACTACACAAGTAATCATAATAATGCAAAAAAAACTTATCCAAATACCATACACCCAAAATTAGGTGTCAATAGTGTAAAAACTTCTAATATAATCCTTAACTTGAATGCACAGAAAAATAACCACAAAAAAACAATCTTTGACTCCGAATACTGATAAAGACATAACTAATATAGAAAGATAGAGGTGAACTCCGAACATAGGAATGTCCAAATACTATCTTGAGTAATCTGAAGGCGCCTGAAATCAACCAGCCTGAGTCGCACCTGGACTTAAATCTGTACCGAAAGGGTGAGTATGGTCTACTTGTACTCAGTAGGTATCATAGGCCGACCGAGAAAAGTAGAAAATAAAGCATATAAAATACACATTAAGGGTACGTCACCTACAATCAAAAAATATCCCACAATAGTATCCCATGCCGCTTACACTAACAGTTCTATAATATTCACATATAATACAACATCACACCAGATAGGGATACAAATATGGACAATATCACAAATAAGTAAAACAAAAGAGGAACATGTATAATCAAGATCATCAAGTACAAATTAAGGAAGATAGAATAATTAGACGTTTACAAGTCAAGAATATACTGTAAATAGAGAGATGACAAGTCAATATGGCAATATAAGTACAACATAAATACAATAAAGCAAGAGCAATGTATATGATGATGATGATGATAATGATAATAGTGATGATGTTGATGATGATGCATGAGGTTGTCGCACAATCTTCGGGATCATCGTACAATCTCTTTATACACCCACAAAGGCAAGCTTCCCGATGTGGGACCCATGAGGGGTTCATCAATCCATCTACAATTCATATATCAATATCTCCTCCCCGACATATTCCTCG
>NC_061121.1:51549001-51565492 GCF_002878395.1 Capsicum annuum | reverse complement strand
TCACACTATTTTGGGGTTTAACTCTCAAGAGGTAAGGTGAAAGAATGGGCAAAATAGGCAAAAAAAAAAGAGGGGTATTGGGGCTATTTTTATACTACACCGATCTAGAAAAAATAGATTTTTGTTCAAGTCCAATCCGAACTTCGATGGGGTGCTCGGATTCATTCGAAGTACGATATACGCAAATAAACTATGCAACCATACTAAATTCAACGCTCCGGACTCAATGGAGATGTCCAATTTTAAAAAAAAATATTGTTTTCATAGTGTTGACCCTCAAAATCCACAATCATAATTTTTTAAATCGAGGATCAAAATGATATTTAAAAGCCGTAAAATCACACCAAATATGTTACCACCTAAAATCTATGTCTTGGATGCGTTGGCAAATTTGAATTTTCCATCTGAGGTTGCTTCGATCAAATGTGGGGCCCACACTCATATTTTTGATTTTCTAACTTTCAAATAACAGGTCAAAATGAGCTCGGGTGCATCGGGACCCAAACCAAAGGTCTATGTAGATCAAAGTTTTTGGTGCAGTCCATTTAGCCATATGTCGCACGGATCAGAAGATTACCAAAGAGGTCTATAATAAGGCTCTCAAAGCCTCCAAAAATCATTATATTGTACAAATGGAACCAAAATATATCGGAAACCATGCCAATCACTCCCACACTCTAGAAATATCACAATGCAACTATGGAGAGAGATAAAATAATCAAATCACACAAAATCATAAATTTCACATATTTTATCAAATTTTTAGGTCGTTGCATTAGAACCTACAGTGGCTCTGTATTTCTGAAACTTAGGGACTTCTACTAATGGTTTCAACCTAACTAACGGGTGAAACTCCATCCCTGCGTTCGCTCGTGCTAAGTACTAGTCCCGATGGCTCAGGTGATAATTCTTAGGGTCTGACTACGAGTTGTAGCCTGAATTGTAGCCAAATGACTCAAATTTTAGTCCTTACTATCATGATGACAAGTCACTCTATGACTCGTAGTGTCTTGACGATGAGTCATCGTCACGGCAGCATTGACAGTGCTTTAGTAAATTAGTCATAATTTTTTACTCCAATATCGAATTAAGGCAAAACTGGTGGAGTTGAAAAACTAATTCAATTATCTATCTTTTGGTGGGTCTTGAGCTCAAAAAATTTTAGTAATCCAAAATTTACGCTTGTTTAAATCTAGTTATAGCAATATTCATCACAAGAATTTAATCGGTAAAGGATATTTTAACTTGTCTATAAGCTAGGAGTTATTTGAGATCTTAATATATGTCTAGATCACTTATCAAACTATCAAAACATGATATTTGATTTTGCATAAACTTGAACCATATGGTTCAAATATTGACTTGAATTTTTGGGGTGTTACATGAGTAGTTGTAGTTATGTTCGTTATGTGTGGCTTTGAAATTATCTTTTTAATTGGTTCAGTTAGAAATTTGTCAACTGATATTTCTTGTTTACTAACATAGTCATGTCCTGCAACTATTTAGTGTAATTTTTTGTCGATGTTTTACGTTAAAGTACATTTAACAAATGTTTAATTTTAATTTTATTAAGTAATACTCAGAATTTACTATTTAAAAAGTTCATCTAAGTACTATTTCAATAGTTCTACTTATTGATTCAAATGTATCAATCATGTCATAATAATTTTGTAATTTCATGTATTAGATAGTACTGCAGGTCTGTGGGTACATGTACCAGTAATTATGACAAATAAATTATATAATAATTGTGTGTCTAATATACTAATGAAAGGATGTATCTCAACTGCACTAGATACATAATTATGTCAAATTACAACATGTACCAGATGCATAATTATAACAAATGAAAATTATACATTACTAATATATGTACAATATTAATGCAGTGATGTATAGATACAATTTAAATACAAACATGATGTTCAACAAATATGTAACCTGATTTCCATAAATATCAGATCATTTTTAATATTTATTAACAAAATAATATGTACTTGGGGAAGTATTGAATTGATAAATATGTACAAAAATATATTTTCTTGTGTAAGAAGTTGGATAGTAAAGAAACTCCTCAAGCTATTAGTTAATTATGTAAATTTTGTGCACTATCATTTTAATGTAAACTAAAATTAATTTATCTGACAACATGTAAGAAACAAGAATAACAATCGTTATATTCCGACAAATATTACTTATCACAATTTCATGTACAGAAATACAATGCATCATTAATTCCAAATTTTAACATAATTTTTGTGAAAAGTAAATCAATAATGTCATAACTGATTATGTCCAACTAACAAAATAAAATAATGAACTACTAAAGAGTAATATATGTCAACTTGATGCAGACCTAAAGCTCACTCCTCATTTGAAAAGAAACTACAAGTACGTCTATTGTGACCTTCGTAACCACATCGCTCGCAACAATTACTATTCGATGTAAGAATTTCACTTGATTTCTTGTGTCTCCCTTTCTTTAGCCTTTTGAATAGCCTTTTGTATTTTGGTAGTAACACAACTTCTCTTTGAATTTTCTGTAGCACAATTCAATCTTTCTTGTCCAGCATTGAAAACATAGAAACTTCATACATCTTGACTAATGTTTCTAAATGGTCATACTCATAGAAAAAGGGCTTCATATCATCTACATACTTGCTTTTAAGAACTTCTATTGCATGTTGACATGTTATCTCGTCTAATTGGAACCATACAACTGCATATTCTACTTTATAGACATACAATGTATTTTCTTCCATCATCATAAGTAGAGTATACATAAGTCGACGAAGCATTAATCTATTTAAAAAATAATCGTTGTTTAAAATGTCAAATCCATGTAAGATGCGGAATATTAGGATACACAATACTCACAACCTTCATTATACTTTTGTTACGATTAGATACAACACATATATTTTCATGCTCTTCAAAGGCACCTTTAAACTGCTCAAAAAATCAAGTTCATGAACTATCATTTTCTGAGTCTACAACACCATACATGATTGGCAATATGCATCTTAAAATCAGAAAACGTATCTCTTACGTCATTTCTATTTTTTCTTTCAATCAACCAATTCATTAAAAATAGATAAAGACAGTATTAAAATTAAATCAAGATATTAGATTTGAAACATCTCATTTCACGTACCTGCCCCATCGAGAGTGTTTGCCAAGACAAAAGTTCTTTTATATGCTCTACCCAAGTGTGCTCCATCCACAACTACTTATCTGTAAAAGTGAAATTCTCTCATTAATGAATGTAACACTATGAACAGATACATAAACTTGTTATCTTTGAATCTATGCATTTTAATATGTGATCCAGGATGAAATGAATTAAGCATATATATGTATCTAGGCATTTGACGGTAATCATCAATCGATTTTTCCCTTAACATCTTAATTGCATGCTATTGGCCCTCCATGCTTTCTGATAATTAATGTTCACACTAAAAGTAGATTTAATATCTTTAATTATGTCAGTTGGTGTGTTTATTCTCTTATGATTGACTAGTTTTGAAGTCGTAAAATTGCTAATGAACGAAATCATATCTTGAACTTGGATGAACATTCTATCTTTCAAAGGGCAGGTGTATACACCATAAAACACCCTTACTTTGAAGAGTTTTGAATCCTTTCGACAAAACACCTTACAAATCCAACTACAATCCTCCGAATAACATTTTAGGACATAGTTAAAGAAAAACACAAACATATTCAAATCATACTCATTATTAATAAATGTATCTCTAATTAAGAAACATATGATGATTGTCTATTTCAAAAAGTTGTACCACCACATGTTATATGATACTAGTTATGAATTTCAGTATACAATCATGCTTTGTTTATGACATTCAACATTATTTTTCAATATTCAGTTTAATACTAAAAGAATCTCATAAATTTTATCGAATGCACAATTTTAATTATGTATCTCCTTTGTTCTAGCCAATGTATTATGTACCTCTATCAAATAGTTTTAGAAATGTATATTTCTCAATAATCCAAATTATATATCTCAACAACAAACTTATAAAGCACGTGAGATACATAATTTTGGCTAAAACATGAGATACATATTTTGGCTAAAAGGTGAAAAATATTTGGTATTTTGGCTAAAATCAAACAACAACAAATACATATAATTATTTGTCGGATCGTTTAACTTTAAAATTGAAACAATGATCAATGACATACTTTGACATTACAGATACCAGCGTTTTTTTGTTCTTATAAGTTTGGCCTTGTTTAACAACTGGATTATGGTAATCTATTATTATGTTGTTCACCTTAATGTCTACCAAAGACGAAGGCTCTAAAATCTCTGGATCAACAAAAGTTAATGCTAGTCTTTGTGTTTTCGTACCCTTTAAATAAATAACTGCTTCAGTCTCACCCTCAAACAATATATCTCTTTTATCTTTATCGATTGTACTGATGCACAGTGAATACATCCCAATTCCTGGCACATTTTTCTTAACCTCTATATATAGCTTGACCCCCATATCATTACAGATCAACAAGGGAGATGAATTTCATCAATAATGTATCGGACTTAAATTTTTTTCATGTTTCGTCGATTTTGAGTTTTGTAGCAATTGCAGAATTCAACTTTTCATACGTTACATTCTCTCTGGTTATAATGTCATCACTATTATATCCTTCGTACTTGACATCACATAACAAACATCAGAATGTCGTAATATCACAAAGATATTCATTAAGAATGGTTGAAAAAATTAAAAAAAAACAGAGAAGAGAGAAGAAGATTATTTCTGCAAGAAGAATGAGACTTTTTTTTTAATATCAACATTATAACTAATTACTTTTTTTTGAAAATTTTAACAGTAAATTTGAACTTATGAAATGTGATTTCCTCCTCCATTAATTTTTTTTTTCATTATTTTCCTTTTTTAACGCACATTAGGTGTATTATTAGATGTATCTGCTAAGATGTATTTTTTGTAAATTTATGCATTAAAAAATAGAAAAGTAGGAATTTTAGAAATATTTTGTTTAAAATGAGGATAGGAAGTAATTAGGGATAAACTTGTTGAAATTTAAGTTTTACAATTTTTAAAGAGATAACTACATGGCTTAGCAAACATAAACTCCTAATTATCTTATTTAGCATAAATTTTAATTAATTACAATTTATAATCCCCTCTTGCCTATTAATTATCCCTATATACAAATTCATAGTCTCTCGTGTATTTTCTCTTTCTCTATTTTCTATTACGCTCCTTTTTCAGTTTTTTACTTCATTTTTTCTTTTCCTTTTTTATTTTCTCTTTCTTTTTTTCACTTTTTTTTCTTTTTCGTTTATTTTCCATTTTTTTTCTTTCATTTTTTCTCCTTCTTTTGTTTCCTTTTTTGTATTTTTTTCTCTATTTTCTATTACTCTCCTTCCTTTATTTTTTTGTATTTTTTCTCCTTTTTTTTTAATCTTTTTTTTTCCTTTTCATTTTTCTCTTTCTTTTCATTTGTGCGAACTAGCAAACACAAATACAAATGTGAACTATAAAATACAAATATAAATGTGAACTATAATATACAAATACAAGTGAGAACTATAAAACACAAATTCAAATGTGAACTATAAAATACAAATACAAGTGTGACCTATAAAATACAAATACAAATGCAAACTATCATTTATATTTTTTTAATTATTGAAAAAGAATGATTGATTTTCTTTCTACGAATATTTGTTTGTATTTATTGATACGAGTTGGATATATTTATTGATACAAATAAATACAATTCAAATTTTTATACAAATACAAGATATACAAATACATATTGTATTTGTATTTGTAAAATCATTTATTTCATTTGTTTGTAATTGTATTTGTATCAAGTGATATTTATTTATTTACAAATACGAATGATAATTTTGACATACAAATATAAAACGGTACCTTTATATCAAATGATACATTACATATTTATATATTTTAGAATCAATAAAATGCAATTAATGCATTTACTTGTTTTTATACAAAAATAAATGATAAATTATACATAGTCATGGTTAAATATAATATGCAATCAACTTACAAAAATTAATACAAATTATTTTTTAAAAAATAAAAAGGTATCGACGAAAATAGAATACAAATATAAATATAATTTAAATATACAAACACAATAAAACCACAATACAAATATAATCCAATATAATATGCAGTCAATTATAAAATACAAATAAAAAATAGTTCTTTAAAATACAAATGTGAATTATATAAAATATAAATGATGGAAAGAACTAACAAATACAAATACAAGTATGAACTACAAAATATAAATGTGAACTATAAAATCCAAATACAAGCGCAAACTTTAAAATACAAATACAGTTGTATCAATGAATACAAAAATATACAACAAATACGATAAACAATTATTGAATTTACGTTATGATCCATGACTTGTGCTCGAGTAGTTATATTTTCGAAATACAAAAAAAAATATAAAATAGAATAAAATTGATAAAGAAATAAGTACAAAAAAACAAAAAGATAAATCAAAGAAGAAAGAGAAATATAAATTAGAGATTGAAGAGAGAGAGAAAAAAAAAGAAACAGAAAAAAATAAAAATAAGAAAAAAAAAAGAAGAAAAAACAAGGAAAACACGAAAAAGAAAAAATATAAAAAAAGAAAAAAAATGATAGTGTTTTTGGCGAGATTAAATATGTAGTGTATTTATATTTTTTATGAATACAGACTACTAAATAAATGTGAATATAACAGTTGTGAATACAACAGTTATAAATCAAATAGAGCGTATATAAATGATAAATATATAAAGTGTGGCCATGAAAAATAGATTTTGCGCCAAACTTTACCTATTTTTGAAACTTCCCCATTTTTAAGCATAACCCGAATGGGTGGGTCCAACGTGTTCAGGCCCAATAGTTTTGCAAACTCTTCATAATTCATGAAGTATACTTACAAATACTAGACCAAAAAATCTTTGAAATGTTCAACAACAGAAATTTACACTCATCAACGCCCAAAAAGGGGCAAACCCACAAATCATACTCATTCTCCCTCCAAAGATTCAATCTTGGCAAATCCTACGTTGTCAGAAGAAGTAATAACAGCAATACTTGTAAGACTTCCAGTTAAAAGCCTCTTAAAGTTCAAATCTGTTTCTAAAGAGTGGTTTGCTTTAATCTCCATTCCTCATTTTGTGAAGACCCATCTTAGCTTTTCTGCTAACTATTCCACCAGACATAGACTTGTGTTGCAAATAGACAAGTATAGTCCGCGTAAGCGCATTCATAGACATTGTTCTGTTGCCTCTTTATTTTATGACTCTGTTACTGAGACGTTTGACTTGGATAATCCCGTGAAAGACCCCGTATTATTTACTTCGATTGCAGGTTCTAGTAATGGATTGATTTGTTATAATATTTGTCATGATTTGACTCTGTGGAATCCGTCTACTAGAAAGTTCAAGCAACTGCCTGATCTTGGGCTTCAAATGACGTCTGATTTCCATATTGGTTTTGGATATGATAGGGTTCATGATGATTATAAGGTAGTGGCTATTATCCGTGAATTCAGAACAAATTACTACTATGCCAAAATATATAGTTTAAAGAGTGATTCTCGGAGAACAATGGATGATTATCAAGGCGCGAGGCTATACCATCATTCGGGCATGTTGGTGAATGAGAATCTTCACTGGATTACTAAATATGATGATGGTTATGGCATCATGTTCATTGATTTGGTTGATGGAAAATGTAGTAAGGTGGAGAAGCCCTGGTATGGAAAAGAATATTTAGATTTAAAACTTGGAGTGTTGGGAAGTCATTTGTCTGTTATCTGTTGTCATGAGAGAAGTGATGTTTGGGTTTTGAAGGAGTATGGCGTTAAAGAGTCTTGGACCAAACTGTACACCATCAAATGTCCTTACTATATGCTTTCTCCACCCCTTTGCATGTCAATTGAAGGTGAAATTTTACACGTGTTTCGATCAACTTTAATGACATACAATCCAGAGGATGACTTAATGAGATATCCAGAGATTACCAATCTTGATGGTTACGACCATCTGGAGGCGGAACTCTATATTGAAAGCCTAGGTTGTCCAGTTTTACAAAATGAACCTATGGCACAACATTGAAGACTACAAAAACTCCGGTGGATGACTGTTTGTTGCTAACAACTGGCAAGTGTTCACTCTATACATATTTTTTGTGTTGTTCAATTCTACTTTTTAAAAAAAAAAATAAAAAAAATTAAAAGTAGAACGGTACATTGCATATGTAAGTTTCCTCTTTGCACCAAATCTGCTTAGATATTGTTGTTCTCTTTTTTGTTGTTGTATAATTCCGAAGAAGAACAACTTTTAGCTAAGAAATCCTTATTTTGCAAACGTTTTATCATTTTGGGTTGAGCATAGGCACATTATGAAGTGCTGATTTGCAGTGTCCAGAGCTCTCTGAAACTTGCATCTTATCAGTTCATCTTTTTCCCCTTTACATAAAGGAAAATCAATTTCTGTTTTTTTTAATCTGTCTACAAGTTGTTTTTTTCATTTTCTTTTATCTACTTTGCTTCCATTTATTCGACTAGCAATGGTATTTTTTCAATTTTTAAATCTTTTTTAGGTTTCTCTTGGTTAAACGTCTGTAAGAAATGACCCATTGAACTAGCAAATAGGTTGATGTGTGGGTACAAGGGGTGTTTATATTATAAAATTGTCTTTTCAATAGAAGAACAACTTATACTTGCATATTTGTGGATGAATGCCGGTTGCTGTGTTGAATCATGCATGGGTACAAGGGAGCAAGTTGCTGTGCTGAATCATGCATGGGTACAAGGGAGCAAACTAACTAACAGATGCTTTGGTACAAGTTTGTGACTACTTGTATTAGTTGCTGTCTATCTACTATTACTACTATCAGTGTTAAGAAAAAATGTTTGTACTTGCTGGAACAGTAACTGGGAGGGACTAGTATGTTATGATACCACTCTTAACAATTTTTTGGTGAGTAGGTCACTAAGAATTCTTCAGGGTACTGTGTTATGTAGAAATGTTGCGGGTTGTAAAAAAACATCATGATACTTGAATAATATGATATTGCATATTTGTCTAAGCAAAACCAAAACATGCAAGGAAGATGAGTCCATATTGAAGAACATAATGTTAAAACTTCTTTCTAGGCACAAAATCAGACACATTTGTCCATCCATCTTGATTCCATCAAGCTCTTGGCTTTCTTATTGACGGACTATTGTTGTCAAGAAAGAAACCTAAGAAATATCAACCTTACTTATGTTTAATTCCCTGATTCCATTTTGTTTCATGCAAGAATGTGTTGTGCACCCAACGATATAGTGATCATAAGAACCATGAGATATGGATTTGAATTCCAGAGGATGCAAAAAAACACTAGTCATTTTTTTTCCATTTGTTCAAGCCTTGTTACTCTGCAGTTATTTGGATGCCAGAGTTATAGAAGAAAATTATGAATTTGTGAATGGTAAATAACCCTCGTTCACAATCATCGTAAGGGTTACTTCTCTTCTATTCATACGAAAACTACAAACACATGTAAGACTTCCTGCATGGGGTGCACTTAGAGGTCTTTTGGAAGAATGTATAAGAATAATGTTGAGTAAGTTGTATTAGCAATGCCTGCATTATTAATGTAAGTATTAGTAATGCTGGTATTAGTTATGCAGACATTATTTTTTATACAGTGTTTGATTTGATTTATTAAAAATAATATATATTTATATAATTTTTATAAAAAGATGTTTATTTACCAAAATATCGTTCTTTGTATCCTCTCTTTCAAGGGATAAGCAGCAACAACTAATGTAAAAAGGGAAAGTTGGAAATCCAAAGACGTTCTCTACATTAACCTCGAATCGGCAGATACTGCCATCTTCCCAAATAGCTGATGATGCATTTTGATGAGAATTGACAAATACCCACCGGTCTAATAATCTTCCCAAACAGCCACTGATCCAGTAATCTTCATGCCATCAAAGATGGCTAATGTTCAACAATCAAAGATGGAAAAGGAATCACTGGTTCGTAATGATTCCTTGCGTACAATACCCAAATTGGTAAATTTGGAAAAGGAATCGCAATATTTGATAGCTAAAAGCAGCAATGTTGAATTAGTGAAAAAAAATGTAGCAGGCCAGTAGAAAAGATAAAAGAGAAGGGCAAATTTGTCATTTTACAAGTTAATACATGTATTCAAAGCCTTTGTATTACTAATACATGGAAAATGATGTGTATTACTAATACATATCTCAATACAAAATAGAATAATAACAACAACAACAACAAACCCAATATATTCCCACCCAGTAGGGTTTGGTGAGGGTAGAATGTACGCAGTCCATACCACTGCCTCTAAAGAAGTAGAGCGGTTGTTTCCGATAGACCCCGGCTCAAGACAAAGGACAATATACAAAAACATCAAAAGCATGAAACATGATAAAACTAACATAGGTACGACATCCACAAAAATATTGTACATTACCAAACAAAGGACACCAAAACCCTCCTAACTACTGACTACGATTCATCCGCCCACCTTACCCCTCTATCCTAGTATTTTTCCTCCAAACCTTTTTATCAAAGGTCGTGTCCTCAGTGAGCTGTAACTGCTCCATGTCACGTTTAATCACTTCTTTCCAGTATTTCTTCGGTCTACCCCTACCCCGCTTGAAAACATCCAAGGCCAACTTCTCACACCTACAAACTAAGGCATCCAAGCCCCACCTCACCACATGACCAAACCATCTCAACCTCACTTCCCGTATTTTATCCTCCACCGACACCACTCTCACCTTCTCCCGAATAATCTCATTCCTAACCCTGTCAGCCCTTGTAAATCCACACATCTAACGCAACATCCTTATTTCTGCGTCTTTCAACTTTTGGAAATGAGAATTATTAACCGACCAATACTCCGCTCCATACAACATAGCCGGCCGGACTGCAACTCTATATAATTTTCCTTTAAGCTTAGAAGGCACCTTCTTATCGTATAAAATTCCCGAAGTGAGCCTCCATTTCATCCAACCTGCCCCAATACGGTGAGAGATATCCTCATCTATCTCTTCATTCCCCTGAATCGTAGATCCAAGATACTTAAAACTATCCCTCTTGCAAACCGCCTGAGAGTCCAACTTCACTACCACTTCATCCTCTTGCCTCGATTCATTAAACTTGCACTCCAAATACTTTGTCTTGGTCCTACTCAATCTGAAACCTTTAGACTCCAAGGTTTGTCTCCAAACCTCCAGCTTATCATTAACACATTGTCACGACTCATCAATCAAAACTACTTCACCCGCAAAAAGCATACACCAAGGCACCTTGCCTTGTATACTCCGCGTCAACACATCCATCACCACGACAAATAAAAATGGACTAAGCTTTAATCCCTGGTGCAACCCTGTCAAGATTGGAAAATGCTCAAAATCTCCTTCCACAGTCCTTACCCGAGTTTTCGCCCCCTCATACATATCCTTAATCGTTCTGATGTACGCCACAAGGACCTCCCTCGCCTCCAAGCATCTCCAAAGAACCTCCCTAGGGATCTTGTCATACGTCTTTTCCAAGTCAATGAACACAATGTGAAGATCCCTCTTCCTCTCTTTATACTGCTCTACTAGTCTCCGCACTAGGTGAATTGCCTCAGTCGTCGAGCGACCAGACATAAATCTAAATTGATTCTCCGAAATAGACATAATTTTTCTCAACCTTCGCTCCACCACCCTCTCCCAAATCTTCATCGTGTGACTCAACAACTTAATACCCTAGTAGTTATTGCAACTCTGAATGTCACCCTTGTTCTTATATAAAGGAATAATTGTGCTCCATCTCCACGCCTCAGGTATCTTTGCGGACTTGAAAATGTTGTTAAACAAGTTGGTCAACCACCTCAACCTTGCCCTGCTAGAAAAATTCCGAAAATCCACCAAAATCTCGTCGGGCCCAGTCGCCTTGCCCCTTCGCATCTTGCGAATAGCCTCCTTGACCTCTTCTACCTTAAAAAACCAATAATAGCCGAAATTGCGAAACTCCTCGGTGTGCTCCAACTCCCGTAATACAACACCTATGTCCCCTTCATCATTCAAGAGCCTATGAAAATACGACCGTAATCTTTTCTTAATGAGGGCGTCCTCCACCAATACTCTGTCATTCTCCCCCTTAATACACTTCACTTGATCCAGATCTTGACCTTTCCACTCCCTAGCCTTGGCAAGCCTAAATAACCTCTTTTCCCTGTCTTTCTCCTCTAACCCCTAATACAAACTCTCAAAAGTTGTTGTCTTAGCAGCTGTAACTGTTAACTTGGCCTCCTTCTTAGCTAACTTATGCCCCTCCCTTCTTACCTGTTTCTCTTCTTTATCCTTACTCTCCACCAACTTAACATAAGCCGCCTTCTTCGTCTCCACCTTCTTCTTAGCATCTTCATTCCACCACCAATCCCCGATATCGGCCAGACCAACCCCTTGAGACACCCAACACCTCTCTAGCAGACTTTTTGATGCAACCCGCTGCCTATCCCACATACTATCCATGTCCCCCTACACTCCCAAACCCCTATCCCCTCCAACTTCGTCTCTATCTCCAAGGCACTAACTGCAGTCAGGCCACCCCACCTAACTCTAGGTCGACCCTCCCCACGCTGTCTCTTCTTTCCCTTATTGATAACCAAGCCCATCACCAGAAGCCTATGTTGGGTCGCAAGATTCTCACTCGAAATTACCTTACAATCTTTACACATTGCTCTATCCCTCTTTCTAAGTAGCAAAAAGTCGACCTGAGCCTTGGCTAGCCTACTACGGAAAGTAACCAGATGTTCTTCCTTCTTCGGAAAGCTGGAATTCACTACCACCAACCCAAAGGCCCTCACAAAATCTAAAAGAGCAGCTCTCTTAACATTCCTATCCCCGAACCCGGAGCCTCCATGCACACCATCATAACCTATCGGCAAAGACTCGATGTGCCTATTGAAATCCCCTCCTATGAAAATCTTCTCCGAACTAGGCACGCCTCTTACCACCTCGTCCAAAACCTCCCAAAATCTCTTCTTCTCCTCCTCATCCAGGCCTGCCTGAGGTGCATACGCACTACAGATGTTCAAAGTAAACCCCTCAAAGACTAACTTGATAGTCATCACCCTATCACTAACCCTTTTAACCTCCACTACCTACCCCCTAAGCTCCTCGTCCACTACGATACCTACGTCATTCCTACGCCTCTCACTAAAAAATGAACCAAACAAAGTACTAGTAATATACATTAATTAATGCATGCGTTAGTTTTTTCAATACACTACCAAACGACCCCTTAAGGTGGTCTACTGTTCCTCCTCAAAAAGTCACAACCAAAATTTGTTATTATTTTCTTAAATAAGCTAGATCCTTGTTTGGCTCTTACATAGGAATGTCCCAATATGAAAACTATGCCTGCTTCCCTTGCTTCTATCAATTCCCTCAAAATCTTGGAGATTTTGGTATAAGCAACCTCACCTTTTTCTTAGTCTTGGTTATGCGTGGAGAAAGTACTCTCTGCGTTGTGATGTTCCAACTAATTCAGCACTTGCATCCTCATCTTCACAAAGTTGAACTCTTGATATATGACTTGACGGGGTTCCAACAACAGTCAGGTCTTCAAAATCCTTTCCAAGATCTTCACCGTTAACATTTAATCCCGTCTTTCCTGTCCTTCTAAAATCTGCTATGGTACACACAAGATCATTCTCAAATTCTGAATCATCTTAATGAGCATCACGATAACCTTATCTGACATTGCACCTGTATGTGCGGTACTCTCTTTGGACCAATGTGTCCGCCGAGGAAACGCTCCTCGTGAACATGAGGATCTGGGACAGATTTGACACTAAGGAATACTAATTAATACTTGGTGGAATGCTGGAAGATTGGTAGCAAAGTGTGATAAAATTGCTGGGATACCGAATACGAGCTCAGTGTATATGAGGTCAAATCAATGCCCACTCAACAGGCCAATGAACTTATGTGAATGATTTCGACAAATCAAATATTTACTTTCCCTTATCATTACATCCACACCTGATGCATTGCCTATCCTTTTGGTGTGTCTGAAGCCAACAGTAACAGCCTAGCGGAGTAGCATTGAGGTCCATTTATATCTGGAATATAAATCTGTCCATGTATTTTTTTTTTTTTGATAATCATGGTGTTCGGATCAACTTGCGCGCACCTCAACTAATTTCACGGGATACTTGTCACCTCACACCAGCAACAGTACCAAGTAGCTTTGTCCGCCAAGGTAAGAATAGAAACTTCATTGAACCATTAGGTCACACCCTTGGGTGCCACGTATTTTTGATGGCGTATTCACTATTTTGACTTTGGGGTAACAACCCAGAGAGGAGCATTGTTACTCTTCGAACCAGTAAATCATTAAGATTCCCATTTTAACATAGAATCTTTTGTTTATTAGGTCTATATTTTTTAGTTCGTACCATATGTGTTGGTCCTTTTAATACCAACCCTGTCAAAATGGATGATTCATATAGTATTGAAAATGTTTTCAAATAGCAATCCATTGCGTCAGTAATAAGATTAGTGTAAACGAATGATTCAAGCTCCTTACGGGCTACGGCATAACAATTATATACAATGATTAATGGGATTTTTATTCAACCCAATGTAGTATCGGGGGAATACGTTGAAGTGGAAGAGAGACTAGTTTATTTATACTATAAACAATAATGGCATCACTTAATAGAGGAAAAGAGCTGAAATTTGTCAAATCTTCAAACCAATTTATAGTGCAATTACTTGCATTAAGACAGTGTATCTACGAGGAGTAACTGGATAAGGCAAAACAAAAAGTACATGATGCTAATGTCGTTAACCTTGTGACTTTGGGCTTCTATCAAATGCTACTTTATGGTCTTATAGAGCCCAATTAATGTTGGGTATTCTTTATGTATCACGATCAAAATGGTAAGAATTTCATGGAGAATCCGGTCGCCCTCATCTAACTTGTATGTACTCTCTTCTTGCTATTATATAGTTGCTGCACTTCATTTCTATGGTCTCCATTTTCCCCAAGTTCTTACTGGAACACATAGCATGAGTTAGAATGAACGGTTAAGATTTAATAACTAAATTAAGATTCTAATCATGATATGAACAATAAATATTTTACCTATTTGCTTTCAAAATTTTAGTAATTCAACAATTATTAGAGCTACAAAATTATTTTATCCAAAAATATACTTTTAAGAAAAAATTCTCTCTATTTCTATGTTTTTTTTTCTACTTCTATTTTCATACTCATTGTCTATCTTCCAACTTCTTTAAGTTAATTTTTTATTTTAACCATTAGATACTTTTTCTTTTAAAATTAGTTATGAGTATAAATGGTGAACTTCAATATTTTTAATAATCAAGTTTCTTTTAGTTATGCTAATTGAATATTTTATTGTAATATCAATAATGCTCGTATTATTATAATAATTTACTACTCAAAGATTCATATTTATGAAAAAAATCACTGTCGTCGTGATTTTGGCTTTGCCAATTTTTCTTATAGCTATTTTTTTAGGGCGACGAAGAGGAAAAATGAGAAATTCAGAAAAGGGAGAAATAATAAAGTTTTTAAAATGATAAGGATGTATCTATTAATTTTTTAACCATAGAATATTTTTTTTAATCATAAAGTAATTATTTTTTTTAGTTACATCATGGTTAGGAAAAAAAGTAAGAATAGAGAGAATTTTTTAAAAATATATTTATGAACAAAATAATTTTATAGTTATAATTGTGGAATTACTAAAAATTTTGGAAGCAAATATATAAATATTTATTAGTCAAATCTTAATCATTCATTTTAACTTATGTCATGTGTCTCTCATCCAAGAAGGAACTTGGGGACAATGGAAAGAATAAAATGGAGAGGAGCTCAATCCCTGCTTTATTTAGTTGGGTAAGTTGTGCCAACATTTATTTAGGTCTATAATTCACTAGTACTTTTTTAGCTATGTGAATGACGGATAAATTACATAAATAGCCTTCATAGTGGGTGACTTTCCTTTTTTGTCCCCATAAGAAAAGTTCACAAAAAATCACAAAGTCTTTCTTCTTTTTTATATATCATACAATTATCTATTTGTCCTTCTATATCTCAAATATTTTTAAACAATTCATACTTATTGACTTTTCAATTTCTAATTTTTTTCTATTTTATTTTGCTTTGATTTTTATATTTTTTAGTTTTTCTCTTTCCTTTTTTTTTTTTTTCCACCTTTATTTTTGTTTTATCTTTTTTCTCTTAACCTTAATTTTTTTCTTTATCTCTTAACCTCTATATTTTCTTTTCTTTCTTTTTTTAATTTTTTTCTTTTTAAATATCTTTCTTCATTTTTTTCTCTTTCTGCAACTTTTATTCTTCTTCTTTTCTTCGATTCTTTTCAAACAATAAGTTACATCCTATGG
>NC_061121.1:51535951-51546001 GCF_002878395.1 Capsicum annuum | reverse complement strand
ACCCCCCCCCCCTCCCCGATCATATTTCTTTCACATTCTAAGGGCTAAGCTATACAACTATACCATCAAGTATATCTCTTGTCTCTTAAGCATATGTATTGACCAGCTTACAAATACCTTTCTTAGCTCATCTTAGCACATCACATTCATCCCCCAAACTTAGAGTTTGAACCACCATTACATTTGTAACGATCCGAGACTACCCCTAGTCGTTACACGGTGCTCATGACCCCGAAGGAACATAAGCTAACCCTTTCCTAATATCTGTACCTGAGTACTGCATAATATAATACAATAAATGCAGAAAGATGGAAAAAACTTACCATAAGGTTCAAAACATCTAAAATACTCAAACTGAAAACCGAATACTAATATATCTGTCTGAAAAAGCCTCTAACTGTCTGAACTGTGGAGTTGATGGGACATGTCCCCAACTAACTCCGTCTACTAATAATAAAGTGAATCTAATGAGGTACTGAAATAAGAAGCATCCTCGTATGATGAGGACTCACTGCTATGTCTGCTGCTGCTGACTGACTCTGGACTGCTAAGGGTGCTCTAGGGCTCATGCTTCTGAACCTATGATGTCAAATAAAACACCATGGCGTAAAATGAATTAGTATGGGAATGTAATGAGTATGTAGATGAGGTAAGTTTAAATGCAAGGGCTTATGCATGAGCAATAACTAACTGAATGATATGCAAGAGCTGGATTAGTATACATAGAGAATCTATAACTACTTAACATACTGTGCATACTGTGACTAAATATACTGGGATGAATCTAATAACTGATATTGAATATGCCATCAGTCTGAGGTTTTTGAACATACTGAGATTATACGTATCTGAAGCTATTGAAACTGATATCTGTACTTATTAATACTGACAAACTGGATGACTGAGCTTATGGATAATTGATACCGACTGGATGAATCTGAGATCAAACCTATCTAGCGGGATAATCTCTAAATCTTCTAATAACAATTAAGATTGACTAAGCTTGAGATCAGGCCTAACTAACGGGTGATCACTGGAACTGATATTGAGAAAACTCAACTGAATCTGAGACTGAGATCAAGCCTATCTGATGGATGATCTCTGTACATACTAATACTAAAGAACTTTATGGAACTATCTGAGTTCCTTACTAAGATTGATGATTGTATCTGACAGTCCTGATTTTTGAGTTCTACTCTGAAGACTACTACTGAAACTGTAACTGTGGGAGTTCTCACTTAACTGACATACCCCAAACCTAATCTGGTGGGGTCCAACCTATAACCCCAGCTGGAAGGGTGTCAATACTGTGCCATGAGTAAAGACCTCTGCTATAGTCAAGCCTCTCTAACGGGAGACCCTGAACAGAAAGTCAAGCCTAAGGCAGTATGATAGTTAAGCCTTAATATAATAGGTGACTCCTGGTCCTGCGCTGGCTACATGGTTTTGGAGTACAGGGATTGCTGCTAACGACTCTGCCTCTCTAATGGGTAAGCCATCATCCCTACACTCGCTCGGTGCTAGTTACAACTCCCAACTGAAGGACTCTGAATTGATCCTTAACTGCACTTAGACTGAGCAGAATCTATTACTGATCATGTTTCTTGACTGACTGACTGAGTTCACTTGGTTCCGTTATCTGACGGAATACTTATGAATTCTACTTTCTGTATGAAAGTGACTGATGTCTGAGGCTGGATTAAACTAGTACTGATATTCTTGAATTTTCCTAAATGTTCTGTCACTGACTGAATTCTATAGATCATAGCACGATTGAGATTATCTTGAGACTAACTCTGCTCTAGACAAGCAACTAAGTTTTCGGGTATAAATACCCCTAGGACTCAATAGCATAAATTATTAAGACAGAACCAAACTTGAATATCATGACAATGGACTATCATTCACAACACAATCAATACGATATCTCGTCAATCACTTGAATGTCATAAGCATGTAAATGTATAGGGTAGGCATACTAATATCTCATAGTTGTTCAATAAGGAATACTCATGGACAAGAATGCATGCAACTTATCATAATACATTCACTAAGGCATTTCAACAAATTCTTGGCATGCACTAGTTATCACATAATTGGGGATTTCATGCTTAACATACTAAAAAGACACTATTCTCTTTACTTAAGTATTCTATCAAACATATGGGGAGCAGGCTTTGGTTATACCAAGATTCTATACTTATATTATTATGAATACATCAATATCATGCGACTTGAAGGAATTTTATCATGAACGTCACATAGTAGGATCAAAGCTTGGATATTTGAAATCAAGTCATGAATTAAAACTCATCAACAACATGAACTTCAATTTCTATTTACAAAAAAATCATGAAAATCTCATAAATATATATACTCTTGAATTTAGAAAAGGATTCTTGAACTTCTTGGGTGAAAGAAAACCAAGAATCAACATCTGCATACCTTAGTTTTCTAGATTCTTGAAGTTCTTGAAGACTCTTGGAAGGATTCTTGAAATTGCTTTTGAAACTTGAGGGCTAGGGTTTTCTATCTTTGAGAGAGAGTGTTTTGGTCTTGATAAAATAATGAAAATAGATGAGCAACTTTGGCTATTGGGGTTTTAAATCCCGTGTAGAGACTGATTGGGGCTTTAGGGAAATTACCAAAGGGTCCCTAAAATTTAAATAACTGAACCTAAATGAAATCCCGATTTTACATGCTGGTATGACGTGCCATAATCGTGCCAGCTTACTGGAAAGTGGACAATTATGGTGCGACGCGGTGGAAATCATGTTGCCACCTTGGTTGCAAACTAGAAAGACATCGCGATGCGGTGGCATCGCGAAGGCTTACTGGAATTTGACAATTGTCATTTTGGCTGACTCTGCTACGCGCTAAAGTGCTAGGTGTCACACTGTCTCACTAAAATGGCTCTAACTCTTCGCCCGAGTGTCAAATTTGGACGAATTTCTTATCGACGGAAAGCTTATTCAATTCTCTACATAACAAAAAGTTAATATTAGGGAAATTCTACATGTTTCAAAATATTCTCACTTGGAAAGTCACTTCAAAATCTTTTAGGACCGAATTTATACTTCACTTGACACGCTCTAAAGCTCAGACTACAAGAGGAGTTTTTGGGGTCTTCAACATTATTCTCCGAACTATATAAAGCCCCTCCCCCTCCCAAACTTAGTATTTTGACTATATTTTATTTTTTTCAAGTTAGGTGATGCATCCAAGGAGGTTAAGTGCCAGAAGTGAGATTTAAAAAGGGTTAAGGTGTTATAGCATGGTTATCATTACAATAAGAATAAAAGATGGGCAAAAAGGCTCAAATGGGTTAACTTGGGAGCAATATTAAGGTGGGAATTTGACTATGATGGGTAAAAAATGACCTTGGGTCATCCTTCAAACAAAGTTTGCCTAGAATTCTGCTTTGAGCATACTCGGAGAAAGTTTTAGACTACACATATGTACAAGAATTATTCAAAAATAAACACTCGTGGCACCAACAGAGACACAAATGACCCTATACCCTTAATAATGGTGCCACCCAATTTATCATGGGGCAAGGAAAGCATTCATGTCTCTTGGGTTACTTATACTTCACCCGAGATGCTATGATAAGAACATTAATTGATCAAACCATGGACACAACATTCATCAACGATTTCAACCAATGACCACCGATTATCCCATATTCAACACCAATTAGACTCAAAGCTATGCTCCAAAAATGATCATATATTACCCCAAGAAAGTTCATATTAACCTTTACAAGCATATAAGGCATTTCTCTCTTATCAACATTTTAACAAACATGTGGTGTGCATGAAAGGTAAGAGCTTAAAAAATAGAACAACAACACATGTAAACAACCTCAATGCACCAATTCATCACCAAACACACCATTTGTAATTATACTCACACAGTTAAATCACCCACGACTTAATTAAGCAAACAAACTACAAGTGGGTGTTTCGTCGAACACATAGTGTGCACTAGAGTATGGAAAGAAGAGTTTTGCAATAGAGCATTTTAAACAAAGCAGACATTCAAAAAATTTCATCCCAACAACCACACCCAACCAAATTAAGCTCAAATGAAATAAATTTACACCCAAAAGAAATTATTAAATATGATCACTAGTCACACTTCAAAGAAAATTAAACTAAGGAGCATACCTTGTGAGCTTGTTAAAGAGAGAAAAATGATGAAAAGAAAGTTCAATATACTTATTTGGGGTTTATTCTTGAGGTAACCCTTCCAACTTATGCTATCACCTACAAATACCCAAAAACAAGCTAAAATTGATTAAAAAACATTAGAAAACATCAAGAAAAATTTCTTAGGTTGCCTCCCAAGAAGTGCCTTTCTTAAACTCTCGGCACAACATCTAATGACTATCATTTATATCTCCATTTAGAAGATTTGAATCTCTTACCCAAATTTTGATCAACACATCTTTGAGGTACTTTTGCTAAAAGTAAGGGGACAACGATACATATTCTATCTCGTCGTTTTGAGGACTTGAACCTTTTACCCAACTTCACATCAAACTTCCAAGTAGGCTCATTGGGTATTGGTGAGAACATCAAAAAACCACTTGTAAAACATTGTATTTTAAATTATTGGCCTTCAAGTGAGGGACTTCATCTCGCCCTATTGGAATGACAAACTCTAAAATATAAGGATTTTGTACCCCATCTCCCAAGTTTATCATTTGCTTGGGTGGTTCAAATTTTATCACATCCATCAAGCATAATGTCAAAAAGTGGTTGAAATAAGGTCGTCTTTCCAATTTTGGAGTTGCATTCTTCTTGAAATTCTCACCCCCAAAATGAACTAGTCTTTACAAAGGATTTGCTTGACTTTTTCTTTCAACTCTAGTTTCGGTTCTTCGATTTTGGCATCCTTCATTATTTTTGGTTCAGTTGGTTGGAAAATCACCAAGAATTCTTCCATATCAAGCCCACCATCAACCACAAGGCCTTATACCTTTTCCTTATCAACCTCATTTTGAAAATTGGGCATATCCATGGTACTTGCAATATTGACCTCCTCACCCACTTCTTCTTTTTTTTCACTCTCTATTCCAAATGCTGCCATGAATTGATGTAAGTGATGAACGTCCTCTCCATTATACTCACCCTATCTAAGAGAGTTGGAAGCATTTCTTCAACACCATTGTATCTGACTTGTTCTTCTTTTTTTATCACATCATGGACCTATCAAACTCATAAGAAGAACTAGCATTTTTTAGCATAACTAGGGGAAGAGGCATTTGGACAATCACTCCAATGTCCATCTCAACCACCACATAAAGAACAGTCATACTCCCAATAGGATCGAGATGGTGTACACACCTCTTTTTGGGGAACATATTTACAATTTTACCAAAAGTGGGGTCCATCACAACATGAGCATGAATCATCAAGATAAGATTTGCAACCACAAAACTCATATTCATTCCTAGAAGCCATAGTAACAAGTAAACAAAAACAAAGAACTACCAAACATAAGAAACAAAAAAAATGACAAATAAATATTTACAAGTTTGAATCTAAGTAAGATAAAATTTCAAACTAACTCAATACGCCAAATTATTCCCCAGCAACGGCACTATTTGATCACGCTCACCTATACCATAGTTTGTATATAAGACGATCGTTGTCAATATAATACCCAACTTTGAGTCGGGGTCGAATCCATAAGGAACAATGTGAATTGTGATCAAGTAAGTTCGAAATGAAAGTTGTTTGCTACATTCAAACCTAGGATACAAATATTATAGGGATTTTGAATATTTTAATAAGTGTAAAATAATTTTATTTTTGGGCTTTAGAGAAAACTAACTCAAGGCTAAGAATAGTTAGAGTGTAATCAATTAGGAATGGATCTTGGGGTCATGTCATTCTAGGTGTGAACTCATGCATGGGTATTTGAGAATTTATCTAAATTTAGCTATAGTTATAGGTAGGGTAGATTTAGAGGTATTAGTGTCAATCTTTCAATAAAACATTAAATTTCATTCGTGGGTCTTTCGAACTCCTCTCAAATATTGACAAACAATCAATCCAATACCTCAATTAATATCCTTATTTCTAAGATGGTACTATCAAATGGGTTAACTCAAACAACACCCTTACTTCTAAGATGATGTTATCCCACAATCTAATCAAAGTTATTGTTTGTAAATACCACTCACCCAATATCCCTCTTTCAAGGATGATATGAGATCCCAAATAATTGGGATTTTCACCCATAATTTCTAATTCAGACATTGAGTATAAGAAAAACCCATAACAAATAACTAATTGGGAGGATAAATCAACAACACCCATACACTAATAACACATTATTCAAGTATAACCCCAAGAGGAAGAACTAGCTACTCATAAAGATAGTACGCAAAAATATACCGAAATCTGCGTCAAATTAATTTATGAAAGATAAAGAAAATGTCAAACCATAATTTAAATTTCAATAAATCTTTAATGGAATTTGTCAATTCTTCACTTAGGAGTTACTCTAATGTCTTCTTAGGTCAAGATTAGTATAAATATTTGCTTCACGCTTCCAAGAGATAAGCTAGAAAGTGGAGATGAAAGATAGGATAAAGATGGATGAAGAATGAGCTACAAAACCCAATTTTAGCCCCAATTTCAGATTTGGAAAATTTTACAAAAATACCCTCTTGCTCTTAGACTCTTTAGCAAATTACAATTTTTTCCTTGAAATATTTTCGCTGTATAGCGATCACATCCTTTGGATTGCGATTGCGATAACTGAGGGTCATTCTGATCTCTAATTGCTTGACCGCGATCACGACTCTGGGAACCGCGATCGAACTATCTGAGGGCCTCCTAATCTCCAGCTTTTGCTTTTTTTTTGCCTATTTCCCCTCCCTTTAAGCTTGATTTCCATTTATTTTTATCATATGTCCTGCAGGATCACAAAAGTTGGAAATTAATGCATTCACATGAATAATTAGCCTCATTTACATAATTTTAGCCAAAATAGTGTAGGAATTTGGATGCCAAAGAGTGGTAAATTTTCAATCATGCATCAAATTTTATGTATGTAATCACGTTGTTTTAAAAATATTGTTTGTAAGAAATATGAAAAACATTAATTAGTTATGTATGAGGAACTTGTTAACCTTGTGCATAGTTATACTCTTATAATTACTTTCTTATACATAGTTTTGTATGTAGAATGAACCTTATATTTAGTTGTACTTACACTTGGTTAAGTTTTTAGAATGAACCTTATATTTGTTTGTACTTGTATAATAACTTTTTTATACATAAATCGCTTGTATAATTTTGTACTTGATAAAATACAGTTATTCATTAAGCTTATACATAAACATGTTATGTATAAAAAACTATTAATGTAAATAGTTTTTCTCAAAAACAAACCTGACCTTGTCGCTTTGCTATATATTTATTTTGAAACTAATTTTTTTGATTAAATTTGCATCAGCTATGTCCTTTATTGTCATAACAAAGATTGCAATAGATCCTCAAGGCATGTGCCTGGATACGTTGAAGAGGAAGAAGTATTACTGCCAAAATATAGACGATCGCTGGGAAGGCCAAAGAAAGGGAGGCATAGGAAATCAAGTGAATCACTATCTTCAAGCTCAAACCATTGTGGTAAATGCGATCGTGCAGGTCATAACAGACGCACCTACAATTTTTTTCCGAAGGATACCTGAACACAATATTTTGTTGATGAATATCATGAGCCAATATTGTTGACTCATTCTTTTCACTTTCATATGTTAGAGTAGTCTTTAATTTGCAATAACCAGCTTTCATTATCATGTAATGAATCTGGGATATGTATAAATAATTTTGATTAATCGTAATTCATCTTTATTTGTTATTTTTTCTTATTTTATATTCCAGTAAAATTACTAAATTTTATAGAAGCTTACTATCTAAAATTCAAGTTTGTTTTAGATACTTGTTGTAATTCAGATGTGCATTAGATTGAGCATGTTTTGTTAATTCATATGTGTGTTATTCATACGGATGGTATTCATATGTTGAATGTTTAGTCATTTTTATGATGTATTGTATAAGATTACTACCTTAAAAAAATGTAATGTTAATACTTAACTGCTGGCAAAAATCAAATCCAACACCCAATTAAATTATGTATTATTTTTCATATACATAACATGAAATTTATTAGATAACTTGCAAATTTAACATATTTTAGTTAATAACATTATGAGCATATGTATATTAGATGGAACATGTTAAGGAAATAACCATGTATGTTATGTATTAGGCAATTTTGTTGCATATATCTCTTATATATGTTATGTATTAGGCAATTTTGTTGCATATATCTCTTATGTGCAGAAGTGTTTAAAGATTATAAAACATTATACATTGCATTCATTAATTTTTTATCTGTACTTAATACATGTCTCAAAAATGTAGATGTATAACCATATTATCAATAGAGCTATATATGTGTTTAGTTGTTGCTAACAAGACGGACTTATAGAACAAGAAGTAGAACAAAGTTAAACATTAAAGATAGTTAAAAAAACCTTACAACATCCAAAAACAAAATATACAAAGCCAAAAACACAGTCGAAACCTATAAATTATCTATGATTATTTCTTTAACATCCGTTCTAAAAACAAAAAAGTAAATGTGTTCAGAAAGGGGAAAATTTTGAGCTATTCTAAACTAATAACCGCTGCTTCATCAACTGGTTGAACATATCTTGCTTGGGTCATGGAGGATCAGCATTGTCGCTTGTGTATCCTTCATTGGCCTTGATCATTTCATAATTCCATAGTAATGTAGCATAGCGTAATCGATGAGTTTGTGTATCAAATCCACCTAAGGTATTTTCAGCCCTTCACTTAAGTACTATGAATAACTAAATACAAAAATGCCACTGTCTCTAAATTGAAAAAAAAAGTTTCATTAGTTAACAAGATATATAAAATTCCTAAAGGATTATCCACAAAATAATTAATAGTAGCTGCATTTACAAACTAGCACACACTTGTTGTGCTATGTTTTCCACATACTAAACGTCAAATGGGTATTGGTTGACAATCTGAGTGTGTTGATCCAATTTATCCTTGTACGCGTCCATGTTCGCCTATTTTGTACGTATAATAATGTATGACTTTCTTATACATCAGATCTATGACTTGATATGTTGAAACACCCTAGGACTTGGACCCTTACAAAATTTCTTTGTTTTTAGACTTAGTTAGAGTCAAGGGTAACATCCGTACCCTTAGATACGAGTTAGACTTGTCTTGAGGGTTCACTCGTATACTAGGCAGTATGATTGGTTTGAGTTCTGCCCAAGATACGACTCATCTAGGTATGATTCGTATAGAAAGATACAAATGGTTTAATGCTAATTCGTATGGTGCTTGAATGATTAGCCTTATGAAACTGTCCAAGATATGATAGGTGGGTACAGTTTGGTGCATCACTTGTACCCTAAGGTACGATATAAGTTGGTGGGTCATATAGGAATTAGTGTGTAAGATCTTGGTATGGTCTTAGGTATGAGTTAGGGTACCACTCGTACCCTAAAGTACGGATGGCATGGGTGAATCATACCCTATATCATGGCTTATTTTAATTTTAAGTCAAGGGTAGTCCGAAAATTTTCTACTTCAAAACCCTTATGTACTCACGTTATATAAACCTTGGTGGACTTCTGTAACACTTGTTAAAGGATTAAAATAATTCAAATACTCTCTCAAACTCACTCTTGAAGATTGGAGGCTAGGGTTTCTTCATGTGTTCTTCAAAGGGCTCATAGGTCAAGATTTCTTCCGTGACTCTTCATGTGTAAGGAATGTACTCCTTCCCTCATTGTTAGTTCCAAATAAAGGCAACATTGATTCATAAATCATAAATGGTCGATTTCGAAATAAATATTGAGAGTCATGATGCATATGGTTTGGTATTGGTTTAAACTATGTTTTTGCATGCTTTTGGTAATGGTTTGCACATGTGGATGTTTGTTGGTTATGATTTAACAAATGGGTCTTGATTAACCCTAAT
>NC_061121.1:51500636-51532951 GCF_002878395.1 Capsicum annuum | reverse complement strand
ATCTCACGCCGGAATGTCATTACAAAGCCTAGATTTTGAGAACTACACACATGGAACAATGAAATAAAAAAAAATTTAATTTGATAAAGTTGAAAAAAAAATAAACAAACCTCAAAAGTAATTGAAGAGGATGATGAAGTTGAGCACTTTGATGAGTTAATGTTTGAATTTTGAAATCTTGAAACCACCAAATAATGGTTTCTTGATTTTAGGTCTAAATTAAGGTGCATTAGTTGATTGCAAAGCATGTGTCCTGAAATGTATGAGATTTTAAAAGAGAGAAAGTACTAAAAATGGGATATTTTGTAATTAGTTTAGGATATTTGTAATTAGTTTTGGTAAATGGGATATTATGTGATAACTATAATTTAAGATGTATATTTATGTAAATTTTAGATAAACTAAAGAGGAAAAGTTTAAAATTTGGGCCCCCTGATTTGGCCCATTGAAATCTGCCTAAACTTTGGGCCTATTTTTCATGGATTTTTCAGCTCTTTCAGCTGTGTATATTGACTGTATATCACAGTGCTTCATCCTTGAGTTTTTGTATATCTTTTGTATACACATCCATATATTAGTCATATATGCATATTTTTTAGTATTCCACCTGTGTATCAGCTTCACCTCCTCATTTTTCACAGTGTATCCCTGTATACTACTGTATATTGGTGTATACAGCCTTGTTTATTGTCTTTTGGTCCATTTTTGGGACTTAGGCATGGAGTTTGACTCAACAGATATGCAAGAGGGGAGTCCGATGGATTCGGTGAGGGAGTTCATGCATAGAAAACATAAGGATTAGGACCCAACGATATTAGCATAACAAGTCAAGAAAACAAGAGAGGAAAAGAAATTCCATTCATAGCATTTTACAGAAGCATGAAGAATAAGTAGAGTCTAGTGGATTAGGACATTATATGATGAACAAAAGACAAATAGATAAGAATTTACCATATTGGCAAATAGACTTAATTGATTCCCACAGTAAAATGCTTTTCAGACCATATCCAAGAATTCATTAGTGCAATTATATCATATTCCTATACACTAATATTAGCTAAAGATTAACACTGAAAATACCTCTGGACAGTAACTAATTTTTAATAACAAGTGATGAAACCATTATCAGACAAACACTAATAATCTCTCAATATTGTAATGAGTCAAAATTAGTTATATACAATCAACCATATCAGATTTTTGTTAATCTCAAAAGGCCTAAGTACTTCCAAGGACTATCATACTCCTTCCATTAATATAATACAGACCTTATCTATTATTTAGCCACATCCCAACAGTGAATATTCAACAGAATATGATACAAAAGAAAAATAAACCAAACCCCAAGAGATACAAATTTGACGTGATTTTCAGGACCTTTATTTGATAATATTTTTGTTTTCAACCAACGAGATTAGCATTATCATACATCACAAATAACAAAATACATTGCAATGCAGCCTAAAAAATACAGCAACAAATCCAGAATTTCAAAGAAATACTACAATAACAAGAGCTAAAACAGAAACCAGATGAACGAAAGATGGTGACTTTTACCTTTCTCGGGGTAGAAATCAGGACGACAAGCTATTTTATTTGAACGAAATTCCACGAGAATTTACGTTGTTTCCGCCAGAGTTTTGATCTCGACCTGTCGAAGTTTTAATTTTCTGTTAGAATTAATTTTTCGACAGAGTTTCTTCTTGAATCCTTTGGTTACGTGGAATTAGAGGAATGTTCCTCCAAAATCCCCAATTTTTCCCTAAAGAATCCTCTCTCTTCTTCGCTCTCTCCCTTGTTCTTCAACATATGTGGGTAGTTATACAGAATTCTGGGATTATTTTGGGGCGAAATCAAAGGGTAAAAAGAAAAACAAGTTGAAATTTAAATTTCAAAATTGGGATAAGGATTGAGCTGAAATTTGTCACACCCCTTTTTCGCCCGAAGGGAGGATCGAAGTTGAAGGATTTTTCCAATTAAAGTGACGGTATTGAGTAGAGATTACTTTTATCATTTTCAGAGTCACCACTTGAAATTGAGTTTTGGTATTCCGAGTCACCTTATTGAATCTCTAATCAAAAGGAAATGGCTCTTTGTTGGTCTGCGAAAACAGAAGATCGGGTAAGGAATTCTGTTGATCGAGGGAAAGGTGTGAGTCACCCCTCGAGTCCCGTGGTTCTAGCACGGTCGCTTTTATTGACTTTTCTTTACTTAAATTATTTGAATAAATTATGTTTGAAGGCCTAGATTCACTTGTTTTTATTATACTAAAACTATTTAAACTCTTGAATTAAATCAGTGGAAAATCAATTTTTAGAAAAATATTTGTCAAGGTGGATTGTTGCATTCTTGAATTTTTAAATATCTCAGAAATATGCGTACGCCATATTCTTAATTAAAAAGAATATTTTAACGTACCTAAAACTTGTGTAGCGTTAAAGGCGTTGGTTAGTCTCTTGAAAATTCGATATCATTTTCCTATTCATTTTAACCCTCTTTGTTTCTCATTTTTTTATGTTTAGAAAACCACCTTTCATGAATGACAACCAAACCACAGATCCAAATGATATCAAATCCTAAATATCGAAATAACTGTGTTGATCGTTGGTGACCGATGAAATGGCAACAATAAACGCCGGTTAATGGATGTGTTTTGGGATACTCAGACTAACCGGGTAAATAGTCCCTTTAACCCACTGACCCAAGTATCCAAGGCCAGGAAACTCAAATTCAAAACTGAAAAGGAAGTTGGATATATAAATTTGTTGTATTTGTTGCCAAATCAAAATACATTATTAGATAACTAAATTTATTATGCTATACAATAATACGTTATAAGAGTACATCTAAGTATTTATCGATACAAATACATAAGCAAATCAAAAGGACTTAAAAAAATGTTGGTGGTAAAGACAAAAGAAGAGCAATAACAGTACATCTGCATAAAGGTATCACACAAATCATCAAGTAAACCCAAGAAAAAGATAATCAAGTCACGACACAAAAACTTATTTGTCATTTATATGAGAAAGAATAAATAATTGAAGTAAAGGGTATTTGGACGAATTAGTTGAATGAATCTTGAAATGAAGGAATGAAAAATATGTTGGCTCCTTAAATTTGGGAAAAGACTTCATACAATCTTTATAATTGTCTTTCCATTTATGTTTTGGTAAAAGAACAAATGCCTACTACCTTTTACTTTAATAATAATAATAATAATGATTTTACCTAAGGTGAAAATCATATTCCCGCCCAACTTTGTGTTAAAAACAAACAAATCCCTTTTTTTTGGTTTTTGCATGCATGCATATATGGATTCTAAAAAGTTGTTTATAACACAATACACACTAATTATTTGTAACTAATGCAATTTACATCTTTAAAACTAGTAACTTTGAAATTATCTCATTTAAAATTCAAAGTCAATATAACTTACATTATCTTCAAAAAAAATATCACACGAATTACAAATAAAGACATAGAACATAAACTAAATAATTAATTACATATACAAAATAATATGGCAAACCATTGGAATAACTTCACTCATGCTTTAATTTCAAAAAGAAAATAAAATTATAAATAACGAATCCAAATAAAAACTTGTGTGGTAGAATAACTAAAATAGAAATAAAAACGTCTTCACTAGAAAAACTCGAAGGGAACCCGAACTTGAACTAAATCATCACTTTTTTTTTCTCTCGAGTCTACCTTTCTCTTCTTTTCCCTTTGAATTTTTTTTTTATGTTTATCCTTTTTGTCCCTTTTTCCTCCTCTAGTCTCTCCTCTTTGTTTCTTTCCTTTTCTTTCCCTTCAAAATGTTAGTCTTTTTTGTGATTTTCTTTTTTGTCTACCCCTTTGTTTTCATCCTTGTGTGTTATATAAGTAAAGGGTTGGGGTAGTTTTTTTTTTTTAGGATAAGATTTCTTTTTTTTTTTAAAAAAAAAGATAAGATAAAAAAATTAAGACAAAATAAAATAATAATAAAATATTAATTAATTATATTTTTATATTAAAATAAAATACAAGAAAATTTTATAACTATCCTAAAATAAAATATAGCTAAAAAATATTAAAATTACTAGCTTATTTATTAAAATTAAAAGGAAAGAATGTTTTTGAATTTCTTGTCGTATTATTTTCATTAGAAAATAAAAAAAATAAAAATAAAAATATCTCAAAAATGTAACTTTATTTATTTATTTTCAACTAAAACTTATTAAAAATAAAATAAAAGCTAAAATAAATATTGAACAAAATATAAATATTTAATGCTGAAAAATAGGTTAAAACTTGGGGAGAGTCAAAAATCACGTGTCTATATTTTGCCCCTCTTTGTTTGAAATCTTGAAGAGTTTTCATACAAAGAAGTAGACAAAAAGATGAGTTCTTAAACTTCGATTACTCTAAAAGTGAAGATAAAACAAAATAAAATAAAATAAAATAAAAAAAGTGATCGAGTCCAGGTTTTGGACCGCCTACATATTCCGGATTTTAACGGAATCAGGTCACATGTAGTTCAAAGATAAAATGACGAGAGGACGAGTTAGAGGTTCTGTCGAGTTTTGGTTCACGACTTTCTGCTTTTACATTTAAATAAATAACAAAAATAGAAAACGAAGATACAAGTAAAAGATCCTATCTATGCAACTTTCTTGAATCTTGACTTGGACTTAAAATCTTCACCCTATTCTTCAAGCGGGCTCCTGAATTTGCAACTGATAATGTTCACCCTATTCTTCAGGCAGGCTCCTGGACTTACAACTTCTAATGTTCACCCTATTCTTCAGGAGGGCTTCTGGACTTACAACTTCTTTACCCTGTTCTTCAGGCAGGCTCCTGGACTTATAACTTCTTCACCCTATTTTTCAGGCGGGCTCCTAACTTGCAACTAATAATGTTCACTCTATTTTCAGGCAGGCTCCTAAACTTACAACTTCTTTACCCTGTTCTTCAGGCAGGCTCCTAACTTGTTATTTCTTCACCCTATTCTTCAAGCGGGCTCCTGACTTATTATTTCTTCACCCCGTTATTCAGGCGAGCTCCTGAACTTGCAACTGCTTCACCCTATTTTTTGGGAGGGCTTCTGAACTTACAACTTCTTCACCCTGTTCTTTAGGAGGGCTCCTGGCTTGTTATTTCTTCACCCTGTTCTTCAGGGGGGCTCCTAGCTTGTTATTTATTCACTCTATTCTTCAGGCGAGCTCCTGAACTTTAAAAAATAGTGAAACATAAAAATAACGTCCCATTCTTCAGGAGGGTCTTGGCATAAAATAAATTTCCATTCTTTAAGAGGATCCTGTCCCATTCTTTAGGAGGGTCCTAAGCAAAAATAATAAATTTTCATTCTTCAGGAGGGTCCTATCCCATTCTTCAGGAGGGTCCTGAGAAAAAAATAAATTCTCATTCTTCAGGAGGGTCCTGTCCCATTTTTCAGGAGGGTTTTGAGCATAAAAATAAATTCTCATTCTTTAGGAGGGTCCTTTCCCATTCTTCTGGAGGGTCCTGAGCAAAAAATAAATTCTCATTCTTCAGAAGGGTCCTATCTCATTCTTTAGGAGGGTCCTGTCCCATTCTTCAGGAGGGTCCTGAGCAAAAAATAAATTCTCATTCTTCAGGAGGGTCCTATCCTATTCTTAAGGAGGGTCCTAAGCAATAGGTAAATTCCCATTCTTCATGAGGGTCCTGTCCCATTCTTCAAGAAGGTCCTGAACATAAAATAAATTTTCATTCTTCAGGAGGGTCTTGTACCATTCTTCAGGAGGGTCCTGAGTATAAAATAAATTCTAGTAAACATGAATAAAATTTTGCCCCAATTTGCACTAGAAAATTTTGTGAGTGTCATCAGATCAAACTTTTGAATAGTACGGTACAAAGGGTGAATTAAGGCCCTGCTAAAGAAATGCGTCTTTTCAGAGTAAAACTAATGACCAAAATTAGGAACTGTGTCTTCTAACATATGAAACTTAAATTACCCAGACAAGGAAGTGTGTCTCCTAGTTGGTTAAATGAAATGACTCAACTAGAAAGTGTGTTTTATAGGAGTGAAGTTCAAGTTAGGAAGTGCGTTACCTAATACATGAAAACTGAAATACCTAGATCAGGAAATATGTCTCCTAAGGGTTAAATGAAATGACTCAACTAGAAAGTGTGTCTTCTAGGAGTGAAGGTTCAAGTTAGGAAGTGCGTTACCTAACACATGAAAACTGACATACCCTGACTAGGAAGTGCGTCTCTTAAGGGTTAAATGAAATGATTAAACTAGAAAGTGTATCTTCTAGGAGTGAAGGTTTAAGTTAGGAAGTGTGTTACCTAACACATAAAAATTGACATACCCTGACTAAGAAGTGCGTCTCCTAGGGGTTAAATAAAATGACTCAACTAAAAAGTGTCTTCTAGGAGTAATGATTCAAGTTAGGAAGTGCATCACATAACATATAAAACTTAAATTACCCAGACAAGAAAGTGCGTCTCCTAGGGGTTTAATGAAATGACTCGACTAGAAAGTGTCTTCTAGGAGTAAATGTTACGAGTTTTACAATGATTGTGATTACTAAACATATGTAGCAATATTTTCTCTTGCATTTACAAAAGTGAGGAATTGCATCTTTTGATATTTAGGCTTTGAAGCCCTTGATTTGAAGGTAACATGTGTTTTTGTTTTGTACAAAGAAAACTTTTAAAGTTTTAAAAAAATGTGGTGGTTGATTTGCGGTATTTGGCTATTAAGGCGATCGTTTGTGTACTTGTGATGCTCAGCTCCATTGAAAATCATTGATAGGTATTGTTGACTTGTCATACTTTCAATCCCAAATTTGTGTACCAAAATTTTTTGACTCAAACCATATTTCTCTTGCATGATGCCTCTGGATTCAGCTTCAAATACACCATTTATACTTCTATGAGTTCAAAAATTGTCGGATGACAAGCATTCTTAAGTACCTTGCTTTATTTTTTAAACATGTTATCTTTGTGTGTCGGCCCTTTGTCTTGCTTTGCACAAATAAAGGAGTTGGTAGCAAGTTTTGAAGTCCTTCCTTGTCTTGAAATAAATTTGACTCAAAAATACGTGAAAGATGACGCTAGTGACTTTCTTTTGACCACAAAGACAAAAAAACAAAAAAAATAAGAAAAAAAATAAAAATAAAAGAAGAAGACAATAGGCATCTATTTTTGAAATGACAAAAGGAAAAAATTATTTGAGTGCGGTAGCCGATTCTAATGATTATGACATGCATTTTGAATTAAACCACTTGATCTTTCCATACTAATCATGATCAATTTTTTCCTTTTTATTCAACACGGGGGGATTTTTGATCAATATATATATATATATATACACTTGGGGGATCCCTTTGTACCCCATAAGCACATGGTCTTCAAGACCAACCCTCATGTCGGCAAACTTGAGTTTCTAGTTTTAGTCCTTCGGACTCACACGTTCACGGCTAGCTATACAACCCCTTCAAACCCAATTAAAACATTTAGCACATAACCCATTTACCAGATTTCAAAAGTCAATAATAAAGGCATTATTAAGTGGTATCGTTATACCATCTATAGCTTGCAAACAGTGTCATTGCGTCAACACTTAGGGGATTCCTTCGTACTCGTAGACTTCATTATAAAAATCACTTCGGGGATTCCTTCGTACCCTACAAGTTTTTTCATAAATCATTCACTCAGGGGATTCAATCGTACCCCACAGGTTTTCAAAACCATCCTTAACCATTTAACCGTTTATGCCATGCATTAGTTTTAAGAAAGTTGTCCAACCAATCATTTTCATACCACTGCATTGATACAAGTGAGCAAACCAAACTTGGTGACAAAATCATATTCATTGACAATTTCACAAACAGATTTGAGGGCACATTATTTCCAAACCATATACCAAATTAAAATCATCAAATTGGGGATTAACCATGACTCCTCCCTTTAATTACCATTCCCATGCATTTCACAATGTTCCAAAATCATAAATAAAGCATAATTATTGTATAATAAATCATGGGAAAGGATTTAAACCAAACACATGCACAACCCTCAACCCATAGTTCAAAACCCACTATTAAAACCATAAAAAATAACCAATTTCATGCCATTAAGAAAATATAAATTCAAGAAAAAGAGATACATGCCTTAGACACACAAAGATTTATGAGCAATTGATAATTTGGAACCTGAATGATGAGCGTAAGTTGAAACCTTTATTCTTTCTTGGGGTTTGGAGTTTGAGAGTGAAATAATCAGTGTTGAGTCGTGAAAACTAATGGGAATATGCTTATGTAATGTTTAAAGGTCGTATATAAGTGAAAGGACCTCATTACCATTTGTTGACACCTAATTTTTACCCTCCACAACTACGATTAATCTCAAGTTTTTTTTATTTTCAAATAAAATTGCAACAATTATTTTTTCCAAATAAATGCATTTTTAAATATCTATTTGGGTTAAATCTGTTATTTAAGTGATAATTATATATTTTTGTAGTTACAAATACGAGATTGTATAAATGATGTCATTTAAATGAACATTTTCATCAATATCGAATTTTAATTAAGGATAATCTTTGAAAATAAGTGTAATGATCAAAATCTTGATTTAAATATAACTTATTCTCAAAAATAATTTATTTGGATAAATGTGTCCTTGATTTTATCAAATCAAAAAGCTTGAGATTAAGTGAGGTATTAATTTGTATCGAATTTCGGGTTAATTTGGTCAATCTATTAAATTTGGCTATAATTGAAATCAAACTGGCCTTAATTGCAATGCAATTGGCTAATTGACTTTCAATTTGGTTAAAATTTAAACGGATTAAGCTAATTCTTAATTCAATTGGGGTTATCTATTAAATAACCCCAATCTTGAACCAATTAGTTTAATCCCATTAACAGGCCCAATTTTCCCCTTTAGCTTAATTAACCCAACATCTCACCCCAACAATTTTGGCCCAAAATAATAATAATAAATAAGACCACTCCATCCCACCTTCCAAACATCACGACCCGGCCCACTCCCCATCCATTATCTCCTCCAAACCAAACATACGCATAAACCAGCGTACAACTCTCACCAACAGCTACGTACCAACTCCAGCAACATCGCGACAACAACAATCAACCTAACCTAAACTCGATTCCTCGCTTTCTCAACCTAATTTCTCTCTTTCTCGACCTAAGTCCATCAGCAATCGCGACCCAGACCCGTATCTCATGCATCCCATGCGAGCCAGTATGAGAAGAGCCTAGAATGTTCTAGAAAAGTGATGCGTTAGCCCCCTTCAACGTTCGAATCCCAAATTTCTTGGTTTGTTTTGTACGATTTCATACATATTTGGGCGTTTTCTATTGGTCCTGAGAAATAATTAGTTTTTCCCAATTTTGATTGGTCCACCCACCTAGGATTCTTTAAATAAATCCGAATTGGGTACAATTTCTTATCTATAATTTGGCTCCTAGGTTTGGGAATTTCAAAAAAAAGGAGGGGGAGAGGGACCCCAACTCATCTTTTTATATAAAGACCTCTAGGGTCATTGTCGTAGAGGTCTTCTTCTAGGGGGATGGTTTGAGGCTCTGAGGTTAGAGATTGGAGGGTTCAAAATTTTTAGGGTTGGAAATTGGGAGACAGAAAAGGGGTTCAAAATTTTCCAAATTAGTTAGGTGGGAGAAAATCTCTTTTGGGTCAATAAGAAAGGGTTTTGGGAAAGAGCTATTTGGTTTTTGGAAAAATAGTAATTTTTGTTTGGCAAAGATCTAAGAAAAAGCAGTCGTCTAGTCAAGGTTTTTGCATTGATACTGATTTTATCATTGGTGGTAAAACTCAAAGGAGCTTAAAGTTCCATTTTTCTATCCCAAAGGAGGTAAACCTGCCCTCACCCTTTAATTTTGTTGTTTCCTACTTCATCCCTCTTTCTTGGTAGAAGTAGTTATCTGATTGTCATGAATGAGGTTGGGTTGTCTGCTGCAAAGGCCTTGAAGGCCTTAGGTTTTGGTGAAAGCTATGTTGTTTGTATTATCTGGTTGTGATAATTTTTGCCTTAGCTGCCGCTCTTTGTCATCTCCATTTAGCTTTGCCCTGAATTTTGTTAAGAATAGGGACTGTTGTTTGGGTCACTGGTTTATTGTCTAAAGTTTGTGCCTTTGATGTTCATTCTATTATTTACCTAAATATCACTGAGTTTCATTCGTTGATGCTGTAGTCTAAAGAATTTAATGAAAAATTTGAGGATCCCTCGACAGCCATGTTATTTGAACAACAGGGGAGGATTGGAATGACGCGTTGACTCATTCATCGTGACTTTTTGATGTAGTTTTGGATCGTGTATTTTCCTATTTAGCTGGTAACACTGCCAGCAGAGCTACCTCTAAAGTTTCTTTGGCTTCTCACCTGCCAAAATGACAATGAGTAAGGCCCAAGATATACTTGCGAATCCCATGATTTCTTGATGATCATTTTGACTATTAAAACTCCTCTTGAGTTTGTCGGAAAAAGGATGAGGTTGATATTAGTGCCAGGCCATCTCCCTTTAGCTCTATTTTGTCTCTTGAGCTTGTTGCCAATATGTGGTTGGGTTAGGAAGATGGATGCAATAGTTGCGATTTTGGGCAAATCTCTTTAAAGAAAATAGTCCAATTTTGTTTTCTTTACGGGAATGGAACGTCACAGTATGTTTCTTTGGATATCTGTTGTTGGATGAAATTTGTGTTTATTCATCCATCTCGCTTCTTTTGTGTTCACTCAGCCTCCTGACTAGGACGAGGGTTTATGTTTAGGCATGCAATTCTCGGAACAATTTGGAAACCATTTTCTTTCGTCTCTAGTAACATATGAACATCATATAATTTTGGTATGGATAGGTTTATCTGAAGTGCATGGCTAAATTTTGATTTTGGTGAAGTGCAAACCGTTTTTGATAGTTTCTTTTTTATTTTTGTTTAGTTTAAGTGAGAACTTCTTTGCTTTAATTGATTGTATTGTCTTGTATATTGTGCGACGTGAAAACAGAATTGAAAAGGTTTTGTCTTAGTTCATCTGTAGTGTAAATTTATCTTTCTTTTTTAGAAGATACCTTAGCCCTTCGGTTTGGTATTACGGTTAAACACTTTGATGGGCAGTTGATGAAATTTCCTTAGCTTCTGTGTGTTTCTTTTCATTGATAAGTATATGAAGCTATTTGTTTATCACAAAGAGAATTAGTTGGGATTTACTATTAATGTGAGGTCCTCTAATAAATGTTGCAGCATTTTGAATATTATCGCAAATAAAACCAATTCGTAGCTCACTCTCAATTAAATGATTATCATATTAGGTCAGGAAGAGTGCCTTTTCTTTCACTAGAATTCTTTCATGCATATACATATTTCCATGCAAAGTCACTAGGATGTAATATATCATGCTCCCTTCAATCTTTATGTTTAAAATTCAAAAATCAGTAGATACGATTGTTTGTTCAGTGAGCTTGCACCTAAGTTTTCTTTTTATGCTTGGGTATGGGGTAGGGATTTTTCTTTTGAAAGCCTTAAACTTTTCAGAATTTCCTTTGTTGTTAGAATAGTCTGTTTTCATGAACATA
Organism: Capsicum annuum; assembly: GCF_002878395.1. Classification (NCBI taxonomy): domain Eukaryota; kingdom Viridiplantae; phylum Streptophyta; class Magnoliopsida; order Solanales; family Solanaceae; genus Capsicum; species Capsicum annuum. Next base: position 51,521,370 of record NC_061121.1, on the reverse strand, counting down.
TATTAATTCCTATATTTTCTTTTATTTGCATGAATCTACCTTGGAGTCCTAAATGGACTCTTTCCCTTTGCAGCCCTTAATGGGCCCAAGAGGCCCACCTCGTTGAAATATGCCCAAGAGAAGGTACAAAATCCCATCGTCTGGCGTATGGATACAAGAAGACGGGAGGAAAGGAAATGGATTAAATTCCTACGTTTGAAGCAGCTAAGAGACAAAAGTCTCATCTGGTATTTTTATTTTAGTTTATTCATTGTAGTATTTATTTATTTTATTTATTCATTTGGGCCTCGAAGCCAAAGTTGTATTTAATACAAGTGAAGTGAGAACTCGAGCTGAAAAGGACTCAAAAATATAGAATTAGGACAGGTGAAAAAATGGGTCAAAAACCCAACTAGATTAGGACAGGATCGACGGTTTGGGCTTAAAAGCCTATATCACTACTTCTCCGCTTTCCCTTTTATCTATTTGCTTACTTGCTTTATGTGTGTTTTGCAAACCTAATAAAATCATTAGTCAAGTTGTTAAAAAATTGGTTTTGCATAAATACCACTCCTAAAATCGCTTTTCTTTTCAAAAAATAAACTTTTTCAAAGTTAATCAAAAGACGATTTTCAAACAGTCTGGATAACCTCAAGTTAGCGGACGTTTTAGGTGTCTGACACCTTCCTAAAACGTTAATAAGAACCGCTTACTTAGAATCTTAACTTAAACGATTTTTCTATTTTGGATCATTTGAAGTAACTCTCTAAAGGTTTCTTAATTTCTTTTCAAAATTAAGTGGCGACTCTTCTCAAAAAGTCAAAATTTCTCCACAAAACAGAAATGGCGACTCTGCTAGGGATTTTTAACTAGGTTCAAACCAAATGTTTGATTTCATCTTTTGATTAACTGTTTATGTGTTTATATGTTTCGATTCTGTAAAGTTTAAATATCGCATCTCATGGCATATTCCTGCATTATTTAAACTATTTTGGGATTTCATGGATGTCTCGGCCCCTATTGTTCAATTCCAATAATGTGTTGGAAATAAGAACAGCTTATTAGCACGTGAGTTGTCTGATGGCTTTTTGTATTTTTAAACTCAAGTTGTCCGCTTGAGAACCAGTGTTCAAACCCAATATAGACACCTAGGATAGAACGAAACCAAAACCCTATTTTAGGCATGAGCCTAGGACGACCCAATACCCGAGCAGGGTGTTAGGCCCATTAGAAAACCTACCCTCCATCTATTGACTCTGAGTCAATTATAGATGAACCATATTTATGTGTTGAAGAAAATATATGCCTGTCTAATTCAATCCATTATCCTTTGGGGTCGGAAAAAAACTTGATTTGCTTCCTTTCGTAAGAAGAATTGAAGCAAATTAAGCAAGAAATTGATCAATTTGGAAGGTTGCATCTAAGGTGCAGCTTGAACTTCAACGGATGTCACCAATTTAAGAAATGGACTAAGTTAAGAAGGTAAAGGCTGATAGAAGAAGCACCCAGGAGTTAGTATTTCTATCCCCTGTGTCGGAACGTGTCTTCTTTCATGTTATTTCCCTTTCCCTAAAAAATTATATCCCTCTTTTGTTATATTTTGTAGGCATTTATGCCTTTTTAGTGTCTATAAAATTGGGGAATAATGGATTGACTTTAAGGAAGCATATATTTTCTTTAAAATCGTTAGGCCTGAACCCTTGGCTCAAAAAGGGTCACCCCAGTTAGGATACGCATTATTATAATGTTTTGTGTGATATAATTGTCTTTTGTGCTTATGTGTGTTTATTTGGATCAAAGGAAAGTTTATCCGCTATACTCCTATGGATGAATTTGGCTATGACTCAAACAACTCTATGTGGTTATTTCTTATCAAATATTTTGCATTACTTATCACATACGGAAACTAACACATCTGTCTTTGAGTTGTTTTACTTAACAGATAGTAGAAACTACTCCATGTTGATATAAGCTGGAAGAACATCCCTACTTCACCTGGTCAAAAGCGCACAAAATTCCATCCTCTGACCATCATTCAATAATGACTGAAAATATTGAAGAGAACGTATTAACCATCAGGAACAATCTAATAGTGGAACAGAATGAGATGATTACAGAACTCGCAAGAAAGCTTGAAATGCTTCAGGAGGAAATAAATCATACTCCAGATTTGGCTCACCTGGCTATCACTTTTAATGCTCCCGCTCCAGGAGGACACGGGCCTCCACTCCAATTTCCGTCCCTTAGTACGCCTATTCTCGGGAATCAGCCAAATAACATATCATCCATCTCTGCCCCTCTACTTGTCCAAAATACCAATCGTGAAAAATAACCCAGATGTCTACCATCCATAAAACCCATCTCTAACCCCATAAAACCCATCTCTGAATCTATTCCCAAATCCCCAGAACACATTTTCAAATCAAGAAAATTCATTCCCAAATCCACAGGATTCACTTCCAAACCCGTAAAATCCATCAAATCTATTCCCGAATCCACCAAATTCATTTCCAAATCCACAGAATTCTCCTCCAATTCCACCAAACCAGTCACAAATTCTACAAAACCTTCCTAAATTTTGAAACGTCTTCCCCACCTAGCAACAAACTTCCTTTCATCCGCAAAATCAAGCCTCTTTTCCAAAGCCCTCTAATGCCATCATATCCCCCAATATCTATAATCCCCTTCCTAATCCCGAGATGAATCATTACGAAGAGAAGGAGAAAGAGTATAGGACCGAGCGTGAAATAAGGTTGCTAGCTATGAATGAAGAGATCCTGAGGATCAAAGAATCTCATGGAGCGAGGGACCACGACGGTTTAGGGTACGATGACTTATGTGTTCACCCTAGAGTAGATCTATCAGAAGGGTACAAGGTCCCCAAGTTTGAAGTGTTTGATAGTGCTGGGAATCCAATGGCCCATCTGAGGAGGTACTATGAGCAACTGGTAGGGATCGGGAAAAATCTGGTATTATTGATATGCCTATTCAGTCAAAGTTTAAGTGTTGAAGCCTTACAGTGGTTCATGTCTCAGCAACAGAAAAAATGGACTGGTTGGAAAGCATTGGCCAATTCCTTGATAGGTTCGCATTCAACATTGAAATTATCCCGAACCGGTATTCACTAGATCGGATCAAACAGAAGAGTGATGAGAGTTTTCAAGACTATACTTTTTGTAGGAGGAAGGAAGCTACCAAAGTGCAACCCCTCATGTCCGAGGAAGAAATAGTATCCGTGTTTTCTCGCGCTCAAGAAGGAGAATATTATACCAGGATGGTGTCTGCTATCAGGGAAACTTTTGCAGATTTGGTAAAAATTGGGGAATCACTGGAAGAAGGTATTCGTACAAATTGCCAAGACCCCAACATTATTTAGAACTGCTATGTTCTTGAAGAAGAAAAAGGAGGATGTAGGAACGGTTTCTGCTAATTCTATTGCAAAAATGAAAAAGAGGTTCAACTCTAGGAATATTTTCTCTTCTCCGCCATCACCAAACGTTCAACATGTATTCTACACCCAACCCCAATACCAAGCTTTACTTCCAATGTCCAACCTCAGTACCAAACTCCACTCCCAAATAGTCAACCCCAGTACCATGCTTCACTACCAAATGTCCAATCCCAATTCCAAGCTTCGCAACCAAATATTTTTCCCCAATGTCAAGTTCCACCACCGAATTATCATCCTAATATCTAATCCACTCTTCCAAACATCCGAACAAACATCCTCAAAACTTCACGTTGCTCGCTGAAAGTCGCACCCAACTATTTGAAAGATTGAAGAATGCCGGTCACTTGCAACCAATCCAGCCAAAGCCTGTCAATCCCAACTCCCAATTTTATCATCCTGATCAAAATTGTGCCTATCATTCAGGAACAGCAGGGCACAGTACCGAGGACTGTTTTATCTTGAAACACAAGATCCAAGATCTGATTCGATGCCAATTATCAACAGTAACCCATTATCTAATCATGGAGGACCTACAGTTAATATGATTGAAATGGAAAGAGAATGGGCGTCTGACAAGACTATTACTAAGGTGAATTCAGAAGAGTGCAAAAGGACGAAAGAGGTAGAAAAGATAGAGAGAGTTGTGGCTTCCTTAAGTGTCAATGAGAAAGCCCCATTTATAGTGATGACGGCCCCGATCCAAGTGTAAACTCCCCCACCAAGGAAGGAATTTATTGTACAGACCGCTGCTGCCCAAGGGATGACGCGATCGGGACGATGCTACATCCCTGAAGAATTAACTAACAAAAAAGATTCACAGAAAAGGTCAATCACTGAAGGGGAGGCTGAGGAATTTTAAAGGCGTATGCAACCCAAAGATTATTCAATTGTCAAACATTTAGAGAAAATGCCAGCCCAAATCTCCATTTTGGCACTATTAATGAGTTTGCAATATCACTGACAAGCTTTATCAAAGGTCTTGGATGAAGCGTATGTTCCCGCAGGAATGAGTGTTGAGAACCTGGCTGCGATGATAGGAAACATTGTGGGGAATCAGCGTATATCATTCAGTGATGAAGAGTTACCATTTGAAAGAGCGATGCACAACAAAGCCTTGCATGTCACTGTCATTTGCCGAGAGTATACGATTAATCAGGTATTAATAGATGATAGATCTGGTGTAAATATTTTTCCCATCTCCATACTGGTTCAAATGGACTATGATTTGGGAAAAATTCATCAAAGTCACATAAATGTGAGAGAATTCGATGGAGGGTAGAGTGATACCATAGGAGAAATTGATGTGTACATCCAAATGAGACCTGCTGAGTTCAAAACTAAGTTTCATGTTATCAGTATTCTTCCTAGCTACAACCTACTCTTAGGAAAACCATGGATACATGGTGCAAAGGCCATTTCATCACCCCTTCATCAACTATTAAAGTTCATTTGAGAGGATCATGAAGTAGCCATCCAAGGGAAAGGAAGCCAAGCGGATTATCCCAATGGTTATGTTCTTGTGATTGAAGATGTTCCAAAGGGTAGTAGTTTATATATGGTTGAAATTATAAATATTGTGGAGAAGGATCTGATGCTCAAAGTGCCAATGCCTTCAGTCTACAAAATAATTGTGACGGTGATGTTAAGAAATAGATTCGGCCTGGTTGGGGTTTGGGTAAGAATCTACAAGGAATTATTGAGCCTGTTATGATCCCATAGAAAGTCTCTAAGTATGTGTTAGGATATTAGTCTACCGAGAAGGATATGGTTGAGGATAAGTCAGAGTAGAGTCTGTGTAGGCCCTTTCCACTCCTGTACCAGTCATTTCCTATACAGGAGATATTGAATGATAATGGTATTGAGGATGGAATAGGAGATTTGTTCGAGGGATGCAATGCTGTACCAGAAGATTTCCCAAAGTCAGGCGGGGTGAAGAAGATTGCGCCAGGGGAGGCCTTACAAAATTAGACCTCCACTCCACTCATAACCCATCGCCCGTTGTGGTAGATGAAAGGGCAATTACTAATAGTTTTAAAATTGGTGATGATCCGGAAGAGGCCCCACGTCCTCCCTTTACATCTCAAAACTTTCTTTTTGTATTTTACTGCTTTAAAAAAGGCATGGACTTGTATTTGCACGAGTTATGAGCCATGGTTTTGTAATTATCTAGCAAATTTCATTAAAAAGGCCTTCATTCATTTAAAAAAAAATTATTATTCCTGAACCATTCCTATTCGTATATTTTATTATTATCTCATTATCATCTAACTTGGTTTGCTTGTCCATTATAGTAACAGTAACTTAAAATCTGCCAATGTCATGTCATGTCAAAGCTTAGACAAACAAAATAAAGGGAATGATGATGATTGGAAAGACGGTGATGAGGAACAATTAGTTTAAGATATGGAGGAGTTTGAGAACCGAGAAAAGCCTAACCTAGAGGAAACTAAAATAGTCAACCTTGGAGATCATAATGAAATCAAAGAAATAAGTGTCAGCATCCACCTGGCGGAAGCACAAAAGAAAGAGCCCATTCACCTGTTGCGGGAATATATTGACGTGTTTGCTTAGTCCTATGATGATATACCGGGATTGAGTACCAGTATTGTGTCACATAAGTTGCCGATAAATCCAGAGTTTGATCCAGTCAAGCAAAAAATGCGGAAATTTAAGCCAGATTTAAGTCTAAAGATCAAGGAAGAAGTGACAAAACAAATCCAGTCTAAGGTTGTGGAGGTCACAAAATATCCGACGTGGTTGGCCAACATCGTCCTTGTGCCGAAGAAGGACGGCAAGATTTGAATTTGTGTTGACTATAGAGACTTGAATAGAGCCAGTCCTAAAGATAATTTGTTATTGCCCAACATCCACATCCTCATCGATAACTGTGCAAAGCATGAAATACATTCATTCATTGATTGTTTCACCAGGTATCATCAGATATTGATGGATGGGGAAGATACAGAAAAGACGGCTTTTATTATGCCCTGGGGTGTTTATCATTACAGGGTAATACCGTTTGGTCTCAAGAACGCAGGTGCAACATATATGAGGGCTATGACGATGATTTTCCATGATATGATCCATAAAGAGATTGAGGTGTACGTGGATGATGTAATTATCAAATCCCGCGAGAGTTTAGACATCTGACTCATCTAGAGAAATTCTTTAACAGATTAAGAAAGTACAGTTTGAAGTCAAATCTTACTAAGTGTGCTTTTGGTGTGACATCTGGGAAGTTGCTGGGGTTCATAGTCAGCAAAAGAGGCATCGAGTTAGACCCATCCAAAATTAAGACAATCTAGGACTTGCCATCGCCAAGGACCAAGAAGGAAGTTATGAGTTTCATGGGTCGTTTGAATTATATTAGCAGGTTCATCACTCAATTGACAGTCATATGCAAGCCAATTCTCACGATGTTGAAGAAAAATGCATTGAATGAGTGGACAGAAGAATATCAGAGAGCTTTTGACCGCATCAAGGAATATCTCTCTGCATCGCCGGTTTTGGTTCCACCAAGAGAAGGAATTCCATTATTGCTTTACCTGTCAGTCTTAGAAAATACTTTTGGATGTGTCCTCTGACAACATAATGAGACCGGTAGGAAAGAGAAAGTCATTTACTACTTGAGTAAAAAGTTTACGCCATATGAAGCCCATTATACTCTTGTAGAAATAACATGTTGCGCTTTGACTTAGGCCACACAAAATTTGAGGTATTATCTATCTTCGTACACGACATACCTCATCTAGAGAATGGATCCATTGAAGTATATATTCCAGAAGGCCATGCCCAAAGGAAAGCTAGCCAAGTGGAAAATATTATTGAGCGAGTTTGACATCGTGTATGTAACTTAAAAGGCAATCAAGGGGCAAGCTTTGGCAGATCATTTGGCAGAGCATCCAGTTGATGATAAGTATGAACCACTTTGAACTTACTTCTCAGATGAGGAAATTATATTTGTTCGAGAAGACATTATAGAAATTTACCCTGGATGGAGGTTAATCTTTGATGGAGCGGTCAACTTCAAAGGTTCAGGAATTGAAGCAGTGTTAGTCTCAGAAATGGGTAAACATTATCCAGTAAATGATAAGTTACATTTCCCATGCACCAACAACATGGCCAAATATAAAGCTTGCATCCTGGGTCTCAAATTGGCACTTGATATGGGTGTTCGTGAATTGCTAGTCATCGGGGATTCAGATTTATTAATTCACCAGGTACGGGGAGAATGCACGATAAAAATTCCAAGATTACTTCTTATGTTGAGCTGGTACAGAAATTATGTGGAAAATTCAAAGAAGTTGATTTCAGACATATCCCAAGGATACAAAATGAGTTTGCTGACGCTTTGGCCACTATATCCTCTATGATTCGGCACCCAGATTAGAGTTACATTGATCCTTTGGAAATAAGCTTGAAGGAGAAACCTGCATATTGTGCACATGTTGAAGAGGAGCCCGATGAAAATCCGTGGTACTATGACATTAAAAGGTATTTAGAATTTGGAATATATCCTGAAGAGGCCAGCAACAACCAAAAGAAAACAATCCGGCGTTAGGCAAAAAACTACTTTCCAAGTGGGGAATTTCTTTTTAGGAGGACGCCTGATTTAGGATTTTTAAGATGCGTCGATGCTGCGGAAGCCAATAACTTGATAAAATAAGTACACGCAGGAGTTTGCGAACCCCACATAAATGGGTTTGTCCTTGCCAAAAAGATCCTAAGAATCGGCTACTTCTGGATGACTATGGAGAATGATTGTAGTAAGTATGTGTAGAGATGTCCAAAATATCAGACACACAGAGATTTGATTCGAATGCCTCCACACGAGCTTCATGCAATGAATTCACCTTGGCCTTTCGTAGATTGGGGTATGGATGTTATCGGACCGATAGAGCCATCAGCATCGAATGGGTATAGATTTATTTTGGTTGCCATTGACTACTTCACTAAGTAGGTCGAAGCTGCGTCATACAGATCCGTCACTAAGAAAGTGGTTATAGATTTCATCAGGAATAACTTGATTTTCTGATTTGGAGTGTCAGAATCAATCATTACTGATAATGGGGCAAACTTGAACAGTCACTTGATAAAAGAAATTTGTGATCGGTTCAAAATAGTGCATCACAACTCGACCGCATATCGTTCATAGATAAATGGAGCTGTAGAAGCTTCCAATAAGAACATTAAGAAGATCTTGAGAAAGATGGTCGAAAATGATAGATCATGGCATGAGATGTTACCTTATGCTTTGCTAGGATATCGCACAATAGTTCGAACCTCCATCGGGGCAACTCCCTATTTGCTGGTTTACAGGAATGAAGCTGTGATACCTGCTGAGGTTGAAATACCTTCCCTGAGGATTATTCAAGAAGCTGGACTATGTAATGAAGAGTGGGTCCATGCTCGTTGTGAACAACTCTTGTTGATTGATGAAAAGAGAATGGTTACCATGTGTCATGGTCAATTATATCAGCATAGGATAATTCGTACTTTCAACAAGAAAGTGAAAGATCGAACATTTGAAGTTGGGCAATTAGTTCTCAAAAGCATACTCCCTCACCAAAAAGAGTACAAGGGCAAGTTCGCTCCAAATTAGCAAGGTCCATTCATAGTTCGCAAGGTACTATCTGGAGGGGCTTTGATTTTGTCTGAGATGGATGGCCATGAGTGGACCAAACCAATCAATTCTGATGCGGTGAAAAGATACCATGTTTGAAGGGCATTCTAGTTTTATGGTTCTTAGTTTATCTGTAATCGCTGTGTAATAATGTGTTTTATGATGTGCAATTGCCTAGAGCACCTTTCCCTTTATATACGAACTACGTTTGACCTAAATTCCCAAGAAAGGGATACGTAGGTGGCCTATGTCGGCTTCAGTTAACCCCTTAGAAAATTTATCCTTTCCCTTTATGTATAAACTACGTGATGACCTGAATTCCCAAGAAAGGGATACGTAGGCGGTCTATGTCGGCTTCGGTCAAACCATTAATTTCTTTTGTATATCCCTAGAGTAGTCCTGAACTACGTTCGACCTGATTCCTGCTTCAACGGGATATATAGGTGCCCCAACGGCTCGGTCATATAACCCCAGGAAATGAAAACTGGGGCAGAATTTTTGAGAAGGAATCTCAAAAATTCACAAGAGAAGATCAACATCCAACAAAGAGAATGAAGATTAGCAAAAACTTCAGATCCACTCAAGATGATATCATCTTAGACTACTTTAAATTGGGCAAAAATTTTAAGGGAGGCCTCAAAATTTTAATCAAATACTGGAATATATTTTAGATTCCCCAGCTCTAGAGATCAAAGTTGAGATTTGAGAATAACCACCTGTGATAAAGTCTAGGAAGACTGAATCTCCGTCTTTGATAAAACCTCTAGTAGAGAGCCTCGACAATGTTGAATCCCTAGCTATCCTACGTCAAACATCGTACATTGTCAGAATCAAGAGAAAAAAGATCGTTGAGCTAGCACATAACATGACTGGCAGAGATTTTTCAAAGTTTTGCAGGAGTTCTCGAAACTATTTTCTAAAAATTAAGAGTACTTTTAAAAAATCTATATAAATCTTTTACTTAGTGATTGCCTAGACATCAATTAGGATGGAGAGTCATGGGTGGAAGTCCCAACATGACGAAATACCTGAAAGATGGCGAAGGGCAAATCAAGGATCGAAGGATGTCAACAAGGAGTAGTTTCACTCAAACTAATCATTTTCTGTGGGCGCAGGGACTAATACACAAAAATGAGAGTCTCTTTAAAAAATTCCCAAAAAAATTGGGAGCCACACCAGAGCACTAATGCTCAAGGATAGTATTTTTGGGTAGCCCTAAAATGGGTTTATTACCCATATATTGAAGACCTTTTAAAGTGTCCATCTCATTTCTTGAGATCATGGAGGACAAACAAAAGTGTCTTGTCTTCTTTTCAAATATTGTATTTAGAATTTTTCTAAAAAAACAGTCACTAGAAAAAGCGAATATGTGTCTACTAATCGTCTACCTTGAGTACAGGTACATGCAGAAAACAAGACCCTGACAACTGATTTCAGGTGAAACTATTTTTAATTTACCGGAAGAACCATTGCATATCATTGTCAAAAGGGTCATTGCATATTATCGCCAAGAGGGCCATCTTATACCATTACCCAAGAAAGCTATTCAATATCTGTTGACACGCAAGACACAACGCTGGCGTTGAGGATATCATCATAATTTTATATCTGCTTACACGCAAGACACAATGTTGGCGTCGAGGATATCATCATCATTCAATATCTATTGATGTGCTAGACACAACACTAGCATCGAGGATATCATCAGCATTCAATATATTTGTTGACATGCAAGACATAATGCTGGCGTCGAGGATATCATCATCATTCAATATTTGTTGACGCGCTAGACACAATGCTGGCGTCGAGGATATCATCAGTAATTAATATATTTGTTGACACGCAAGACACAATGCTGGCGTCGAGGATATCATCATCATTCAATATCTATTGACGCACTAGATACAATGCTGGGATCGAGGATATCATCATTATTCAATATCTGTTGATGCACTAGACACAACACTAGTGTCGAGGATATCATCAGCATTTAATATATTTGTTGACACGCAAGACACAATGCTGGCGTCGAGGATATCATCATCATTTTATATCTGTTGACACACAATACATAAACACTGGCGTCGAGGATATCTCATCATTTTATGAATCAGCATCTGAATGCATTTAGAGCACACTATTTGAAGGGACGCCTTTAAGTCGCTATTTAAGGATGAATGGTATATAAGATTTCTTAGAAATTGACAATTTAAGGGTCATCTATAAGTCGTATTATTTGAAATAGGATAGTGTACAAGATCACCTATGAGTTGATATCCTGTAGGTCATCCGTAAGTCACAACAACATCCTAACCGAATAATGTGCAAGATCGCCCATAAATCGATAGTTCAAAGATTATCCATAAGTTGTAATTAAATCCTTACCGGAGAATATGCAAGATTATCAAATTGATACGTCCAAGGGTTCTCTATAAGACGCGTCATATCCAAGATCGATTATGTGCAGGATTACCCAAGGACTAACAATTTGAGAGATTATCTATAAGTCATATTATATCCAAGGTCGGATGATGTGAAGTAAAGATAGCGATTGGAGGGATATCTATAAGCCATCTCTTATCCAAAGTTGGATAATGTTTAGGATTACCTAAAAGCTAGAAATTCAAAGAATATCTGTAACTCGCCTCGTATCCAACATCAAATAATACGCAAGATTATCCAAAGATTGATAATTTAAGGATAATTTATAAATCGATCATCGGCTATAATCGGAGAGGTTATATTTCCACATACAACAAGTGATATAGGTAACCAAAAGGGTTGCCACACCAGCACAAGATTACACAATTGTAGGGACCGTTCTGCATAAAGTATCGTCGGTGTCCAAAAGGGCCACTCCACTTTGAAGACATATTCAACCGAAAAATGTCATAATTATACAACAACCAAGAGGGTTGTTGTGTTTGTTGTTGCTAGTTATTTCATTCCAAACAGGTACATGAAGATATGACTCCACTTTTCAGACCACAACTCACGTGGAGATATGGTAAAAGACTACGTACCTCTTTCGTGAATTATGTTTAGCACTAATACTTTTTGCTTGAGATATTATCGAGAGCATCCGAGTGGATAAAAATCTCAAATCAAAACCACAAGTGTGGATGGCTCTAAAAAGGACGCAGCACAACGTGGAATTCTTTCTTAGCAGCAAAATGGGACATAGTCTAAAGAGGAACGTCAAACTCTTGATCACCACCACCATCCAACCACACCTCTATTAGAAGGCACGTGGGAATTCTAGGATATTCTGGTTTCAGCTTCACCTTTGGGATATTCCTAAACTCATACCGAGGGTAAATTTCTCTTTCTTTCAAATCCGAGTGATAACACACCTAGAGTTTTGAAAATTATGTCCAGGTAAGTTCTTACCTATGGATGTGAATAGCTCCACGTTCATGGTTAAGAGGTTACAATTATCTTTTTGTTAACTCAATCAACTTGTCACTCAGACCGAGCCAAAGATCGTCTGAAATAAAAGACTATCTTTTCTACCGATTGAGTTGAACTACAAGCAGTCTGATTACCTGAGTCTCCGGAATATGTAGGCTGGGCTCTACATGGAAAACTCGATTGCATTCCAACCTAAAGTTTATCATCTAAAGTTTGCACCTTTGATGTTCATTCTATTATTTACCTAAATATCACTAAGTTTCATTCGTTGATGCTGTAATCTAAAGAATTTAATACAAAATCCGAGGATCCCTCGATGGCCACGTCGTTTGAACTAGGGGGAAGGATTGGAATGATGTGTTGACTCATTCGTCGTGACTATTTGACGTAGTTTTGGATTGTGTATTTTTCTATTTAGCTGGTAACACTGCTAGTAGAGCTACCTCTCAAGTTCCTTTGGTTTCTTACATGCCAAAAGGACAATGAGTAAGGCCCAAGATATGCTAGTGAATCCCATGATTTCTCGATGATTATTTTGACTATTACAACTCCTTTTGAGTTTTTCGGAAATTGGATGATGTTGATATTAGTGCCCGGCCATCTCCCTTTAGCTCTATTTTGTCTCTTGAGCTTGTTGCCAATATGTTGTTGGGTTAGAAAGATGGATGCAATAGTTGCAATTTTGGGCAAGTCTCTTTAAAGAAAATAGTCCAATTTTGTTTTCTTTACGGGAATGGAGCATCACAGTTTTTGTTTCTTTGGATATTTGTTGTTGGATGAAATTTGTGTTTATTCGTCCATCTCTCTTCTTTACTGTTCACTCAGCCTCCTGACTAGGACGAGGGGTTATGTTTAGGCATGCAATTCTTGAGATAATTTGGAAACCATTTTCTTTCGTCTCTAGTAACATATGAACATCATATAGTTTTGGTATGGATAGGTTTACCTGAAGTGCATGGCTAAATTCTGATTTTGGTGAAGTTCAAACCGTTTTTGATAGTTTCTTTTTTATTTTTGTTTGGTTTAAGTGAGAACTTCTTTGCTTTAATTGATTGTATTGTCTTGTATATTGTGTGACGTGAATAACAGAATTGAAAAGGCTTTGTCTTAGTTCATCTATAGTGTAAATTTATCTTTCTTTTTTAGAAGATACCTTAGCTTTTCGATTTGGTACTACGGTTAAACACTTTGATGGGCAGTTGATGAAATTTCCTTAGCTTCTGTGTGTTTCTTTTCATTAATAAGTATGTGAAGCTATTTGTTTATCACAAAGAGAATTGGTTGGGATTAACTATTAATGTGCGGTCCTCTAATAAATGTTGCAGCATTTTGAATATTATCGCAAATAAAACCAACTTCATAGCTCACTCTCAATTAAATGATTATCATATTAGGTCAAGAAGAGTGCCTTTTCTTTTACTGGAATCCTTTCATGCATATACATATTTCCATGCAAAGTCACTAGGGTGTAATATATCATGCTCCCTTCAATCTTTATGTTAAAAATTCAAAAATCAGTAGATACGATTCTTTGTTCAATGAGCTTGTACCTAAGTTTTCATTTTATGCTTGGGTATGGGGTAGGGATTTTTCTTTTAAAAACCTGAAACTTTTCAGAATTTCCTTTGTTTTCAGAATAGTCTATTTTCATGAACATATATTAATTCCTATATTTTCTTTTCTTTGCATGAATCTACCTTGGAGTCCTAAATGGACTCTTTCCCTTTGCATTCCTTAATGGGCCCAAGAGGCCCACCTCGTTGATCTATGCCAAAGAGAAGGTCCAAAATCCCATCGTCTGGCGTATGGATACGAGAAGACGGGAGGAAAGGAAATGGATTAAAGTCCTATGTTCAAAGTGGCTAAGAGACAAAAGTCTCATCTGGTATTTTTATTTTAGTTTATTCATTGTAGTATTTATTTATTTTATTTATTCATTTGGGCCTCGAAGCCAAAGTTATATTTAATACAGGTGAAGTGAGAACTCGAGCCGAAAAGGACTCGAAAACATAGAATTAGGACAGGTGAAAAAAATAGGTCAAAAACCTAACTAGTTTAGGATAGGGTCGACGGTTTGGGCTTAAAAGCCTAAATCACTACTTCTCCCCTTTTCCTTTTTTCTATTTTCTTACTTGCTTTACGTGTGTTTTGCGAACCTAATAAAATCCGTAGTCAAGTCACTAAAAAACTGGTTTTGCATAAACACCACTCCTAAAATATCTTGTCTTTTCAAAAAATAAACTTTTTCAAAGTTAATCAAAAGACGATTTTCAAATAGTCCGGATAACCGCAAGTTAGCAGATGTTTTAGGTGCCTGACACCTTCCTAAAACGTTAATAAGAACCGCTAACTCAGAATCTCTCAACTTAAATGATTTTTCTATTTTGGATCATTTGAAGTAACTCTCTAAAGGTTTCTTAATTCCTTTTCAAAATTAAGTGGCAACTCTTCTCAAAAAGTCAAAATTTCTCCACAAAACACCATTCATCCCAAATAAAATAAAACAAAACAACAAAAATTTAAATAGGTCCATGGCACATACCTCATCACTGAGGCTATTTACCATGCCACGGATCCTATCGAGGAGCCCCAGCCTCCGTGACATGGAGGCTATCGTGGAGACTAGCCTCCGTGACATGGGGCTATCATGAAGGCTTACTGCCTTCGTGACCCAAAACTTCCCCAAACTTTACCTGAAAATTCTGAAACTCTTTCGGTTTCCCTTTTAACATCCTCGAGCATAATTTGAGTCAAAAATTGATATTTCAAGAACGAAAAGGTCAAAAAAAATAAAATACCCAAAATTTTAAGTGTGTTATATTATCCCCCCCTTAGGATCATTCATCCTCGAATGATGATCAAACCATATTTCGCACGAGAATGATAACAACACACCGGAATCAAAAGATAAGCCTGAATAACAACAAAGAAGAACGAAATTTGTACCTCAAGATTCTTTGTCTATCACATGGAATAGAAATGGATACTTATCCTTCATGTCCTCTTTTGCCTCCCAAGTGGCTTCTTCCACTTTATGGTTCCTCCAAAGGACTTTTACCAATGATACATGTTTAATCCGCAATCTAAAAACTTGTCTATCCAAGATCTCTATCGGGACCTCTTCATAAGACAGGGAATCTTAGACACCAACATTCTCGATAGGCACCACCAAGGAAGGATCACCCACGCATTTTCTCAATATGGACACATGAAACATAGGGTTAATAGAACCCAAACTCACAGGAAATTCTAACTCATAAAGCAACACTTCCCACTCTCTTTATAATCAAATAATGATCGATGTAACAGGGACTGAGCTTTCCCTTCTTTCCAAACACATCACTCTCTTCATGGTAGACACCTTCAAGAATACCCAATCAACCACATCAAACTTTAACTTTTTTTACCTCATGTTCGTAAAGGACTTTTGGCGACTTTGGGCAGTCTTAAGCCTATCCTAAACCACGTTCACTCTCTCCATAGCTTGATGGACTAAATCAGGACTGAACCCTTGCCTCACCAACTTTGAACCACCCAATGGGAGATCTAAATCTTCTATCATACAATGCCTCAAACAAAGCCATACCAATACTAGAGTGATAGCTATTATTGTATGCAAACTCTACAAGAGGTAAGTGGTCAACCCAACTACCAATAAAGTCAACTGCACAAGCTCGAAGCATATCCTCTAAAGTCTGAATGATCCTTCCGACTTATCCATCCCTCTTCGAGTAGAAAGTGGTACTAAGGGTCACTTAATTCCCCAAATCTCACTGAAATGCCAACTAAAAATAAGATGAAATCTGAGTGCCTCTGAAATAATGGAAAGAGGGGTACCATGCAACTTCACGACCTCCTAAATATATAACTTTGCATACTCTTCGGCAAAATAATTAGTCCTCACCAATAAAAAGTGAGCAGACTTAATCATCCTATCCATGACGACCCAAATAGAATTAAACTGGTTCTGATACTGCGGAAGACCGATAACAAAATCCATATTTATCACTTCCCACTTTCATACAGACAACTCAATTTCTTGAGACAGCCCACCAGGCCTCAAGTGTTCCAATTTCACTTGTTGATAAACTATGCACTTAGCCACAACATTAGCCATGTCTCTCTTCATATTATTCCAATAATAATTCTCCTTAAGATCATGATACATCTTATTCAAACCAGGATGAATCTAATAACGCCACTCATGAGCTTCAAACAAAATTCTACCTCGCAGCCTATCCAAATCAGGAACAACGAACCTTCCTTGGTACCTAAAAGTAATATCACCACCAATCTCAAAATCTATCACCTTTTGCCTACCCACATAATTTTTTATTTGCATCAGGATAGGATCCAACACCTGCTTCTCCTTTACCTCGGCATCAAGAGATGACTTCACCACCTCTTGTAAAAATACACCACCATCCTTAGAATCTAAGAAATGAACTCTAATATTAGACAAACAGTGAATATCCTTTACCAAACCCCACTTTTCCTCTTCCACATGAGACAAGCTCCCCATAGATAACCTGCTAACAGCATCAACAACTACGTTAACTTTAGTTGGGTGATAGTGGAGACTCATGTCGTAATCTTTGAGCAACTCAAGCCATCTCTTCTACCTGAGATTCAACTCCTTCTGCATGAAAACACAGTACATGCTCTTATAATATAAAAAGATGTCGACATGAACCCCATATAGATAATGTCACCAAATATTTAATGCAAACACCACAGCCAATAATTTCAAATCATGAGTCAGATAATTCCTCTCATGAACTTTCAACTTCCTAGAAGCATACGCTATCACCTTACCATGCTACATCAATACATAACAAAGTTCTACATGAGACGCATCACATTAAACCATGAAGCAATCACTACCCTTGGGCAGGGTCAAGACTCGAGCATAAGTCAATTTATCTTTTAGCTTCTCAAAACTCCCCTCACAAGAATTAAACCATAGAAACTTTACCTTTTTCTCAGTCAACTTAGTCAAGGTACATCAATCAATGAAAAACTCTCCACAAACCTCCTATAATGACCCATTAAACCCAAGAAACTCTAAATATCGATTGGAGTCATAGGTCTAGGCCACTTGTTAACCACCACAACCTTCTGTGGATCCACCATGATCCTTTTACTAGAAACAAAATAACCTAGAGAAGTAACAACATGCAACCCAAACTCATACTTAGAAAACTTAGAGTACAATTATTGATCCTTTAGGGTCTACAACACAACACGAAGGTGGTTGGAATGATCCATCTCACTCTTTAAATATACCAAATATCAACTATAAACATAATTAGAAACAAATCTAAAAATTAGAGGAATACCTAGTTTATAATATCAATAAATGTCTTTGGGGCATTGGTCAACCCAAAAGACATAACCAAGAACTCAAAATGCCCATACCAGGTACAGAAGGCAGTCTTAGAGATATCCTCATCCCTAATATTTAGCTGATGATAGCCCAAATGGAAGTTAATTTTAAAGAAACACTTAGCACCCTGAAGCTAGTCAAACAGATCATTAATTCTAGAAAAAGGGTACTTATTCTTCACAGCTACCTTGTTGAACTGGCGGTAATTGATGTTGGATGTATTTATGCACTCTAGTGTTATTATTCTAGTTCATTTAGCCTTATTTTGAGGACAATTTGCATGCTTTATGTGTAATGATGATGTAAATAAGCATTTAAGTGTCTTAAGTGTGTGATGAAAATGGTTGAAAGTGTTTTCAAATGAGTTTGTACTTAATTGAGACATTTAGAGTTCAATCGAGAAAACTAGTAAACTACCTTGAGCTAGGTGTTGTTCTAGTCTATCGTGTTGGATTCTATTGTGTTGATTGAATTCCCAAATGTTATACTTGTGTATTTATATGGGGAATAACTTATTGATAATGTGCAAATTTCAATTGGATCAAAGTTTAGATTCAAAACAACAAGTTAAAGATCAACATGAGCAAGCTTTGTCTTAGCTCATGTTTGAGTTGTCGTTCTTGATATTGTGTTGTGTTGATATCTAATCCATGGTGCAAATTTATTTAGGATGTTTTTTTAGCTGATTATGATGATGTATGGATGTATAAAACGCTGGAAATCAAGTGGAAACAACATACAAAGGCTTGGGGTAGTCTAACGGAAGCACAAAATGCACATGATGAACCTAGAATACCGATGAGGAGGTTGGCGCGTCGCGATAGGGGTGGTGGCGCATCACGGTGAAGAGAAAATTAGAATTTTTCAATTTCCAGTAACTCAACGCGATTAGGCCGTGTCGCAGAGATATAGCGATGGACACCCTAGCGTGACTCGATAAAGCTCAAAAGTGGAAAATCTGTGCCCAGTTATAAAAGGACGATGTAAAAACCTTCTCCTACATGTTTTATGATTGGTATACTATACATAGGACGTATTAAAACACATTTTTGACATCTTGGAGAACCTAGATCGGCTTGGAAAACATTGGAGGCTACCACAACTTTATATTTAGTTTTTTCATTCTTTAATTTAGTTTCTTTATGGTTTTAATCGTTCATACAATTATTTGGATGTTGATTATGGCTATGAGTGGCTAAAAACTCCCTTTTCAAGTTTAAATCCAAGAACATGAGTACCATTATTTTGGATTAATTTTATTTAATTTGCTTATCATAATTGGTTGCTTGTTTATTCTTGTTTTAATTATTTTGAGGATCGATCACCCTAAGAATACATCTATTGTACCCTTGTGATCTTGGGAGAGGGAATGGGGAGATAGAACATGGGAATGAAAGAAATACAGTTCTTATTCTTTTATGAAATAAGGAATTCGAATTAGCATCTAGGACAGGGATATATCTAGAAGCCTTACTTGATTCACATGTAGGATGTAGCTTAAAGAACTTAATTGGATTATTACATTCCCGCTCAATGATGTACTTGTAATGTCCAAATTAGGAGCACGATTAGAGGTTGGGAGACCATGATTATGCGATTAACCTTACGAATCAACAACCAAGATAAGAGAATTAACGAATGAAATTCAATAATATAGTATAATTGTTCGAAGTGATTTAACTCTAGGCTTTACTCCATTGATTGTCCCAAGACTTTTATTTTATGCATTGTTCACTTTGCTTTACATTACAAACTATAAACTCTTGTTGGTTACTTCAGCATCAATTGAATCTTAGTAGTAGAACTGAAATTAAATAGTTGTTAGAGCAAGTCCCTGTGGGATCGATACTCGGCTTTCTTGAAGGCCACTATATTACTTGGTAGATCACGTACACTTGTGTGTGAGCTTGGGTGCTGTCAAATTTTTGGCGCCGTTACCGGGGATTTGTAATTTGGAAACTATTTTATTTTTAGTTTTACTTTTAGATTTCTTTGGTGTTTTTATACTTAGTTTTGTATTTGCAGAAAATAGGTTTACAAATTATTAAGCTGGCAAGGATAAGGACTTGGTTGAACCAAGGTCCAAACCTGAGCAACTTTTCCATCAACATAGGAGACAAGTAGTCCTTCTCCTCCGTATTCCTCAAATCACAGAAGATCAAGAAAATCCTGCTCTAATGGCTAAAGAACAAGTAGCCCATAGGACAGTCAGATAAGTGACAATCCCACTTCTAACAAATTTGAGCTCCCCATTTCAGAAGTTGGCAGCTAGAGACAATTTTGAGCTCAAACAGAATATGGTACAGCTTCTGATAAGTAGTGGACATTTCACAGGGCTTTCACATAAAGATCTACAGGTCCACTTGCAAAAAATTTTGGAAATTAGTGACACATCCATCCCCACGGGTGTGAATACAGACTATGTGAGGATGATGATGTTCCCCTTTGCATTGTTGGGAAGCAAAAAAATGATTTAATACAGAGCCCATAAATTCAATCACATCATGGGACGATATGGATCAAAAATTCCTTATCTGATTTTCCCCTCTGGCAAGACTGCAAGATTTTATAGTAAGATAGTGTGCTTTAAACAGAAGCAAAACGAGTATCTATACCATGCTTGGGAGCACTTAAAGGAACTTCTTAGGGACTATCCACACCATCAACGGTCCAATGAGGTACTAGCTCATACTTTTGTAGAGGCTCTTGATCACAATACAAAAATATTACTAGATTCAACTGTAGGTGGTCAAGCTCTTGAGATAACATATGATGAGTTGTATACTTTATTGAACCACATAGCTCAAGGGAATCCCGAGTGGCATTCAGAATCGAGGAGTGCTACAAAAAGAATTGCAGGTGTAATGGAGGTTGAATAATTCAT
>NC_061121.1:51413280-51497636 GCF_002878395.1 Capsicum annuum | reverse complement strand
AGGTTGGTGTGAAGTGTGTGGTAATAGTGGCTATTCAGCAGCAATGTGTGCAGCCAATCCATAATTGGAAATGTATATGGGTAATGTTCAAAGGCCTAATTATGGTAACGCCTACAACATAAAGTGGCAAACTCAGCCACCAATTCAGACATGGAATGCCCCACTGTAACAGGCTCCACCAATCAGTCAACTAGTAATATAGAGGAGATGATGCAACAAATTTTAGCTGGTCAAGCACAAATAGCTGCGGGCATAAAAAGTCAATAGATAGAATTAAAGAATCAATAAGTGACCACAAGAAGATTAGAGTTGTAGTTGGGAAAGTTACAATAGACACTGAATACCAGGCCCTCAAGGTGGTTTGTCAGCAGATATAGAAAATCCAAAATAAGTAATGGCAATCACTTTAAGGAGTGGTAAAGAGCTCAATGAAGAACCTCCAAAGGCAACTAAGGAGGTAGATTCAGATTTGACTCCCCCACAGGTATCCAAAAAAGTTGCTGAAAATTTGAGGAAGTTTGAGTTCTCTAAAGAAAAAATTGTTGCAGAAATAGAGAAACAGATGTCGCAACTTTCTTTCTCTCACAAACACAGAAAAGAAAAGGAGGATGCATATTTTAAGAAGTTCTTTGACACGCTCAGAGAGTTTCATATCAACTTACCTCTTTTAGATATTTTGCAGGAAATGTGAAAGTATGCAAAGTATTTGAAGGACATAGTTGCTAATAAGGTAAAGTTGCAGAAAATTGAAACGGTAATACTCACTGAAGAGTGTAGTGCTATAATGACACAGAAAATGCCCAAGAAGCTTAACGACCCTGGGAAGTTCACTCTCCCTATTTAGATTGAGAATAGTAAGGTGGTCCAGGCACTTAGTGATTTAGGGGCAAGTGTCAACTTGATGCCCCTCTCCTTGTTTAATACTCTAAACGTGGGGAAGCCTAGACCGAGCCTTGTGTTTTTTGTAATTGGTAAATAAGAGTATAGCCCATTCCGCAAGAATCATAGAAGATGTCCTCATAAAAGTTGATAAATTTGTTATTCCTACTGACATTATTATTCTAGCTTTTCAGATAGATGAATAGGTACCAATCATCTTAGGGCATCCATTTTTAGCAACGGGAGGAGTGTTGATTGATGTGAGATAGGGCATGCTCAAAATAAGATTG
Source organism: Capsicum annuum (assembly GCF_002878395.1). Lineage (NCBI taxonomy): Eukaryota > Viridiplantae > Streptophyta > Magnoliopsida > Solanales > Solanaceae > Capsicum > Capsicum annuum. The sequence continues at coordinate 51,496,467 of NC_061121.1, read as the reverse complement.
GAGGATGAAAAAAAAGTTTTTAAAGTTTATAAATCACTCAACATAATATCCCACTACAAGGACTTGTGCATGACTACTGTTATTTAAAGGTATAAATGTGGGGTGGTTAGTCTGCCAAAGACCTCTTCGAAAACCCTCATTAATCAGATAAGGCCTCTACCACCTAAGCCCGACATGATACAGGTGTATAATCCTGAAAAGGCTAAAGTTGAGAATGTTATTGACCTTAATACTTTACACTCAAGAGGTTAGAAATAAATAAGAAAGTGGCATCCAAATGTGAGGAAAAAAATTAAGAAATTTGGCTAAGTCGTAGTTGGGTCATGCCGCGACACTAAATCAAGCGCTACTTGAGAGGCAACCCAAGTTACGTAGGTATGTTTTATTTTCAGTTTTAGTTTTTACTTTATGTAGTTTTGTTTTTGATTGAGTCATAGGTTAATGAAAAGTCTAAGTACCAGAAAACCTGAGTTGAGGAGCATGGCAAAGACTGAGTGTGGGGTCTCCAGACCCCCTTTGATGGAAAAAAATGCTACTAGCTAGGCCTAGAGTCCTCAAAGAGTATTTCTATCTCTACTTTTAAGAATACTTTGGGGACAAAGTAGATTTTTAAGTGTGGGGTAGGGAAATTCCCATTTTTAGGGTAAATTTAAATTTTCTTAGGGTAGGAATAAGTAGGATGTTTTTGTTGGTACTATATATGATTACATGGTGCAAGCGTCTTTGTGTAAAAGCATGTTGATGGTGTGAATTGCTACTTTTTAGACTCCTAGTCTCATGATTATGACTCTCATACTTGTTGACTTAATGATGAATTCATGTTATTGTTTGGTTGAGTATATGATGATCCTACATGATTTGAGCACGTGTCATATGTAATGTAAGGTTATTGTATATTCCTTGTTGCATGTGATGTCTAGAACTTGCTTGGTGTATGTATAAAGCTAAATAAAGAGTGTGGTTTTAGGAGATGATTTAGGTATTTCTTTGGTAGCCATGTGTTATGCCTTCTTTTTGACCTACCCTTTATGTTTAATCCTAGTCAACCCTATTGAGCCTTTAGCTTTTTCTTTGGCAACCTCAATTATATTTGAATCCCTTCTTTGATAGACCTTAATTAGATCCAAAAGCTCCTAGGCACTTTAGTAAAAAAGTAATTGAGTAAGGAGTTTTAGAAAGAAGAGAAAAAAAAGGAAAAATTGAAGCCCTTGAGTAATTGCTATTGGTGTTCAAAAAGTTATTATGTATTGTGGTGAGGAGTTGAACAATGAAAAGAATAAAAATTTGTTCAAATTGAATGAGTTGAGCATGAAATCCTCCCACCGTTGTGTATGTAAATAAAGTTAATAAGATGGGGTGAAAACAAAAGAATGAGGTAGACAAAAGTGGTGTAATTTGGTTGTTAGAGATTGATTCTAATTGTAAAAATGTAGTGTATTAAAGCACTTAGGGAAGATAGTCATTATTTAGCATAAATGGTTCCTATCCATCCCTTAGCCTACATTACAACCATTAAAGACCTATTTGATCCTAAGCTTCATCATTATGATACTAGTAGATTGCTACAATAAGGGCAAGCCTACAGCTCATTATGTGCAACTTGTGAATTCCTTGTGAGAGTGAGCATAACTTGATTCTTGTACCCATTGTGATAAATTGCATTATTGTGAGTGATTATGGGTAACTCTCTTTTCATGAGGGCATATGTTTGATGAATGTGGTGATTTGTCCGATGTATTTTATTGAGAAATATGCATGAGTTTGTCAAGTGTTGATTCAAGTCTTGAGGCTAGGATGTTTTAGAGTTGTGTTCATAAGCTTTCAATTGTGTATAACATTCTTAGTGTAGAAACTTGCATTTTGTATAGTCATTGTAGTGCTAGCTTGAATGTTTTGTATGTAGTAGAAGTGTGGAGTCTCCTCAGATTATGATTCTTAGATTTAAGATTTGTTCGAGGACGAACAAGGCTTTAAGTGTGGGGTGATGATGTTGGGTGTATTTTTGCACTCTAGTGTTATTATTCTAGTTCATTTAGCCTTATTTTTAGGACAATTTGCGTGTTTTATGTGTAATGATGATGTAAATAAGAATTTAAGTGTCTAAGTGTGTGATAACAATGGTTGAAAGTGTTTTCAAATGAGTTTGTACTTAATTGAGACATTTAGAGTTCAATCGAGAAAACTAGTAAACTACCTTGAGCTAGGTGTTGTTCTAGTCTATCGTGTTGGATTCTATTGTGTTAACTGAGTTCCTAAATGTTATAATTGTGTATTTAGATGGGGAATAACTTTTTAATAATTTGTAAACTTCAATTGGATCAAAGTTTAGAGTCAAAATAACAAGTTAAAGATCAACATGAGCAAGCTTTGTCTTAGCTCGTGTTTGAGTTGTCGTTCTTGATATTGTGTTGTGTTGATCTCTAATCCATGGTGCAAATTGATGTAGGATCTTTTGTGATCTGATTATGATGGTATATGGATGTATACAAGGCTGTAAATCAAGTGGAAACAACATACAAAGGCTTGGAGTGGTCCAACGGAAGCATAAAATGCATATGACGAACCTAGAATGCCGATAAAGAGGCTGGCGCGTCTCGATGGGGGTGGTGGAGAGTCACGGTGAAGAGAAAATCAGCATTTTTCAATTTCCAGTAAATCAACGTCATTAGGCCGCATTACGGAGGTATATCGATGGACACCCCATAGCGACGCGATGAAGCTCAAAAGCAAGAAATCTGTGCCCAGTTATAAAAGGACGATGTAAAAACCTTCTCCTACACGGTTTATGATTGGTACACTATAAATAGGACGTATTAAAACATGTTTTTGACATCTTGGAACAGCTAGATCGGCTTGGACAACATTGGAGGCTACCACAACTTTATATTTAGTTTTTTCATTCTTTAATTTAGTTTCTTTATGGTTATAATCGTTCATACAATTATTTGGATGTTAATTAGGGCTATGAGTGGCTAAAATCCCCTTTCCGGGGTTAAATCCAAAAACATGAGTACTATTGTTTTGGATTAATTTAGTTTAATTTGCTTATCATAATTGGTTGCTTGTTTATTCTTGTTTTAATTATTTTGAGGATTGATCACCCTTAGAATACATCTATTGTCGCCCTTATGATTTCGAAAGAGGGAATGGGTAGATAGAACATAGAAATGAAATAAGTATGGTCCTTATTCTTTTATGAAATAAGGAATTCGAATTAGCATCTAGGACAGGGATGTATCTAGAAGTCTTACTTGATTCATATGTAGGATGATAGCTTAAAGAACTTAATTGGATTATTACATCCCCGCTCAACAATGTAGTTGTAATGTCCAAATTAGTTACATGATTAGAGGCTGGTAGACCATAATCATGGGATTAATCCTACAAATCAACAACCAAGATAAATGAATTAATGAATGAAATCCAATAAAGTAGTATGATTGTTCGAAGTGCTTTAACCCTGGGCATTACTCCATTGATTATTCCAAGACTTTTATTTTACGGATTGTTCACTTTACTTTAAGTTACTAATTACAAACTCTTTTTGGCTACTTCCGTATCAATTGAATCTTAATAGTTGAACTGAAATTGAATAGTTGTTAGAGCAAATCCCTGTGGGATCGATACTCAGTTTTCTCTAAGGCCACTATATTACTTAGTAGATCACGTACACATATGTATGTGCTTGGGCGCTATCAGTAATCAATATACATCCGAAGAGAGCCATCTTTCTTATGCACAAAGATAATAGCAGCACCTCATGGAGATACACTAGGGCGGATAGAACTCTTGTCAAGAAGATCTTCAACTGCTCCTTAATCTCTTTCAAGAGCCATTCTATAAGGAGGGATATAAATAGTAATAGTGCCCAAAATAAGATATATCCCCAAATAAATCGGAGGAACACCAAGAAGATCATCAAGGAAAACCTCAAGAAATTCATTAATCACTGGAATAGATTGTAAAGAAGGACCCTCCGAGTTAGAGTCTTTAACCCGGACCAAATGATAAAAACAACCCTTAGAAATGAATTTTTGAGATCTAAGATAAAATATGAACCTTCCATTAGGCATTAGGGAACTCCCTTCCCACTCAATAACCGGCTTATTAGGAAATTTAAAGATTACCTTACGGGTTCGACAGTCTAAAAAGGCATAGCACGAGTGCAACCAGTCCATTCCCAAAATAATATCAAATTCTAGCATGTCTAATTAATACAGATCCACCAAGGTTTCCCTACCACCAACACATACCATACAATCCCTATAGACCCTTCTAGCAAACACCGAGTCATCCACTGGGGTAACCATAGAAAAGGGTTATGAAATACAGTTGGGACCATAACCAAAATGCACAGCGACAAATAGGGTCACATAATAAAGAGTAGACCCCGGGAATATAAATAATACACATTATGACAGAAAAGTTTTAACATAACAGTGATAATATCAGGAGATACCTCGGACTCCTGATGAGTAGTAAGAGCATACAAGCGATTTCGACCATTGTCGGAGCCAAAAGTGGCATCCTTTGGTGCAGGAGATGATGAATTAGCAATAAGAACCTTATTGGAACCAGAAACAACCTTTGAAGGATAATTCTGCTGCAAATGACAAATTTGGCCACAGCTAAAAGACCGATTCTTCCATTCATCACAGAAACTGCGATGCATCAAACCACTGTAATAGCCCAAAGATTTCTAGCAAATTTCATCCCAAGAATGCCTAGTATTAGCTTCTAAAGTGAATGATAATTATTACATGAGAAATTTTCAAGATTTTTACTTTTTGTCATATGGAAAATTCAATAAACTTTCCATCAATATATTATTCGCTCAAATTCAATAACCGGATAAGAAGTTATGACTATTTCAAGTTCCTGTCATAAAACAACACCATATTAGTCAGTGGTGTGCCACGCCACAAGAGGAAATGGCATTTGGCAATTTCTAGTAGGTGTCCATGATTATGGCGCGTCACGCCAGCACTCACATTCAGAATCGTCCTTTTTCCAGTGTCTCAGCACGATTTCCCCTGCGTTGCGCCAAAGTTCCAGGTCGCAAAAGAAAAGGCAACATGATGGCTCTACGTAGCACCATCCCTCAGTTTGCCAATTGTCAATTTCCAGTGACAACGGTGCGATAACGCCACATCGTGCCAGGGGCCCAGTTCGGGAAAATTTTACTGAAATTAAAAGACGCATCCAGGGTTAAAAGGGTTAATTTTCTACCTCTATTTAAGCCCTTTAACACGTGATTCAGCTACTTTTCACCCAAAATATACTAGTTTCTCTCAAGAACAAGCTAGGGTTTTTATAGAAGATCCAATTTCAAGAAAGTTTCACCATTAATCTTTACGAAATCACGAACTAAGGTATGCATAGTGTTCATTCATGGACTCCTTTCGTCCATGAAGCCCAAGAATCCCTTTTCTAAATTCAAGTTATGAATTTTCTAATGAAGTTCATGATTGGGCTGCTTTCGTTCATATTGATAATGAGTAATTGAATTGTATTCCATGAATGAGTGTTAAATTTCATATGGATTGATTTGTATCGGTATAGATTCATGAAACCCTAGGACTAAACCCTTGAATGATTAAATTGGAATATAATCACAACAGTTAATTATTGTATGATGTTGTTTACATATTCTATGCCTACTATGTGTTTGGTTGAATGCCGAGATGAAGGGAAACTGTCTAATTAGCATGATATCATGAAATCCCCATGTACATACAAGCTTATGCCTATCACATGTTTGATGAAATGCTTCAGTAAATGTATTATGATGATTATTATGTATTTGAGTAAGCCATGCTTTGTCAGTTTCCTTCCATCGAGTCCTAGGGGTACTTGTACCCGAAACATTAGTTGTGTACATAGAGCCATGTCATGTTTTCACGATACTCTCAGTCAAGCTATGAATCCTTAGACTTCAAATAGTCTTATGACTCAGGGAAAATCTCTATGATCTCACGACTTAGTCAGTTGTCAAATATCCATAGTATTTCGTCAATCAACGAAACTTAGTAACTCAGCTCATATTCAGTTCAATAAATCATGTTCAGTGTCCATTCAGATGGGAGTAGAAATTAGCACCGAGTGAACCCAAGGATGGGGACACACACTATCAGATGAGGGTGTGATCCTTAGAAGTCATCCTTGCGTTCCAGAACTATGTAGCCAGCATAGGTTGAGACATCAACACTGTCCGATGAGGGTTGATGAGGTGGATAAGCACTGTCAGATAAGGGCCCCACCATTATCTTTTGGGGACACTATCAGATAAGGGTCGCCCACATCTTATCCTTACCAGTGGTGCGGTATTGACACCCTTCCAATTGGGGTTACAGATTGGACCCCAACTCAGCCATAATGGCGTATTAGGGGCATGTCGATTAAATAATACCTCCCATATTTTCAGTACCAGTCTCAGTAAAAGAACTCAGATAGTTCTTCAAATTTAATACTATCAGATACAGTAAGAAACTCAGATAGTTCCATCAGATTCAGGACTGTCAGATACAGTCACCCATATTATTAGTTACATTTAGATACAACTATTTATGCTATCAGTCATATCATTTATTAACATGTCATGTCATCAGTATTCAGATTCAGTAATCATGATATTATAGTGTTAGTTATAGTTACGTATTTATGTATGCATTCTCGCATTCATGTTAGACAGTCAGCTAGCATTATTCATGCATGTTAACCCTTGCATTAGCCTACCTCACATGTATACTCAGTACATTTCATTGTACTGATGCATTTGTGCTATGGTGCTTTCTTTTTATGTTGCATCATAGGTTCAGAGACACGAGTTCCAGATCAGCAGTAGATTCTAGTCTCAGAAGTCAGAATAGAAGTGAGTCCTTATCCTTCGAGGACATGATTATTTCTCCACTATTTCATTGCTTAGTTATTAGCTGGAGTTAGTTAGGGACATGTCCCATCAACTCCTTATTTAGATTATTCAGACAATAGAGGCTTTCAGACTAGATGCAGACTATTAAGTTTTAGACTTCAGTGTTTACAGTTTTATTTTAAGTATTGTATTACCCCACAGATGTTATCTCACCCATGTTATGTTCAGTATTGAACCTTATGACCTTTTAGTGCATATTTTTGCATTATTTAGTATTTTATACAGTATACAGGTACAGATATCACTCATGGGTTAACTTGTGGTCCTTCGGGGTCATGAGCACGGTGTAGCATTCTGGTTCAGCAAATCGGGGTGTTACAACTACAAAAAATGTAAAAAGGTTATGATGGAGCTAACTGGGACCCACTATCCTGAGATCAAGCACCATATGCCTTTAACCATCACCACTTTTAAAAAAACCATCAACTGATGGCTTTGGATAAGGACCACTAGCCGTCGAATATGAACTTGAGTTTCCCCGTTTCTTCTTTGACCACTTTCCGCCATATCTACCACTCTATTTCTGACCTCTACCCTGATCTAAATTCCTGAAACTTCCTACTCTGCCTCTTTCCCACGTCTGCTTGCCTTTTTTTTTCTCCTCAACCTGTTGTATATGCACTACCAATTGAGAGATGTCCATATCTTTATTCAAAAAGGAAACCTTACTCTCCAAAATCAACTCACGAGACAAACCAAAAGAAAATTTCCTTATTCTATCCCTCATTCTAGACACTAGCTTAGAAGCATATCGCGACAGTTGATAAAACTTCAAGGCATACTCCTTTACTATCATTCTGCCTTGCTTTAACTTCCCGAATTCCTTAGTTTTTGCCTCCCTCAACTCCTGAGAAAAGAAGCAATCCAGAAAGGCACTAGAGAAATCACCCCATAAAGCAGACTCAGCATCATCACCCCTAAGTCGCTCCCTCTCCTCATACCATTGGTACGCTACATCCTTCAACTGATAAGCAGTAAATTCTACATCCTCTACTTCAGTAGCATGCATAACCCAAAAGATCTTTAACCTTAGTACCAGTGAAAGTCGGAGGGCTCAGTCTCATAAATTGGTCAACTCTTGTGGCCTCAGATAAACTCTAAGCAATACCATAAAAACCTATCTAACATGACTGAGATGTCACCGACTAGGTCAACAGATAAATGAACTGGCAAAACTCAGCTAAGTAATATCTCCTTGAGGTAGCTGAGTATGAGTGCCACCAGCTGAATAAGGATCAGTGGAGATAGGTGGAACTTCATGGAGACAATTAAGAGCAGCGACCCTAGACTGGGTCTATACCCCATAAGTTGGACGAGATCCACCAATATTATCCTCAGGCAGGACAGATGAGTTTCTATAAGCTTCAGATCATCTGGGAGGCATGATCTGAAAGGCGAATAAATGGGAGTTATATAAATCCAAGACCTTAAACTCTATAGCCCAAATATAAGAGAATAAAAAAGGGAAACATTCCTAAATACCTCGTAGCCTCTCTCTTATAAGTGTGGCACGCTAAACGCCCCTAAAAGATACTCTACTTGACATGGCTTTATGGACACCCCATGACACCGAAACCTAGTCTCTAATACCAACTTTGTCATGACCCAAACCAGGGCCTGGCTGTGACGAGTATCCCAAGTCCACTAAGGACCCAAAGATAGCCACCTGAGCCTATTCCAATACAAACAATAACACCTAGCAACGGATGAATACCAATAAAATAATAAATATAATAATAAATCCAAGAAAAATCTACATTAGATCAGTATCCAAAAACATCCACAATAACCAAGTCCACAGTATCCATAAAGCCTTTAACAAAATTGAGTACTAATAAAGTGTTGGGACATGCCCCCGACTCTAGCCAAAATAAATTTGAAATAAAATCTATGACATGAGAAACCAAACATAAAATAAAGTATTCTGAAGGATGGAAGCTCACCACTTTAAGTCAACTCACTAACCAAATATGAACCCCTGATCACTGTGCAGGAGGAGTAGAAATATGGCCAGTTCCTGCATAGCATGGGGATACAACATCTGAAGACGGTTAGCGGTTAGAGCGCTATCATATAACTCAGAGATAAAGGATAAAATAATTCCAATGAACCATAATACAAAATCCATTAAAACCAGTGCACAACACCATATGTAATTTATATATATATAGATATATAAATTACATATCGGGAAAGGGAATAAGGCTTAGCATAAAACATTTAAATTCTTAACCTGGGGTATGTAGCTTGACTATTATAAAATACCCATGGGCTATATGGGTTCAGTTGTAACCCCAAGGTTGGGCCCTAGTGCGTGTTAGCCGCACGAATTAGATATATCATAGAATGTCAGGGATTCCGATATGCCTTTCACCAACTATGATACATTTATATATATATATACATACACTCTTGGAAGATTTCTTCATACCCTAGAAGCACATGGTCTTCAAGCCCAATCCTCATGTTGGCAAGCATGAGTTTCCAGTCGTAGTCCTTCAGACTCACACCTTTACAACTAGATACATAACACCTTTTAAGCCCAATTAAAATATTTAGCACATAACCCATTTACTAGATTTTAGGAGTCAATCATAATTCATTATTAAGTGGTATCATTATATCGACTATAGCTTGCACACAATGTCATTTTACCAATACTTAGGGAATTCCTTCTTACCCCGCATACTCCATTATTAAAATCACTTGGATGATTCCTTCGTACCCCACAAGGTTTTTGTAAAATATTCACTCTGGGGATTCCATCGTACCCCACAAGGTTTTCCAAATCCATCCTTAAATATTTAAATATTTATTCCATGCATTAGTTTTAAGAAAGTAGGCCAAACCAATCATTTTCATACTAATGCATTAATACAAGTAAGCAAATCAACTTGGTGATAAAATCATATTCATTGATAATTTCACAAACAGGTTGAGGGCACATTATTTCCAAATCATATACCAAAGCAAAATCATCAAATTGGGAATTAACCAGGACCCCTCCATTTAATTACCATTCCCATGCATTCCATAATATTTCAAAATCATAAATAAAGCATAATTATCGTATAATAAACCATGGGAAAGCATTTAAACCAAACACATGCACAACCCTTAACCAATAGTTTAAAACCCACTATTAAAACCATGAAAAACAAATAATTTCATGCCATTAAGAAAATTTAAGTTTAAGGGAAAGAGATACATGCCTTAGACACACAAAAATTTGTGAGCAATTGAGAATTTTGAACCCGAATAATGAATGTAAGCTGAAACCCTTATGCTTTCTTAAGGTTTGGAGTTTGAGAGTTAAATAATTGATGTTGAGTTGTGAAGACTGATGGGAATATGCTTATGTAATGTTTAAAGGTCGTCTATAAGAGAAAGGACCTCATTACCCTTCATCCCAAATAAAATAAAACGCCAAAATTTACATAGGTCCGAAGTATGGACCTCATCATGGAGGCTATACTCTGTGCCGCGGATCCTATCATGAATCCCCGACCTCCTTGACATAGAGGCTATCGTGGAGACTACCCTTCATTACATAGGTCTATCTCGAAGGCTTATTGCCTCCGTTACTCAAAAATTGCCCCAAACTCCATCAGAAAATTTTGAAACTCTTCTGGGTTACCCTTTAATATCCCCAAACATAATTTGAGTCAAAAATTAATATTTCAAGCACGGGAAGGTTAAAAAAATAAAATACCTAAAATTTTGAGGGAGGTACATTATCCTATGTTGATGTGGCAACCCTTTTGGTCACCTATAATGCTTCCTGTATGTGGAACGATTACATCTTCCACTGTCGATAATGATCTTTTGAATGTGAACTTGGGTAAGTATTGTGCACCTTTTCTATCGATACGACTTATATATCCCTTGAATTGTCAATCTTTTGGTAATCTTGAATATTATTTGATGTTGGATATGAGGCGACTTATAGATATTCTTTGAGTTGCTAGCTTTTGGGTAATCCTACACATTATCTGACCTTAGATTAGAGATGACTTACTAATATCCCTCGAATCGCTAGCTCTTAGGAATTTTTGCATATCATCGGATCTTGAATACAATATAACTTTTATATATATATATATATATATATATATCAAATTGATAGTCTTTGGGTAATACTGCACATAATCAATCTTGGATATAATGCAACTTATAGAGAAATGTTAGATTTATCAACTTTGATAATCTTTTATATTTTCTGGTAAGAATTTAGTTATGACTTATGGATAGCCTTTAGATTGTCAATTTTTAGGTAACCTTGCACATTATCTGGTTAGGATGTTGTTGATTATGGATGACCTATGGACTATCAACTCCCAGATAACCTTGCACACTATCCTATCTCAAATAATATGACCTATAGATGGCCCTCGGATTGTTAATTTTTGGAAAATCTAATACGTTGTAAGTCTTCAGATAGCAACTTATAGATATCCTTTGGACCATATATTTCTTGAGATTCGGTGGTGATGCCATTTGATCTTTGTTAATTGATACACTTAAAGCTGATGAATATCTCTCAACGCCAGACTACTTAGCCTTTGCGTGATGTGATCACATATGAATTTTTTAGAATATCTTTCAATTCCATACTTTTTATCTTAGTGTGATTAACGGATATATATGGAAATGATTCAAAATATCTTTCAATTTTAGACTTTTTTGCCTTTGTGTGATTAACGAATATAGAAGACTTCAAATTAATCATGGGCATAAAATGCAATTTAGAGATGCCCTTGGATTGTTGTCTCTTTGAAACTTATCAAAAAAGGTAATATGGTCTTTGGGACATGACCCTTATGGCATGGCCCATAAGGCATAGCCCTTTCGGCATACCCTTCTTAGTATAGCCCTTTTGTTATGGCCCTTTTGGTATAGCCTTCTTGGCATGGCCCTCTTGGCATGACCCTCTAGGCATAGCTCTCTTAGCGTGGCCCTTTTGGCATGACCCTTTCGACATGGCCCTCTTGATGTGGCCCTTTCAGCATGGCCCTCTTAGAATAATATGATGCAGTAGAAAGATAAGGATGAATGCAAATAACTGTGCAGCAATTGTAGAAAACATCACCTTGACTGTCTATTAGCATATTGGACCTTCTTCCTATTCCATTTACGAACGTCGCATATTCTTTATGATCCTTGATTTATTGGGGATTTGAGTAAATCATTATTTTTCTTTCCACGTCTGATGATACCAGTAAACATAAAAATTTGTTAGTTCTGGAAAACTCAACTACCTTCACCTCCCTAACCATCCTGGCCCTTTCTTATCGACCTTTAGATATTTGGGTTTGTTGAATTTCTCTAAGTCGAAGGAATATGTTGAATAACTAGCTCTTTTGTTGGCTTCAGGATGAGCTGTATCCACAAGAAAATTGTTAGTTTTAGGGAAACCTGATCTGTATTGACCTCTTTGGTCTTTGGAACCCGTCATTATCATCACCGGGTTCTCTTCCTCTTCAGGTGTTTGTTATCTTTTGACTCCTGCTTCGACTCCTCGGGTTGGGGGTTTAATAAATTAACTTAAAGTAAGCAGTTTTTCAAATATTTGGATTTTCAAAAAAAAATTAGAAGATTGGGAGGGGTCTCTGTCAATTAAGTCATGTCATGTACTAGCTTTAATAAATATTTTTGGCTCTAGGCTTTGACACATCTATCATTCTATCAGTGAGCTCTGGGGATCTTTTAGTATTATGGTTGAGGAGTTTTAGAGATGAGCCTTTGTAGCCAAAGGTCTGTGAAGTTGACTCTGCTCTTTCGACGCTGATGAATCTTTGGTGTCATGTCTTTGAACTCTTTAGTATGGTATGGTAGGAAGTTATGAACTCTAGAATTTTTCATTTTTCTAATCATAAAAATGAAGTTAGGAGTTTTGTAAAGAACATGACAATTCAATGAAATACCATAGGAATCAGTCCCATGATCAGGTTGACCTCAATTATTGGCTATCTAAAAGGAGATAGACGGGAGGAAATGAGATCTTTTGCTCCAACAATTTGAATAGAATAAAGATATTTTATAAAAAAAATATAAAACTAAAAAAATTTCTAAAAAGTTAGGAAAATTATTTCTCCCATTAGTTGATCTGTCTTTGTAAGTTTGGCTACTCAGGTAGCTTATGTACATCTATAATCTATAGTATATTAAGGGGTCGTTTGGTAGAGTGTGTTAACAAAAATAATACATGCATTATTTTTGTGTATTATTAATGCATTGTTTGGTATAATTTTCTGTCTAAGGCATTAGTTATACACTATATTGGGTATTGGATTATGTATTACTAATACCCCTTCTTTTCTATGTACCAGTAATACAACACATTTCAACACATGCATTATAGTATTAAATTACAGATTTACCCCTCAAAATAACCAACTTCTTTCTCACCATTTTTCCCATCTTCTTCTTCTTAATCAATCATTTTCTTATTTTTTTGCTTTCTTTCTCTTTATTTTATTCTGGCAAATCCCATCGATTTTATTCTCAAGAAGTAAAAATTGGGTTTTCAAGATTTCATACCTTTCTCAAATTATTTTAGCAATGAAAGTGAGCAAATAGAAATTGGGTATTTGGGTAAAACAGTGATGGTTGTAAAGGTGTAGCCTCTTCTCCCACCACGAACCTGCCATGTCTCTTCTTTATCCTTGATCTTGTTTATTGAAGTGGCTAAGTCCGATCCACTAGTGTGAACAGATCTCCCTTTTTTTTAAAATCTTATGTTAGAAAATTGAGTGGAAAATTGTCTGTTTTAATGTAGAATGGAAATCTACAAATGTGTATAAAAAGGATAGTTTGGTAAATAAATATTTTTTTATAAAATTTATATAAATATATATTTTTTTTAATACATTAAACCAAACACTGCGTAAGAAATAATGTCTGCATAACTAATACCAACATTACTAATACTTGTGTTAGTAAAGCAAGCATTATTAATACACCTTATTCGGCATTATTCTTATATACTCTATCAAACGACACCTAAAAATGTAAAATCCCTTAGAAAAGTGATTTGAACTTTTTGTCCTTCATTAAAATACTTTGCAATAGACAAAATCGTCATTTCACCTTTTTCACAATTAAATTTCACAAAAACAAATTATTTTCGCCAAAAATATGTCCTATTTGATTTATGAATTCTCTCTTTTTCAAACTACGCAATTTCCCATTAGAAAGTAGAGAAAGGAAAAAGAGAAAGAAAAAGAGAGTCCGAAGTTGTAATTGAAAGAACAAAAAAAGAGACCTGCAATGTAAGGAAAATAAAACAAAAGTCAACAAGATTGATTGATTAGGGATTCTCATACAGTAACCTAAGACAAACCAAATTGAAAATCCGTCAACCACTGTCAAAAGCAGGGGAAGAAAACAAAAATGTGAAGCTTGGCCTTATTTATCAGGGAAGGAGCGGAGAAAAGAACTTCTGGCCTCGATTTCTAATTTAAGAGAGAAGTAGAAGAAGAAGGTAAGTTCTTAACTTAGTTTATAGATTTAATCTGTATAATTCATGGCTATAGATTTGGAATTGAGAGTTTAAAAATCAAGGGTGAGAGTGATAGAGAAATCTTTTAAATTCTCATGAACGGGGCGAGAACATTACACAATTGGATTGTAACGTTTGTATTTTCGGCTTAATCAATGAATAAATAGTATGTGGACAATAAGGTTATTTTGATAACTCATAGTGAGGAAAGCCAACAATGAGGTTGTTTTCATGGGATGAAGTACAAATTAGGTACAAGTTAGACAAAGTGAGGGCTAATAATGAAATTTCAGAAGTTGGGTATTTTATATTAGTTACGTGTTAGCCTAAATGAAGAAATTAACACTAGATTGACATGATGTGATTATAGATTCGATCGAAGGAAACCATATAAGTTGCTCGAGGTGACGAGTTTGGTATTCTGACACGAGTACTGTGAGTAGTAACCTTCCCATGATTTGTGTTTCTTAACGTGGATATTTTATACATGATTTTGAAGAAACAAGAATTGTTGAATGCTTTGAAATTGCATGTGGGGCAAGTCTTTTATTTGATATAATACTAAAATTGGGTATTTGAGATGTTCACAAGATATCTACCATTACTTGAGATATGATCATTTTGATGTTATGAAAGTTCTTCACTTACTTGAGAAATAAGTATTTTTGACATGTGTTTTATTCAAGTTTACATGTAATGTGATATGATATGAACTTTAAATGATATGTCCTATTCTAAAAAATGTTTTCAGATGAATATTTATCGTTTACAAAGAAAGTATAAATGAGAGTAGACCTTGATTTGAATCTCGTAGCTAATGGCGGGATTGTTAGACCTGGTGCACCTTGTATTTACTGATTACTGTTACAGCCCTCGCTAGCGGGAAGGTAGAACTAGCATATTGTTGCTGATATCCCTTGAGTAGGGACCTACTGATATGATATTTGACTTTTTTATGAAGGGTCCACTATTATTGGCTATTCTTGAAGTAGAAAGCCACACTGAATACATGATTCATTCTTGGAAACCTCCCAAATATGTATTATTTGATATGATATAATGCTTATTGAGTTTATTATTGAACTATTAGTTCGTCTTGCTTATATGAAACAAATGATACTATTTATTGTTACTATGTTCTAAAAGAGTATTTATTTCATGATGTTTTATGACTTGTCCCGATTCAAACGGTTGTGGTTAAGTGTTATTATTCACTGAGCTAGTGTCTCACTTCTTGCTATTATTTTTACATTGAACGCAGGTGACGTTGGTAAGGATTTCGGTAGCTTGAGGATTCGAGTTGGTATATTCATGGTGAGCCCCGCATTTGTTGCGTAGGCAACAGTTTAATTAATCGTTATGTTCTTCTCCTTGAAACTCTTAGTCACTCTATAGACACTTCTTTAGAGTTTGAGTATTCTTTTATTATTTCGATTTTGTGAAGTTATTGACTTCTTCTCATGGTTTGGAGATGGATTTCGTATTATTATTTTGTAGTGAATGGGTGTTGATGGATTTGGTGGATTATGTTGGTGTTATGGATGGATTGGTTGTGACGTTGGGTTGTTGTGTTTATTGAATTGAGACAGAAATTTTTTTTTTGATAGGCTCCAAAACAGGGGAATCTTTGTCTGATTTTTTGTAGAATACCGACGAGGCTAGCTTTGGAGTTCTAACCTTCTTAACGCCGGTCATAATCCTATTTTGCATCGTGACAAAGTTGGTATCAGAGCTAGGTTTTTCTTGTGACTAATGGAGCACATGTTAGTAGTAGAATCTCAATTATGGTTAGCACATGTTAGTAGTAGAATCTCAATTATGGTTATGTTGTAGGCCATTTCTATAATCTTGATTATGTGAACACGTGATAGTATGTGTCTGTATTTTTTCTAATTCTGCCTTACACGTGCGACTAATAAGGTCTACTAGATGAAACTAGCATTGCCTTTCGTTTTTTTTTCAAATGCCTTGAACTTATTCATACAATAACAATACTAGTCCTAGGTTCGGGAGGCATAAAGGGCCACCTATGTAACACCCGTCTTCCCAAATTAAGAGGAACAAGCAAAAGTAATTGGAAATGCCAAGAAAGAGGTCGTTATCCCACTATGAGGGATTTTTGTGCTATGTGACAGGTAATACATCCCGTTTCTGGAAATAGCACTACTATGCCCCTCTTTTCAACATGAGAGTGTTAGTGTTAAGACAGTTATCTTCTGGTAACGAGCTAAGAGATTAATAGACATAATGAGTAAAGCCAGGAGCATTTAAAAAGGACCAAAGCTAGCCTTAGGAACCTCAAAAGACTGATTTGTTCAGAAAATGTGTATCCTTGATAGTGCCACTGAAATTGAGGCCATCAAGTAAATTAATTTTGATGGTTCGAAGTATTCCCAATATGTTTTTGATGAAATACTTAAAGCTTTTTGTACACGTTCAAGGGGAGATCCATGGAGCTAGAAACTTCCCGACAGAAGGATATTACCAAATACATGATATGATATCATACTAGTAGGATTATCGACATACACAACCCCCGACTCGAAGGGATTACTAAGTTATGTATGGATTGGTTTCTTGCTAGTGGAAGAGTTGAGAAATTGGTTCAGACAATAGATGCACCGACATATGACTCCACGTTTTTTCAAAAGGCTTGATATGCTCCCTACTTGTCCAACAAGGTATATCAGATTTAGTGGTTTGTTGGAAGGTGGGTTATCCCTTAAACAACCTGATATACGAATACCATAACGTACCTTGAGGTAGTTGATATTGCTAAAACTATTGGAAATATGAGACTTGATTTGTGAGCAGCCAAGAATTCATGCTAGAAGTCCAAGAACTGAGAAATCTTTCTGTGAGTCTTGGTATGAGTTAAATAGTTAGAAATTTTCTTGTGAACATTTAAGATATTGGACAGTAAATTTTTATGTTTACTGGTTGCAACTCCTGTGGGATTATATATATTTTTGAGTTAAGCATGTATAAAAAGAATCTCAAACTCGAGTTGAGAGAAGGGATACCTTAACTAACCACATATTGTTTATATGATCAATGTTGACATGTCGATGGGTATAAGCAATTTGCCTTCTTGCCAAAATAATTTGGATTTTCACATGAAGGTAGTTGTTGAAATAATCAGTGTACCCTTTTATTTAAAAGGAGGAGGAGGAGGAGAGAAAGAAAGCTACAGAGGTAGATTAGAGTAGCTTAGCAGTTAAAAAAAAAAGTTATGCTCCTTGTCTTGGTAAAAAGATTTGTTTTGCTTGTGTCTATGGTAAGGCATACAAGAGATTATACACCTTAGCTTGAAAAGGTATCATTAGTGAGGATTAGACGATGTATTTACAATAAATTTCCATGGCTACTACCTGTACAAGAAGTTAATTTGGTATTGATTTGGCACCTAACACAGCCCATATCGATACCTCCGTATCTTATTAAACCACTAGAGTCGAGAGAGCTAAATAAACAATTGTCGTACCTGCAAAAAAGGCTTTATAGAAACTAACTCTGCACAAATAATAACTGCGAAGAGAAAAGGCAGGCCTTTGAGAGAGTACATTAACTACTAACAATTGAATAGGTAACAATATACTACAGATAACCATGCCTTGTATAAATGACCATTGACTAGTATGGTCAGTAATATGGAGTCGCCTGCCTTCAAATATTGATTTCAGTGTGTTTTCATAAGCTTGTAATCAGTTTTAAGATATTTTGGGATAGCTTTCAGAAATGCGATATATGCATTACAAGCTCCGCATGACTTATTTCAGACCGACCATTGCTCTAGTTCATTATGGACTTAAAAAATGAAGTTTGCATGAAAATTCTTGAAGAATTTTGTGTCAATATTTATTTGGTTATATTTTGGTGTATTCTCGTTGCCGAAGAAACACAAGAATCACCTCAGGTTCGTGTTTCAAATTACACTACAAGAATATCAACTTCAGACCAAGTTTTTCACGTGTGAATTTTCATTAGACTTAGTGATATTTCTCGAGCATATTATATCTGGATGAAGTATTACGGTAGATCCTAAGAAGACAAAAGAAGTAAAGAAAAAAAAGGGTAGCTCGGTGCACTAAAGCTACCGCTATGCGCGATGTCCGGATAAAGAAAAAATAAAAAATAAAAAAAATGTCCAAGACCCACTGTTCCTATTAGGATTCACTGTTTTTTTTTGTGTGTGTGTGCTTGATAGTCTTCAACAAATGTTTTTTTTCCTTATGGATACATTCAGAAGAACAACATGATGGACCTAAAAAAAAAAATCTTAAGTTTTGGAAAAAGGAGAAATGGGAGTAGAGCTTCTGAAGCTCAAGACCTACTGACCACCATGCTTGTGCTAGTCTTACTGTCAGATTCTGGGATATTCTTGGTGCTTTGTTATGCCTTGAGGGTGAGATTAGGATATGTTCTCACATCGAATAGTTGTGTAATAGTGTATGTTTAGGCAAAGCTAAATAATAAGGTGCAGAACTTTTCCCCTTATAAATTGAAGATAGTCCGAACGGTATTTGCTCTAGAGATTTAGATTCTCTAGTTATACAATGGCACCAACAAGATTTTTACAGACCAACCACATGAGCCTCGTATTAATGTTCCCGCAAAAAGATTTGCTTCTTCAATTTACCCCGGTGGACAGAACTACTCAATGACTACAACATTTGTTATTTGGTGTCTTCTGAAAAAACAGCACTGTGGAGGGCGTGCATTAAAAAGTGAATCCATGGGATATTTGACATATAGCTCCTGCAAGAGACTTCAAACCTAAGATGTGCACACACTCGAGGAGATAGGTATCAAATTAGTGTGAGAAACTCAAAGACATTGTTGGCTTATGATTATGCGTTGTCTTTAGTGGTAGGACGCTTTGAGGCCACCTAATACAAGGATGAGAAAGTGTGTGAGTATTGACATGCGGTTTTAGCAAGTAAAGATACGAATATAACTATTGGTATTTATGTTGTTTTTAAACTAAGTGGTCGATTAAGTTAACTGAACATAGATGTTGGGAGGTAGGTCATTCTTGAGGAAGCCATAACCCTAAGTATGTCGTACATCCTGGATCCACTAAGATGTATTATCATTCAAAGCAAATTAAATTGGTGGGAATGTATGAAGAAAGGTGTTTCTAATTTTGTTTCTAGTGGTTTGAATTATCAACATGTTAAAACTGAGTATCCGCCACCTATAGGACTACTACTATGGTTTGACATTTCAGAATGGAGATTGAAAAGAGTTATTATCGCTTATTATGATTAGGCTACCATGAACCCTTAGAGGTTATGACTTTGCGTAGGTAGTTGTAAACCGACTTACAATTTCAGCACACTTTCTACAAGTCAAACCAGATAGAGTGGGAAAAGAAATTAATATGCACGAAGATCATTTTTCTGATTCCATAGGTTCCGTGCCTACATAACTGATAAGAAGGATCATTTTACTTCATGCTTTGGACTTTCTTAGAAGCCTCAATTACACGACTAGATCTTAGTATCACATTCCATCCACAGATAGATGAAGAATCTGAACATACTGTACAAATCTTAGAGGATATGTTGAGAGCTTGCATTCTTGATTTTGAGAGGTAATTGTGATGCTTACGTAACACTAATGGAATTTGCCTACAACAGTAGCTTATGATTAAGTATTCAAATGCCTTTAGAAGAAGCCTTGTATAGTAGCGATATAGTTTTGCTATCAAATGGTTCAAAATTATCAAGGCTAAGGCAATGTGATCAGACTTGGTACAAGAATCTATTGTTAAAGTCCTGTTGATCAGACGGATAGTAATCACAATGCGAAGTAGACGAAAGTTTTATCATAACAGGGAAAGAAACTTAGCATTTTTCAGTTGGATTGAGTTTTCCCACAAGTCTCCCTTATAAAAAGAAATGATACAATTCAGGAAAAGAAGAAAGTGTAAATCGAGGTTTTTAGGACTGAACAAGACGTTAGTGTGAATAGTAGTCATGGTGTATTTTTTTCCAAACTTCCTCTCGGGTTGTCATTTATTCATCGAATATCCAGGTATCTGTAGATAATGGAAATACTTACATAACCACTCTCAGGTGCTGGGGACTCCAATTGTATTGTTTGATGAGAACTTTCTGTATGAGGAGGAGCTAACGGCTATGTTGAAAGACAACTAAGAAAGTTATAGTCAAAAGAAATTGTCTCTGTAAATCCTATGGAGAAATTGTGGCATTGAAGAATCTACTTAGGAATCGGAAGATGATATGGAAGTCAAGCATTCTCACTTGTTTTGGTCTACAGACACTCATTGCTTAAATTCGGGGACCAAATTTCCTAAGGTGAGGAGAATGTAATATCCTGCATTAAGAGGGCATTTAAGTAATTGAAAAAAATGGACATGGTACAGTGGGCTAAGCCCATCAGAAAGTAGAGAAAGAAAGAGAGTCAGAAGTTGTAATTGAAAGAAAAAAAGAGTCCTGGCAATGCAAGGAAAATAAAACAGAAGTCAACAAGATTGATTGATTAGGGATTCTCATACAGTAATCTAAGACAAACCAAATTGAAAATCCTTCGACCACTATCGAAAGCAGGGGAAGAAAACAAAACCGTGAAGCTTGGCCTTATTTATCAGGGAAGGAGCGCGACGAAAAGAACTTCAGGCCTCGATTTCTAATTTAAAAGAGGTAGAAAAAGAAGATAAGTTCTTAACTTAGTTTATAGATTTAATCTGTATAATTCATGGCCGTAGATTTGAGATTGAGAGTCTAAGAATCAAGGGTGAAAGTGATAGAGAAATCTTCTAAATTCTCATGAACGGGAACATTACACAATTAGATTGTAAGGTTTGTATTTTCGGCTTAACCAAGGAATAAATAGTATGTGGACAGTAAGGTTATTTTGATTTATCATAGTGAGGAAAGCCAACAATGAGGTTGTTTTCATAGGATGAAGTACAAATTAAGTACAAGTTAGACGAAGTGAGGGCTAACAATGAAATTTCAGAAGTTGGGTATTTTATATTAGTTACGTGTTAGCCTAAAAGAAGAAATTAACACTAGATTGACATGAAGTGATTAGAGATTCGCTTGAAGAAAGCCATACAAGTTGTTCGAGGTAACGAGTTTGGTATTCTGACACGAGTATTGTGAGTAGTAACCTTCCCATGATTTGTGTTTCTTAACTTGCATATTTTTATTATATAGAAGAGTGTAGAGTGATACGATCAAGGGTATATTTGTTATTTCAAAAAACGTTCTATCTTTTTTACTTATGTTTTAGGCTTCAAAGTTTGGCCATAAATTTTTAATGACAAAAAAAGCCAAGCTATTCTTTTTAAATGTCAATCACATCCCAATTGATATAATATCTCAGATGGACCCGCATAAAAAAAATTAGTTGTTATTTGCATATTTAATTACTCTACAAAATAATTATTGAAATAAAATAATAATAAAATTTATAAATATTTAAATGATAGTCCATACATTCAATTTATTTGTCTTACTTTTCATTTAAATTTGTTTCAAAAAATTGCCTCTTTTTTTTTGTCATACATTTAATTGCATAAAGTAACTATTATATATTATAGTAAGATAATAAGAAAATATACATAAATATTGAATAAGTGTTTATTTATCAAACACATTAAATGATTCCTCCGTAATTTCAAAACTTCACATGATACATATCATTACAAAGATCTACACTACATATAATTTATGAAAATATAATTATTTATTTATATTTATTTATACTATATAGAAATGTCACTAGAAGGACGACCAAGGGTTATATCCGTCAATTCACACTGATAACATCATTCTAGAGGGCAGAAGCACTTTACTATTCTCTTGTTCAACCACATACGCCATTTGCTTTTCCTTACAATCCTTTAGTTCTCTTCATCTTCTCTGGCAATTACAGGCAAGTTTTCTTTATTTTTGCTTTAATTTTCTCTTAGTTTTTTTTTTTAAATTGCTCAACATATATATAAAAGGACAAAGTTTCAGAAAGTGTGATAAGAATGAACAAAGAGATTATTGATTTACCTTTGTTCTTTGGTGAATTTTCTTCTTCTTATCTTATATTTCACATTTGATTTCATTATAGAATTTTATTTGTTGCTTGAGACTCCGAAAGTCCAATTTGTGGTATGCATCCAACGTATTTGATGATATGCCCACTTTTGATTTTCTCTTGATGAAATTAAAAATTCAGTTTCATAGTTTATGTATAATTACCATAAGATGTCGTCGCTCCTGATTTCAGTGCTTTACTAGATCTTCGAAATAAAATGTTTGCTTGGCCTGAATTATCTGTCCCCTGTTGTTACAGGCAAGAACAATATGAAAAATCTATTGCAGGAAGAGCAGCTTGTGAAAATGACAACTGCTGCCAAGCAAACAACGAATCCTAACTAAGGAGAACCAGTTCTTAAGGTACTGTTCCTGTTACTGATTACTGGTAGCCGTTTTCTCTATTATATATTTACTATTTTTTAATCATATCTACTTCTCATATTAGTTAAAAATAGTACTCAAGCATTGGTCCAAATCCTTTCTTTTGAGATTGATGCTTCACAAGTCAAGTTTAAATACTCAAAAGTCTCAAATATATTTGAAAATAATACTTTGAGTTTTTATCTGGTAAAAATTATTTGGATGCAGTGGTAGGTGGGATGAGCTTTAGTTCTCTTTGGTTAACGTCTTCTGTTCATTATAAGTATCATGACAAACTAAATATCTTTCATTCATTCTTATTTCTTACTCCCTTTGTTCCTTTTTATATGACACTCATTTTTTTTAATGTGTTCCTAAAAGAATGACAACTTTCTATGTTTGGAAACAATTTAACTTTAAACTTCATCTTACTCTTAATGATAACCTTTGTTTTTGCACTCAGCCTTTATATGTTTCAGAGTAGTCCATCTTTAAATCAGATCAATCATAACCTCCTAACCTTTTCTTCCGTTGCAAACATCCCTCATTCCAAGTTTTGACGAAGACATCTTAGCTATCTCTTCTTCTCTTTTTCACAACAGATGCCATGAAGTTAGTCTCTTTATGACAACTCTGTGACTGAAATACAGGAGACACCAAGACTTGTTTAAAATTACTAAACATCTTTCAAGCTATTTTATGTTTGTTATATTCTCACATTTGAATAAAGAGAGCTTTTTCACAAGTTAAGGGTCTGTTTTCATTAGAATTATTTGAAATGCTGCAATAAATTCTTGGATTGCTTTGTTGCCTATAAATAAATCATGTCTTTATAAATGGTACTTTAATTCATAACCTATTCATATCAGCTTATCTTTCCAGATGAGAAAGAACTTAAATATGATTCCTCTTGTTATGAAGCTCAACTTTACTGCAGTAACTAGATTGATCTTGCATTTAGCTGTTACCTATGTCTTTATAAATAGTAATTCAATTCATTATCTATTCAAATCAACTTATCTTTCTAGATGAGAAGGAACTGAAATATGATTCCTGCTTGTTATGAAGCTCAACTTTACTGCAGTAACAAGATTGATCTTGCATTTGTCTATGGGTAACATATACAAGTTGGTATCTGGGTCAATCTATTGATGGTAGACCAAAAATTTCATTCAAGCAATAAATGGGATTCAAACCCAAAAATATGCTTGACTGCTCCTTAGCAGGTAGGGTCACATTGGTTGATATCTGAGATTTTTCGGAAGTGAACTCTCCTAAGTGTAGTTATACAATGATTTCTGAAAATAACGGGTTACGACCTTAGACTTCGACTAAGCATACTCTTTGAAGCTTTGTTATCAATTAGAAGTCAGTTGGATGATAAATGTTCTCGCCCTTTAAGGTCATTGTTTATTTCCATGTGCTATAAGTTCAATCCCTCACAATTTTTATTATGTAATCCAGAGGGGTGTTTGACAAGGAAAAGATTTCAAAATTGAAGAAGGGAGTTCTAATTGTAAACAATGCTCAAAGAGCAATCATGGATACTCAAGCAGTTGTCGATGCTTGTAACAGTGGTCATATAGTCGGTATCGTAATATCACCTGAACATATCATCCATAGATGAGCCCTCGGCTTTAATATCGATTGAACACACCATTCACACATCACATGATTATATTTTCTCTTCAATTTCAACATTTTGTTCCTTATTTCTCTTCGGTCCACTCAACTCTGCTTTTTCTTGTTGCTCAGTGGAATCATTTGAACTTGGAAGTAACCTAATCTGACATTAAAACTTGAAGTTCATAGTTATCTTGTTGAATCCTTGGAAGAAAGAAGTAATTCTAATCACTATATTGACTGCCTTCAACCAAATTTAGGGTACAATGAAGATTTTGGTATCCACAACCAGCTCCCAAGGACCATCCGTGGAGCTACATGCCAAACCAAGCTATGACCCCCCGCATTTCTGGGACTACCATAGATGCTCAGGTTTGTAAATACCCTGTTTATTCAATTTCCTTAGGCCTTTGCTTATTCTGTACTTTATGATATTATAATTGCAAGCAAACTGAGAAAAGTTTGTTACGATAAATTTTGCAGTTGCGGTATGCAGCTGGAACCAAGGATATGCTAGACAGGAGATGGGGGCACACAATGCACAACTTTATGTTATGTCTTAATGGTTAGTTCTGTTGTGAACGTTCGATCAGTAGGGATGTTATGACATTAACTGCAGCTGTAGCTACTGATATGCTTTTGAATTACTCAATTACGTCAAAATTTTTCTCTAATTTGGAATGATATAGAAAAATTAATGATATTGTATTGTTAGTACAGTAATCAAGTCTGGTAGGTGATGGATTTGATTTGAGTTGTATATGCATATTCTTTTAATTTATAAGGTATTATTTTGTAGCTCTCTGTGGTGCGGTTTACATTAGAGGCTAGAACATCAAACGAAGTATGAAACATAGCAGTAGTAATTCCCATTGATAAAAGAATGGGAAGTGGCAATGGTGGTGGTAGCAATGGTAGTTCTATTAGTGAGCTAATTGCCGAAGGGAATTTTCTTAAAATTTGCAGTAGAGAATTGCTTGCAAGAGGTGGTGAGCTCCTAAAGCGTACTCGCAAAGGTACATAATTAAGATCTTGATTATTCAAAATTTTAACTTGTAAATTATGAATTATTCACAATATTATATTATGATTTTCTTGAAATAAGATGAGTTTTTTTAAAAGCATCAACAACTGAAGAATGTGTCTTTTCCCTTTTACCAAATCACTGAAAGCCTTTGTTATAGTTCATTATTCACTTGATGTACTTTGAAAAACGTAGGAGTTATTTATCATGATAGTTGCATATGATGAATTTCTTGTGATCCATTCTCTGATAGATAAGCAAAGAATTGCTGGCAAAAAATATCTGATTTTTATTTAGAAAGAAAAGAATAGGTTCATTAATAGTTTGAAATTTGTGTATCAACTCTTTCTTGGAATGATTGACATTATTGTTAGTAACTGAAGAATTGTTTGGATGGGGAAGACGAGTGTTTAGCTGTTCTTTTAACTCCTAATAACTTTACGATTCTGCAATACTTCTACAGTTTGCTCGTAAGGGGTTTGTAGTTTGAAGTATGTTGGTTAAGTAGTTGTCACATGTTTTATACATTGCCGATAGATGGACACTTTGTAATGCTTTATTATAATTTCGTGTGTTTGATCGATATCATTACCAATATTTTTTCTTCTTGTTCGTTCATCAAATATCTCTTTTTCATGTTTAATTAGGCTTTAATGTTTATATTGAGATTATACTATATTTTGCCATAATACTCTAATATATTTTGCTAAACTTCCATCTGTTATTATCAAGGAAGATAATGTTTTGTCTTTCCGAAGGTAAATATAACTAAAGGATGATGGTGCTTCATGTTACAGTGATGAAGGCAAACAAGGTAGCTTGATCTATGGAATTGAACAACAATTACAATATGGAATCAAACATAGACCTTTGAGTAATTGACTTCCTTTTTTGTCTATCTGTAACTATATCGACAGAAGCAATTGAAGGTGTCTACTGCTGAAGGAAAACATTTAGGGTTGTATCAAGTTTGACACTGGATCAAATAAAATGAAACAGAGGGAATACTAATTGAACATTCAATTTTAATTTTGTGGGTGATAAATATAGTGTGTAAAATTATACTTATCTTTTAGATCTTTATAGAAGTTTGAATTACTTTTTGTATTCGTAATGTAAATTTTTGTGTTATTTATCAAGCTTGAGCTATACATCATTTATGTTATAATGAGATTGCGATAGAAAATTATAAAAACTAACGTAGTACCTACGAATGTTGGGTCCGCGCGCAGCACGGGTATCGCTCATCTAATATTTTATACATGGTTTTGAAGAAACAAAAATTGTTGAATGTTCAAGTCTTTTACTTGATATGATACTAAAATTGGATATTTGAGATATTCACAAAACATATTTACCATTACTTGAGATATGATCATTGATGTTATGAAAGATCTTCACTTACATTAGAAATAAGTATTTTTGAGATGTGTTTTATTCAAGTTTACATGTAATGTGATTTGATATGAACTTTAAAAGTCATGTCTTATTCTGAAAAATATTTTCATATGAATATCTATCGTTTACAAAAAAGTATAAATGGGAGTAGACCTTGATTTGAATTCCGTAGCTAACGGTGGAATCGTTACAGCTGTTGCATCTTGTATTTATCGATTACTATTACAACCCTTGCTAGTGGGAAGGTAGAACTAGCATACTGTTACTAATATCCCTTGAGTAAGGATCTACTGATATGATATTTGACTCATTTATGAAGGTTCCACTATTGTTGACTATTCTTGAAGTAGAATGTTGCATTGATTACATGATTCATTCTTGGAAACCTCCCAAATATGTAATATTTGATATGATATAATGTATATTGAGTTTATTATAGAACTATTAGTTCATTTTGCTTATATGAAACAATTGATACTATTTATAGTTATTGTTTTCTGAAAGAGCATTTATTTCATAATGTTTTATGACTTGTCCCCATTAAACAGTTGTGGTTAAGTGTTATTACTCACTGAGTTAGTGTCTCACTCCTCGCTATTATTTTTACCGTGAACGCAGTTGACGTTGGTAAGGATTTCGGTAGCTAGACGATTCGAATTGGTATATTTATGGCGAGCCCCGCATTTATTCGTGTGGGCAACAATTTATTTAGCTGTTATGTTCTTCTCCTTGAAACTCTTAGAGTCGTTCCATGGGCACTTCTTTAGAGTTTGAGTATTTCTTTTATTATTTCAATTTTGTGAAGTTATTGATTTCTTCTCATGGTTTGGAGATGGATTTCGTATTATTATTTTGTAGTGAATGGGTGTTGATGGTTTTGGTAGATTATGTTGATGTTATGGATGGGTTGGTTGTGACATTGGATTGTTGTGTTTATTGAATTGAGACAGAATTTTTTTTTTTTTTGATGGGCCCAAAATAGGGGAATCTTTATTCAATTTTTTGTAGAATAATGATAAGGCTTGCTTTGGAGTTCTAAGCTCCTTAGCGTCGGTCATGATCCTATTCAAATTGTGACATTGTATCAAAAGTATTAATTTGTGTCCTATTTGGTTGACGAGTCCTAAGAAATATGAAAGAGTTAAAGAGTAGTATTTAAATAGTATCCCATATTTTTGGGGGAAATAATTTGTTTTTGTGAAATTCAATTGAGAAATCATGTGAAATGACGATTTTGTCTATTGTAAAGTATTTTAATAAAGAACAAAAAATTCAAATAATTTTTTTAAAGGTCTTTACACTTTTAATATTTTTATTTGATATTTGATTGACAAGTCCTAAGAAATATGAAAGAATTAAAGAGTAGTATTTATATAATATCCCAGATTAATCATCCACTAGCAAATAGCATCACGGCGCAATACTATTTTGTCTATGCCTCAGGGATATTCAGAACCATAAGGAACAATAACAACAACAACATACTCAGTGTATTCTCACCTAGTGAGGTTTGAGGAGGGTAGAGTGTACGCAGATCATACCACTACCTCAAGAGAAGTAGAGAGGTTGTTTCCGATAGACCCCCGGCTTAGGACCAATAGCAGTATAACCAATACAGAAAGTAAGCACATATAAACTAGTATGGTACACAAAACAAACTAACAGTAAAACAAGGAACAATAACATTTCTTAAAAATGCTTATTTTAATTACTCTCTCCGTCTCAAATTATCCGCTCCAAATTTTCTAATTTGATTTCTCATTTTATTTGTCTTTTTTCATTAATCAAGAAGAGACAATTTTTTTTCCATGTTTTACCTTTTGTATTAATTCTTTTTTTTTAAATTAAAATGTAAATAATAGGGGTATTATGGTAAACTAGGCATGTTATAAATTGTTTTTCTTAATCAATGTGTCATCTCAATTCGGGACGGAGGGAGTGTTAGATCCCTGTTGACTCTAACTCCTGATATCAACAATAATAGACGTTGCAAATTTCTTAGATTAGTGATACATCAGTCATTGAAGATGGTCAGAAAGGAGAGAACATTAAAGTTATTATTACAATCATTATCAAAGCCACTAATTTGTTCTTGTAAAGATTCTAAGGCTCGTAATAAGATTAATTTTTAGTGAAATTTGTTAAATTTTTTTTTATTTTCTTAAAAATTAAGGTACTATTTCAATTCAATGCAGTATTCATTAAATACTTTTATTTGCTTATTAGTGGAAACACAAGATTTATATATAGTCGGGGACGTATATATGATTTGTAAGATATATGTTCGAGCATAATAGGAAAAAAATGTTAAGAATTTAACACTTTCGAGGGGCCCTTAGTTTGATTTTACAAACTAACGTTATCTTTTCTGCCTATGATTTGTATAAAGTTGGAATTTTTGCAAGAAAACTTGGAGTTGATAGATTCCTGTTACGGATGTTTCATGATAGAACCACTTGGTAGATATAGATATAGATATAGATATAGATATAAATATAGATTATAGATATAGATATAAATATAGATATAGATATAGATTATTGATTATAAATTATAACCAAATACACATTAATCTATAGATTATAATATATCGACTAGCGAGTACCACCAATTGACCGGTTTGGACTTCTAATAAGCTTTATCTCTCCATGCGAAATTCGACACACAATACACAATAAATCTTCTTTATCCCAAAGCATTGAAGTTGATAAATTGGTACTCAACGAGAAGATTATTAATAAAATAATTTACGTGCAAGACAGTGACCATTGCTTCATATTTTAATGAGCGGGGCAAACTAACTTAAATATGCTTATTAGTAATAAATCAAGTAATCTCCATGTCCTCTGTTTTACACATGGTGATTTTTTCCCTTTTTTTTTCAATTGCCAGTTTCAAATTGATCTTACTGATAAAGTGAATCAATAACTACTACAATTTCTGGTCTTCTTGAAAAACGACGCTCTCAATGTCAGCTAACGAAATTTATGAAAAAATGCTGGCAAGGTAGGCAAGTTTTCCTTAATATTTTATGCTAATATAACTGTGAAACTATAATACCCGTGTCTTTTTCCTAGCTAGAAATCATCTCAAGAATGCTAGGACTTACTTTGAAATGCAAATCTGTTTTTGTACATGCAGTATTTTTTAGATTTTCACTTTCTATCACGTGGGAAATTGAGTTGACTTTTCAACGATACCAATTTCGTCCAAATCCGACATCAGACGAAGGAGTTATGGACGTTTTACTTGGAACGGTCAGAATCGCCCAGGTGCGACGACCCAGTTGGCGGACCGTCAAATTAGTGATGGACCACCACTTGGACCGTCACTTCCAAGGCAGAAGGGTGTCATTCTGGGTAAGGCCTGACGGCAAAGTTGACGGACCATCAACTTAGTGACGGACCATCACTTGGACCGTCAATGCCATGCCAGTTAAGCCATGATCTGGATAAGGACTGACGGACGAGTTAACGGACCGTCAAAGTTGTGACGTATTGTCAGCCAGGCCATCAACCCTTATCCAGTGAAGCCCATTTCTGGTCCACGTCTGACGGACTGAATGACGGTCCACCAGGAGTCTGACGGACCGTCAGTCGGACCGTCACACGCCACGTTCAGCTTATTTCCAGTCCGTTTTAACAGGGGTATTTTGGTCACTTATCACCCGCCTATATATACCTAGATAAGTCCAAATTCAGCCATTTTGCTCACTTTTATTTCACAAATAACAACTAGGGTTTCTCCCTAAATTAAATCTTCAAGACCAAGACTCAATCTTCTTCAAGAATCAAAGGATTTCAAATCCTTCCAGTTCAAAAACATCAAGAATGTTGAGTCAGGTATGCGTAGTGTTCATCTATGGACCCCTTTCGTTCATAGAGTTCAAGAACCATGATTTTAAATAAGAAACTTTGATTTCCTTGTTGCTATGTGATGTTGTTCATGTCAATGACCATTGTTTAAATTTCAGAATATTATTTTAAGATGATTTTCATGAAGTATGCATGTTGTGGTTAAAACCCATGAAATTGGGTGGTTCAAGATGATTAATATTTGTTGAGAAAACCTATGCCCAAGTTGCGCATGCAAGGTATTTGTTAAAATACCTAGGATGCTAGAAGTTCATATTTACAGGATTCTATGATATCTAAATGACAAGTCCATATTAGCTATACACTCAGTATGAATTCCATGCTATTTATGTGTTGCTATTGTTATGGTGTGAAGCATGTGTGATAATGGAATTATAGAACATGTACACGAAATGTATCCACGTTTTCCCTACCATGTTTGAGATGTTGAATAGACTCATGAAGCACACTATCCCTTACTTATGATATTATTAATTGTGGACTCAAATCTTGTGATCAAGTCATGTCATGTGTGTCAGTTTCCTTCTATCTATTCCTGGAGGTATTAGTACCCGAAACTATAGTTGTGTGCCTAGAGCCATGTCATGTTGTCACGATATCTTCAGTCAAGCCACGTTCCATAAAATTCAGTCACTCATGTGACTCGGGAAACCTCAGAAACCTCATGATCTCAGTCAGTTATCAGTATTATTCCGTTAGTCAACGGAAATTCAGTAAACCTAGTTCATGTATAGTCAATTAAATCATGTTCAGTCTCTTCAGATGGGAGTAGGAGTTAGCACCAAGCGAACCCAAGGAAAGGAACTCACCTGCTTCACATGAATGTGTGATTCTTAGAAGCAATCCTTGCGTTCCAGAACTATATAGCTACCATAGGTTGAAACATCAACACTGCCATCTTGAGGGTTGATGGGTCGGACATCCACCGTTCTCTTTTGGGGACACTGCCATATTTTAGGGTCACTCACAGCATGTATTTACCAGTGGCACAGTATTGATCCTTCCAATTATAACAACGATTGGACCCAAGTTCAGCTATTTTAGCATACATGGGGCATGTCGGTTAAACAACTACCTCCCATAGTTTTAGTATCATTCTCAGTAAAAGAACTCAAACAGTTCTTCAGATATCAGTATACCAGGACTGTTAGATACAGTCGAATTCAGTTATAGCACGGGACTCAGAAAGTTTCACCAGATTCAGGACTGTTTGACTCAGTCGTTCATGTTATCAGAACTACAGTTTCAACCATGTATTAGCGTACAGATTTAGTTATCACGTACTCACGATCTCAGTTACTATGTATGTATGTTTGCACTCTTACGTTCATATCAGTCAGTCAGTTAGCATTATTCATGCATGTAAACCCTTCGCTTTATCCTACCTCACTCGTATACTCAGTACTCTAGTTGTACTAATGCATTTGCGCTATGGTGCTTTCTTTTCATGTTACACCATAGGTTCAGAGACACGAGTTCCAGACCATCAGTAGCAATCACATTCAGCACACAGAGTTGTAGTGAGTCCTCTTCATTCGAGGACGATATTATTTGATTTATTCATTTATTAATTCAGTTAGTTTTCAGTTTATGGAGTTAGTTGGAGACATGTTCCCTCAACTCCTTATTCAGACAGTACTTAGAGGTTTTCAGATTTAGTATTCAGATTCAGTTTAGATTCAATTGTTTTGGGTATTTACTACCCACATGGATGTCATGTTTTGACAGTTTCTTTATTCAGTTGAACCTTATGGCCTATTGTTCATGTTTTCCACATTTTACAAGTATATTATACAGTGTACATGTACAGATATCAGTTATGGATTAGCTTGTGGTCCTTCGGGGTCATAAGCACCGTGTAGCATTCCATTTTAGAAAATCGGGGCGTTACAGAAACAAATTATGAGGGTAGAAGACTTGCACTCCTTTAGCTATTTTGGAATTCTTTGTTATCTTGCAATTATTGGAAGATTGATTATACATCCTCCGTTTTTAAAAGTTACCTATTTTGACTTAAAGTCTTTATTAGTGGCAATACTAATTAGGTACATTACTAGCCCCTTGTTTTATAGCATGTTTTATCCAGTCGAGGGTCATTAGAAACAGTTTTTTTATCCTGCAAAGCTAAGGGTAAGATCTACGTATATCTTACTCTTTTCAGACCTCATTTGTGAAATTACACTAAATATGTTATTGTTGTTGTAATTGATTTTAAAGTTCGAGTTTTGATAATCATGATTGATTTGTGTTTGTATGATTTTGAGATGTCATGATGCGTATATGACTAATTTTTGTGATTTTGACTTGAATACATAGTCTTTGAGATTTCTTTTATGGTAGAGGCAACATAACATGAATGTGTTATTTTTAGAGTGATTTTCGGTTATGGCAAAGAGTTCTACTCATTTATTTCTTTACTTATTTGAACTATATTGAAATTCTTAATATTTAGGACACTTCAACGATTTTCGTAGACAAGTTTTGCTAGCATCAGAAATCTTGGCATGCTTGGTAAGTTAGGAGTTTGTAGTTGTCGTCATGTTGCTCTTGCTGCTGTTTCGGACCGTTGGAAAATCCTTTGTTGAATTGAATTGCATGACAACTCGATCAACTTGATTTGGCAATGGTTAATGAAAGGCTTGTGGCAAGGGCTGACCTTTGTAGAAAAATATATTAGCAGTGCAGTTAGTTACTATTTTGATTAATAGTGGTTATGTTGTGAATTACATAATTTACAAACTCAAACTTTGTTTCTTTTTGGGCTCGAGTACTTGAGGGGATATTGTTTTGTGCCAGAACTACTGAAAATTGGCATAGAAGAAAATGCTACGTCTTTTTTTATTGATTTTTCTTATAGTAATAATGTGATCTTACACGAAAAGGTAATGAGATTATTTGTGAGACTTTCAAATGTAGCTCAAAACTAGCTGTTGCTTATGAGGTATGAAAAAAGATCGTATTTAACTTTGCAACGGTGAATGCAACAGCATAACTAATCTAAAGGAACCTATAAGGGAGAACGACTTTCAACATATAAGAGTATTTGCCGATAATACAATAACACTGAAAGGATACTAGGGAATGAGTAGACTTTTGAATGTCACATTGCTACCTTCACTACTCATCTGCATTTTCTCCGTCATGGCCACTTGCTTTAATTTACTTACCAGATACAATCTATCTCTAGCTCTTGCACAAGTAACTATATGTATGAGAACTATCATCGTTCTGATAGTTTATGTTGTGTTTTCAATTATTCTCAATTAAGGATGGAGGGATTCCAATCGTTTACTTCAATTAATTAGTCTTTTCTTAAAGAAATCTAAAGAAAAACATGAAATACAGTTTATCCAAAACATGTCGTTAACCAAATTAAAAATCCTCATTATAATTTTTTTTTTAAAAAAAAGTCCTAAAATATGTGATAACTAAGATGAAAATATATTGAGAACTAATATTGGTAGATTTTCTTTTTTCTAATATATGTGAAAAAAGAATACTAATAAAATATATATGGTAAAAGAAATAAAAGAAATATCAATAATTTTTTGCGAGAATTAATTAATATTGGGGTGATATAGTTGATTAATTGTTGATCGGTGAGTTTTCATGTTTAGATTTTAGAGTTATCTTAGGATTTTTAAATGTCCTAATTAGACAGTACTATAATTTGATACTTCTAATTTAGATTAAAAACACAATCAATTTAAATATAGTATTACAAACAGAAAAAAAAAAACTAAAAATAACTAAAACAAATGTAGAAAATTCTAAAGAGTAATTGAAGGAATAACCTTTTACTTGTTTGTGGTTTTATCTGTAAATTAAGGTACATTTGAGGGGATCACAACAAATAAATTGTATTATGTACAATAATATATTCAATTTAGTTTCACAAGTGAGGTTTATGGAGAGTGATATATTCGTAGCCTCTAATTTGTAAAGGTAAAGAGATTATTTTTGAAAATTACAAATCTAAGATCCTAATAAAACTCTTGATTGTAAGATTAGTTTAATGCAACAATTAATTCTACTTAAAGGAGACTCCGAATTTTAAGTAATAAAATTCAGGAATCTTCAGTTTATCCATTTGCAAAGGTCCTCAAACATGCCTTGGAAGGCTGTCAATAGAGGTGTAGACTTGGTCACCGTTCAAAATATAGCTTAGTGTAGTAAACTTTTCTGCAACTTGATTTTCCTCCCTGTAACAATTAAAGTATGACCCAATTTGCATGTCAGGGGGTAATTTGTATGTCCTTGATATATTAGCAAGTTGCCATGAAATTTTGAAGACTTTCTTAATACAAGATTGGAGGACAATTGAGTTTGTTTCTATTTAAAAAATCCTTAGTTCATATTAATAGCACCAGCTCAATGTTAGAGCTGCTTTGCTTCTGCTATGATGGTAGAAGTTCCTTCGATTGTTGTAGAAAAAGTCATGATAAAGTCTCTTTTCGATTTTTCTTATAATTTCTTAGAAATTAATGTGATTTGAACTATTTAACATAATTATAAATCTTTCATATTACTGTTACTATATTTAAAGATTGGACGAATAAATACATGCAATCTATTCTTGAACATTTAACACACATGCAACACATGTACAGTACACTCGTTTATATTACACGTGTGTATTAGTTAAATAATTCCTTTAGATTTTAGTCCTCATTTACCTATCGTAAGTTAATTGGAGGTTCACGAGCCATTTCACAATACCCATTAAATAAAGGCAAGCTCCTTAACCTATTAAAACTTAATCACGCTCGATATTTAAATTATATGCAATCATAACAATTTTATTATGATTAAGTTAGAAATCAAACCGAGAATATATTAATTAACTACAGTTTAATATTAGAAATTAAACTGAGAATATATTAATTAACTATAGTTTAGTAATGAAAATGTATGTAAGAACATACATGTATTTATTGAATTGATGTAAGTAATGAGCGCGGGAAAACCTTTAACTTGACTCCTTAGACATAGAGAAGTTGTTTTCCTCTTGGTCCCATTTTTATTATGTAAAACTTACATAAATTTCAAAATTTTAAGCCTAGTTATTTTCTATCCCTACTCCTAACTAAATTACAGTAAATTTCAAAATAAAATTCATCCGGATACATAACTAAAGCGCTCAATACAACACTGTCGCCAATACATTATTAACCAATTAAGCGATATAAAAATAAAAAATAATGGAAATTTGTTCAATTATGGAGAAAATCATTGCCCACAACTCCAGCTTCATTCAAATAGACCATTTTTTCTCCATTAACACACACTAGCAAAACACTCTCTCCATTCCAAAAAGGGAAAATTTCAGAAATAGCAACTATAGAGACTTAATTATAACTTTTATAGCAACAGTTTTAAAATTATAAAAAATAACAAGTTGTATTTAAGTAAAATGTTGCTATATAAATACACATACAAATAAAGAATTCATTCCTAATATAACTCTAATCAGTTATAGTTCAACATGAAAGAAACTGTTCCTTAATTCAAGCAACATTTAATTACTCAGATTCCTTTACCTTATATGACTCTTTTTTTTTACCACAAACGCAGATTTAAATAAAAAAAAAGGGTAATTCAAATCAGCAACTCAAGTCAAATGCAAATTCAAAAAACGTTCTCCATAATCAGCAACTCAAATCAAATTCAAAAAACATAGTGCATCCAATATTATTAATGGTCGCCTAAAATTTTGATAAAGATAGTGAAAATACAACGTTTCAATTACAGGTATCGATAATCAAATTTGATTGTGTTTGTGAATTTTATAAAATATAATTGCGAAAAATTCTGAAAAGTTTATAACTCATTCGTAACATTCATCTATTTCAAAAGTTGAGATCATAGTTTGAATTTTATCAGTTCTGAGATGAAATGTTGACAATGATTATTTTTTTCAAAATTCAAAGTTGTCCTTGTCGTTCTGTATTTATCAAACTAAATTACAATTGTTATATGTTAAATTTGAATTTAAGACAAGGATACATAGTATTCGAATAAAAGATTTGTTTTTGTTAGACTTTATTTTTCAGTTTTATGTATAAGATTGATTTATTGTATGTAGTACGCATTTGATAATCGAAGTTATATTTACAGATTTGTAGTGTTCCGAACATTGAAAACGGGAAGCATATATGTTCTCGTTAAATACTCTGGTAGATGGACATATAAACAACAACATGAAGATTACATCGGTGATACGATATTGTTGAGTATAAACGCTTCATATAACCAACTCTACACACTACTGGCTTCACACATTGATGTAGATGTGACCTGCAAAAGCATTCAAATTGAATATGAATTAACAGATATATATATATATATATATATATATATATGTTTTCAGCTATATGTATTTATAATATACATATGCAGTCTATTTATGTGCTCACTGACAATTTCATATGTTTCCAACTATATGTATTTATATTATGCATATG
The DNA here is from genome assembly GCF_002878395.1 of Capsicum annuum. Lineage (NCBI taxonomy): Eukaryota > Viridiplantae > Streptophyta > Magnoliopsida > Solanales > Solanaceae > Capsicum > Capsicum annuum. Next base: position 51,459,228 of record NC_061121.1, on the reverse strand, counting down.
CAATTTTTTTTCTGGCAGTTACATATGGCTCCAGCTATATGTATATATATTATACATATGCAGTATTTTTATGTGTTCACTGGCAGTTACATATATTTCTAGCTGTATGTATTTATAATATACATATGCAGTATTTTATGTGTATAAAACATGCACTCTTATGTGTATTTTTTTCATACGCAGGCCATATATTTTCATTGGCATATAGTGTACTAGATTCTAAAAATGACGCATCTTTCAAAATTACACACTACTGATATTTTTTCGTTAGTAAAAAATACATATGTTTTATGCATAAAACGTCTGCATGTAATATCAGGAAACCATACGTATTTCCGAAAAAATATATTTACATTAGACATAAATACAAATGCAAAATGGAATGCACATATGTATTAATCATAAATAAACCTCAATTGCAAATCTGTAAAAGTACATATGTTTGTATGTGTATTAGCTAGACAAAAACATATGGACATCTTGTAATAAATACCTATGTATTGTTGATGGATATATACGCATAATTAGAAAATACATATGCATTATCTATAAATATACAGAAACTTACTTATTGATATATGCATTGCAGACAAAAACATATACAGAAGAGTATGAATAAATATCAGAAAAATTATATTTTCAGACTTGTAAAAAAATACGTATGCATTATTAAAAATATATATGTACACTGGAATGAACATGTGTATTATTCATAAATACATATGACTCATAAATCTATATGGCATTCTGCTTCAGTCCACAATGACTATGCATTGTTCAAAAATACATGTGCAATTCTGTAAAAATACGTAAATACATATGCATTAGACATAAATACATATGCAAAACTGGATAGAACAGAAGTTCATAAAGACTTATTGCTAACATTTACATAAACAAACCATGAAAATATTGAAGTTTAAAAGATTAAACATAAAAAATCTTAATATAACAGTAAATAAACATTAATATATCATCTTTGAATATTAAAGTAACAGATGAAACTTAAGAAATATTCAACATATTGTTTATCCACCTAATGTTAACTGTTGTAAACTTCAACAAGATAAAAGTACACATCAAAGATCATGCACGTCAGTGTCTCCTGTTATCCCAATTTTTTGAGGAGGCCTCATTGGTGCTTCATCATCACTTTATGCCTTCGTTTCTTCTTTCCTTGAATCATAATTCCACAAAAGTAAAGCATATCTTGTGCGAATAAGATCTGGGTCAAAACCAACAGATGAAACACCTTCACCAAAAGTAAGGCACTCAGCATATGTTAGCATATATAAGCCACAATCCCTGCAAATACATATATCAATAAGTAAGAACCTGTTACAAAATTAAAATGTTTACGAAAATACATCTTAAAGTTACATTACATGTTAAAGTTACATCACTGGTCCATATCTTAGTTATCAAACATCAAAATACAAACCTTGTTATCATCTCATGAATAACAAATACAACTGAGCTAAAAATACAAATATTATCAATAACAAAAAAAAACATATCTAACCTGTAACAAATATATTTCATATATTTCAAGCAAATCAAATACATATGTATTTTATTTATACATAACTGGCACAAGAATCATGCTTATTAAGAAGCAATAAGTACATATCATAGTCAAAATCTAATGATAACAAATACAACTTAACATCAAATACAAATCATAGTAGTAAACAAAACAAAAACATATCTAAACTGTAGCATATATATACTTTACATGTCAAAACAGTGTCATTTATGTATTTACAGAATACATATTATACTTATATTACGACATATATATATATATATATATATATATATATATATATATATGTATGTATGTATTTTATGAATACATGAATGGTCCAAATTTAAGTAACCAGATTATAATACAACTGAACATCAGATACAAACCTTATCAGTGACAAATACTAATGTCTTACACATAACTTAAATACAAATACATATAAAAAATATACAAAATACATAACATATACAATTCTATCAGTAACAAACCTTTGTACAAAATACATATCTTACATATAACATATATAAAATAAATACAATTAGGGACTACAATTTCATATCTTAATAACACATTAGGGACTACAATTCCATATCTTAACAAAATTGAAAAATAAATACACACCTAATAAATTGAATATATAAAATACATATATGAACATGTTGTCCAGAAACTATAAAATTTTACAAATCGCATCATACCTCCTCCACTTTCTCTTCTTCAAATTCGAAATCAGATGAAACAAGACTTGCAATTTTAGTAGATTCACCTTTTTCATCCAACTTCATCTTTTCATCGATTTTTAAATTTTTGTGGATTTTGGAGATGAAAATTTTCTCAAATCTTTCCGTTTCATTATTTTCACAAAAATTTTCGGATTGTTACGGTGCTTCAATCTCACATCTTCATTGCTAACACCTCGCTTAGGCTGAATATTAGTATAACACAAGTTAAAATCTTCATCTTGTGTTAACCCAAGACTAAACGGTGGTAGTTCATCGAAAATCAAATTCATCGGTTGAATACCTTTAATGGAACTACTACGATTTGCATGTTGTGCCATTATAGCGGGACTCCGAAAAATTTCAATACGCACACAAAAAAAACTAATAAACAAAATCGGCAAAGAAGAATGAAAAAATTGAAAAAAAAAATCGACAATAAAATACATAAAAGAATTTATATGGAAAATATAACTTGCATTAACTTTAAAATAAACTCACTTTAATTGAAGGATGCAATGTCTATCAATATCTTGAGAGATAAAAATGATTTTTGAAAAAAAAAATTGAAGATTGTAGGGAATTGAATATGGTAAAGTAGCGTGGAAAAGAGATAGATAAAAAGAGGAGTTCAATACACACGCTTTTCTTTAACAAAGGTAAAATATTGCTATGTTTTGTTATTAGTTGTAATTTTGAAAAACTATTGCTATTAATTGTAATTAATGTCTTAGGGTTACTAGTTTATGTAATTTTTTCTTCCAAAAATCACAAGAGTCGAAACTGGCCCAAGCTTTATCTCTAGTAAACTTGCATCATTAGAACAACCACAAAAGCTCCAAAATTGTCGGGAGCTCTAACCCGTTGAACCTTCCACCACCGATCACTGTTTCGGCTGAACATATCCAAAAAATAATGATTTCCTCTTTTTCATTAGAAAACACATAACCATTATCACCACTGTCGCTCCAATCAACCAAACAGTGAAACACCACCATCCACCCAAATTCACACACAAGTCCACCAAAAAGTCACTGCAACCGATACATAATTCATATGTATCAATAACACAGATTTCATTTCAATACATAAGTCCTATGTATCATTAATACAAAAAAATATTTTGATACATAATTTTTGATATATTTTTATGAGGCACTCATCTCGATAAATATTTCTTATGTATCAGTAACATAGATCTCATTCGATACTATGACGATCTCTCCGATCGTTTGTGCAATTTTCTCATCTTTCATATTTTAACCCTCTCCGTAGTTTGTGTACGTGAATTATGATTCACGGGATGAGTAGTATAAATTTTGAGATGTAAGGAAGTGATTTAAGTTATTAGTTGGGTTATTGAGTTTGAGAAAGTTAAGCGCGATCATGGTCAATTTTTGATCGACAAGATCCATATTAGTGTTTTAGTGATTCCAATAGGTTCAAAATATAATTTAGTCAATTTATATATTTAATTTATTTCAAATGAGTTTCGAACAAAGAATTTATTAGAAGTTTCGAATATTTTAAATACTTAATTTAATTAACGATTAATAAAAATATTATTTTATTAAATTAGTAATGAGTCATACTATTACTTCTTCTTTTTTTAGTCATGTATGGGATTAGGGTAATAGATTATAGACTAGAAGTTATATACTCAGTTAAGAGACAGAAAAGAGAACTGGAGGAGGCGTAAAAAAAGAAACACACAACGGGTGAAATTTAAGGTGAGAAAATTTCACTATTTCATACTTAATACTATATGTATATATGTAGAGAGTGTAATAATTGATTGAGTTGTATTTTTTCAATGAAATATTATACTTTTCATTGGTTAGTGGATTTAAGGGAAAAGGAAACATAGTGGGCCAAGGATAATGATTTGCAAAGAAAATGGATTTGAGAAATTGCAGGTTAATGTTAGAGGAAAGCAAAATATATTATGAATGAAAATTCGTGTACAATGTGTGCATATGAATAAAGTTAGGCGAGAAAGATAGTTTTGGTTGGGAATCTGATGATGCGAAAATCAAGAAGTGCATAACTGATGACTTTGATAATTACGATGTCAAAGGTGTATTGTTTTGGGTTAGATTCAAGTTTTTCCGTATACAATTAATTATAACTTTGATAAATTAGATATTTTTTTTAGAATTTATAAAGTGAGTGTCGTGGAATTCATATTCTTGGAAATTATATATTGAAACAGATTTGAAATTTTCGAAAGCTTTAAGGAAGGGTAAGACCCTTGCAAGGTAGCTTGTATTTGAGTTCTTCGGTTGAGGTAGGTTACGGTTTAATTGAAGCATAAACTCGATTTAATTGTGTGTATGCTCCTAAATTGGATACTTGTTGATTGGTATTAGGACACGCTTGAAATTGCAGATGTTTGAATTGTTGATGCGTATATAAATGATTATTGAAAATTTACTTGATGAAATTATCTTATGACTTTAAGTGTACTTGTAAACTTGGTACATCATATTGTATGTTGTGAGGTAGTGTAAATTTGATATTGATATTACTTGTTTATGGTGGATCGGGTACCACGTATGTATAGATATATGTATGTTGTATCGGGTACCACGCCCGTACGGATATGTATATGTTGGATCGGGTACCACGCCGGTATGGATATGTATGTTGGATCGGGTACCACGTTAGAAAGGATATACATATGTTGGATTGGGTACCACGCCAGTACGGATATGTATATGATGGATCAGGTACCACGCCGGTACAGATACATATATGATGGATCGGGTACCACGCTGGTATAGATATGTATATGATGGATCGGGTACCTATAATGCCCCGAGAGTACATCCTGGGCGTTACATGGAGCTTATAGTCACAAGTGACCACAAGCTAACACATGAGCTGGTACCTGCTGAGAGCACTGAATAAAACTGATGACAATAACAACATGTGTGGAAGAATAATAGATAAGCCATGAGGTTTTAAATACGAAAATAATGCTGAATCGAATTACTGAAAACATTTTTCTGAAAACAATACTATAAGACTGTCAATAACTACTGATAACTGAATAACTAACTGAGAGTGTCTGAAAGCCTCTAACTGACTAACTGTAGAGTTGATGGGACAAGTCCCCAACTAACTCCGAATGACTACTGAACTGAAATAAGCATAAACGGTCCTCGGTATATAGGACTCACCACTGTTGCTGCTGATGCGTTGGAATGTCTAACTACGGCTAGGAATCTGAGTGTCCGAACCTATGATATGAGACATCATAGCGCAAAAAACAAATATGCGGTCAGTACTTTGAATGTACTGGTACGCTAAATGAGGTTAGACTAATATGCATGGGTTTATGTGCTTGTGTGATAACTGACTGAATGCATAGCATGAAGTACTGAGTAAAAATGCATGAAACCTATAAATACTAAGGATGCATGACCAAGCATAATCACATAAGTCTGAAATAGTTTGTAGATTGAAATACTGAAATACTGATGACTGGAAAACTGATATCTGTATGCTACGGTCAAGTAAACTTGAGGCTGAATACTGAACTAGATACTGGACTGAAACTGTGGGAGCTATCATCTAACCGACATGCCCCAATAAGGTGAATTGAGGTCTAACCTGTAACCCTAGTTGGTTGGATGTCAACACCGTACCACGGCTACTTACACTGGTTGTGTGGATCCACTAAAATTTTATCCCGGAGGACTAAGGGTCACCCTCAACTGGCAGGTCCCTAATGAGATATATGTCAACCCTCAACTGGCAGGTTAATGTCTCAGCCTACACTGGCTACATAGTTCTGGAATACAGGGACTGCTACTAAAGGTCCCACCCTCGACTGGTAGGTGAGCCCTCATCCCTGGGTTCGGTCGGTGCTAAATCCTACTCCTAACTAAAAGAAACTAGATACTGGACTGAACTATGTTTACTATTTATGGCCACTGACTAAAATGATAGGACTCGTAACTATTCTGAAATCATTCTGTAGATATTGAAAACTAGGTAAGAAGCTAAATTTTGAGTATTCAAACCCCTAGGACTCGATAGCAATAATAGCAAAATCATAATAAAACTCTAAGGACATGATGTGTAAATATTCATTCACAATTCATTCTTATAGACATTTCATCAAACACTTAAAATTCGTAGTTTAAGCTAAGCATGGAAATAGTTTAAAGCTTGCGGTAATAGCATGATTTCACTTCTAAAATCACCAATTAACATTTAACTCAGCGAACAACACCATTCAACGTGTGGGAATTAATAACAATAACAATTTCATGTAAACATAGTATAGAATGACAATTCATGGGTTCATGGTTAAAATCACAATAACTTGTAAAAATTATAACTTTGAATTTAAAATTGGATTCTTGGACTCCATGGGTGAAAAGGGCCCATGGATGAACATCAAGCACACCACAATTAAGAATCCTTCAAAGTCCTTGGTGGATTTTTGTCGGAATTGATCTTGAAAGGTGAAGCTTTAGGGTTTTCTTGGAGAGAAATTTTGGTGAATAACGAGTGTACTAGGCTTAGAATAGGTTATACCATCTATTTTCACGAATTAGGGCGAGGGTAATTGACTTAAATGCCCTTTTGAAACTTAAAGTCGCACTGGAATCTCGATTTTACACCCTGGGCGTTATGTGGTTCTATCACATTGCGTCGCTGGAAAATGGACGAGTGCAAATTTGTACTCTAGCGCGATGCGGTACCTATTTTACCGTGATTTCTAGTGTAACACTGGCTAATCGCGGTGAGTTACTGGAAAGGGACGAGTGTGATCTTGGGGATCACCGCGATGCCGCATAATCTCGATGAGCCACTGCTCACATGAAAAATACCATAACCTCCCCCCAGGTATCGGATTAAGGCGAAATTAGTACCGTTGGAAAGCTGACTTAATTATCTACAATTTAGTGGGTCTTGAGATAGAAAATTCTACATACATAAAAAGTTGTACATTTTCAAAGTTGATCCTTGTGGAATTGAGCACCAAACTTTGGATAAATCCAAGGTTCTTAGCTCAACTTGGCTTTAAGTGATTTTTATGACATTATTCACCTAAACCCACTTCACAAGCTAGAAGCTGAATTGAACTAAGAAGTAAGATATTACAATATCTCCCTCTTGGAAACATTCTCCTCGAATGAGACTAGTTAAGTTGAGGACACTAGGGAACTGAGGTTATACCCTAAATATGCATAATCGAGACATGATCGCATGACTAATTTTAGAACATAATACATGACTGAGCTGATTTGTGAACGCATGAAATAACATGATACTTATTACATATATGGGATTGAGAATAAAAATTAAATAATCTGGGGAAGAATGTTACCCTAGGCTGAGTCTAAGTTTAACGAGAAAAGATGAGGGTACTTGGTTTGCATATCTGTTTCTGCTTCCCAAGTGGCCCCCTCCACGGACTGATTCCGCCAAAGAACCTTGACTAGGGGAAATTCTTTGTTCCTTAGTCTACAAATCTGGAGATCAAGGACCTCGACTGGAATTTGTTCATAAGAAAGGCCGTTCTTAACATCTATACTTTCTAAGGGAACAACTATAGCTGGGCCACTAATACACTTCTTTAACAAAGAGATATGGAATATCGGGTACACTGATGCTAAGTCTGCAGGCAACTCAAGCTCATAAGCCACCTTTCCAAAATAGCTCAGAATTCTATAAGGGCCAACATATCGGGGAATAAGCTTCCCCTTCTTACCAAACCTCTTTACCCCTTTCATGGGAGAGATTTTTAGATATTTAAAATCACCAATCGCAAATTTGAGATTCTTTCTCCTCACATCTGCATAAGATTTTTGTCGGCTTTGGGATGCCTTAAACCTCTCCCTTATTAACTGAACTTTCTCCAAACCATCAAACACTAAATCAGGCCCTATCAAAGCGGCCTCACCTATCTCAAACCAACCAATAGAAGATCTACATCTCTTATGATATAGAGCCTCAAATGGATCCATTTAAATACTGGAATGGTAGTTTTTATTATATGTGAATTCAATCAAAGGCAAGTGGTCATCCCAACTGCCCTTAAATACAATGACACACGCTCTCAATATTTCTTCAAGGGTTTGAATGGTCCTCTCTGCCTGACCATCTGTCTGAGGGTGAAAGGCTGTATTGAGGTAAACTTGGGTACCAAGACCCTTCTGGAAAGCATTCCAAAAATGAGAGGTAAACTGAGTACCTCTATCTGAGATGATAAATAGCAGAACACCGTGCAACCTAACCAACTCTCTAATATAGAGCTTGGCATAGCCTTCGGTTGAATAAGAAGTATGGACTGGCAAGAAATGGGTTGATTTGGCCATCCTATCTACAATGACCCAGATCGAATCATGCTGGCGACGAGTACTAGGAAAACTCGTCACAAAATCCATGTTCACTTTCTCCCACTTCCAAATGGGAATACTGAACTCCTGCATAGACCCACTGGGCTTTTGATGTTCAACATTAACCTGTTGACAAGTAGAGTACTTAGCTACAAACTCTGTAATGTCACTCTTCATCCCACTCCACTAATAGATCTCCCACAAAATGTGGTACATCTTAATGGCCCCTAGATAAATAGAGTAATGCGCCATGTCCTTCTGCCAGAATCCTTTGTCTCAAGTCATCTATACATGGAAAACACAACCTACCCTGGCAACGTAACACGCTATCTCTCCCTTTCAGAGAAAATCTCTACTTTTTGATCTCTAACTAGCTCATTCAGCTTTGCTAGACTTGGATCCCTATCCTATTTTTTTTACTTCGGCAACCAACACCCATACACTGCCCTTAGCTAAGTCAACCAAACGAACACCTAATTTAGCCAACTGATGAGCTTCCTGAACTAACTCTTTCTTATCATCCTCAATATGAGCAACACTACCCATAGACAGTCTACTGAGGGCATACGCTACTATATTGGCCTTGCTCGGATGATACAAAACACTCATGTCGTAGTCTTTCAACATCTCCAACCACCTCCTCTGGTGCAAGTTCAAATCTTTTTGCAAAAATACATACTGCAAGTTTTTTTAGTCTGTGAACACATTAACATGCACCCCATGCAAATAGTGCCTCCATATCTTTAAAGTGAACACAATAATTGCTAGTTCAAGATCATGGGTAGGGTAATTCTTTTCATGGGTCTTAAGATGTCTAGAGTCATAGGCTACAACCTTACCCTTCTGCATTAAAACACACCCCAAACTGACTCTGAAAGCATCACAGTACATAACAAACCTATCTGAACTATCTGGTAATGTCAAAATTAGGGTGATGGTGTCGAGTCTTCAACTCCTTTAAACTTTTATCACAAGAATCTGACCACTGAAACTTGACTTTCTTCTAAGTCAATCTGGACATAGGGGATACAATAGAAGAAAACCCTTCAATAAACCATTGATAATAGCCAGCCAAACCCAAGAAACTCCTGATATTTGATGGAGAAATAGGTCTGGGCCAGTTTCTCACTGCTTTGTTCTTTTGAGGATCAACTCTAATACCATTATCAAAAATAATGTGACCAAGAAAAAATACCGATCTAAGCTAGAATTTGTACTTACTAAATTTGGAGAACAACTGATGGGCTCTAAGAGCCTGTAATACTCTTCTGAGGTAATCTGCATAATCATTTTCATTACGGGAGTAGACAAGAATGTCGTCAATGAAGACTATGATGAACATGTCCAAGTACTGCTTGAACACTCGATTCATCAAGTCCATGAAGGTTGTTGGGGCATTTATGAGATCAAAGGACATGACTAGAAACTCAAAGTGACCATACCAGGTCCGAAAAGCTGTTTTAGGAATATCACATTCTCTGACTCTAAGCTAATGATAGCCGGACCTGAGGTATATCTTGGAGAAGTAACTGGTGCCTTAAAGTTGGTCAAATAAGCCATCAATTCTAGGAAGTGGATATTTATTCTTGATTGTGCCTTTGTTCAACTGATATTAGTCTATGCACATCCTAAGAGAACCATCTTTCTTACACACAAATAGGACTGGTGAGTCCCACGGGGAAACACTAGGCCTGATGAATCCCTTGTCTGGGAGGTCTTTCAACTATTCTTTTATCTCTTTGAGTTTGGCTGGAGCCATTCTATATGGAGGAATAGAAATAGGCTGAGTATCCTGAAGAAGGTCTATTCCGAAGTAATTTCCCTTTCGGGAAGAACTCCGGGAAGATCTTTAGGGAACACATCTGGAAATTCCCTTGCTACTGGAACTGACTCAAGATTGGGAGCCTCAGAACTAGAGTCTTTGACTCACACAAGATGATAGACACACCCCTTGGATATCATTTTTCTCGCCCTAAGGTATGAAATAAGTTGACCCCTAAGCGTTGTGGTACTACCCCTCCATTCGAGAACTGGTTCATTTGGAAACTAAAAATGGACAACCCTATTTCTACAATCAACTGAAGAATAACATGAATGGACCCAATCCATGCCGAGGATGATGTCAAATTCCATCATCTCCAATTCTTCAAGATCTACTGAAGAAACTTTCTGAGACACCGTAATCGGACTGTTCTTGTATACCCACCGGGCTATGATGGACTTACCTACTGGGTAGATATTGAAAAAGGATTCGTTAAGGTTTCGGGGATGACTCTAAAGTTTACACCAATGTAATGGATTACAAAAAGAAAGAAAGGCTCCAGGATCTAGCAAGGCATAAACATGTAAATGAAAGAATTATAACGTACTAGTAACCACATCAGGAGAATTTTCCTGATCCTTTTAGGTTTGAAGTACATAAAGTCTATTCTGAGACTGACCACTAGTAGCACTAGAAGTGGCACCCTGCTGTAATGAGCGATCAGACTGAGTTGGGGAATGTCTGGACTGACCCTGCTAACTACTCTTTGGGCAATCCCTGACTTTGTGGCCTGGACTGCCACACCTAAAACACACGTCGCTCCTGGATCTACAAACACCATGATGGTTTCTACTATATTTCTGGCAAAAAGGATTCGTTCGAGCACTGCTCACACTACTCTGAGACTTAAAGCCTAGCGCTCTATCCCTATTATCATTCCTGAATTTTAGCACTGGTGCACTAGTCGAAGATGAAGCTGGTGCTGAAGATTTCTGATGACATTGAGGACGGTTAACACCCTCTGACCTTGGCTGACCAAAATTAAAGCTACCTATCCTAGCCTTCTTGTTCTCCCTCTCTCTTTCCTTATTATTCTGCTCCTCAATCCGATGAGCATGGACTATCAGCCTAGACAAGTCTATCTCCTTAATCAACATTACGGTCCTACACTTATTAACCATACGGTCAGATACACCAGATACAAACTTGCTCATCCTAGACCTATTATAAGCCACTACATGAGGAGCATACCCAGCTAGCTGAGTAAATTTAAGGAAATACTCTTTCACACTTATGTGACCCTACCTCAAGTTGATAAACTCTAACACTTTGGCTTCCCTCAGGTCCGATGGGAAGAATTTATCTAAGAAGGTTATAGCAAACTCCTCCCATTCTATACACCCTGCATCTACAATTCTATACCCTTTACACTACTTAAACAAGGTATGGGCTACATCCTGCAGCTGGTAGGCAGCCAATTTCAACATTCTCACTAGAAGTCACCCCATAACATTTGTTACCTTCTGGACCATATTGAGAAATTCTTATGGATCCTCCTCAGATTTGGATCCCAAAAATAGGAGAGGATTCATTCGGGTAAAGTCTCGAATCCTAGTTGTAGCACTATTGGCTACTGGGTTGGTAGGAACAGTGGCTGATCGAATATTCTAAACTGCTATAGAGTAAGCTAGAGTTGTGAATGCAGCTCTAAACTCTGCATGAGAAACATGCTCATTCAGGGGATCTTCCTGAACGGACGGAGGTGGTGGCTGGTTTACATTTCTTCTTTTATTTGTCTTTCTGGGAGGAATGTTCTGTAAGTGGAAGGAAGAGTATATTAGACAGAGAGTTTAACATGAGCTCATGCTCAGTCGCACGACTAGAATATTGAAAGAAGGGAAATTTTCTTAAAACGTTTTGTATCCTCTTGTCCATAAGTGTGACGCGCTTCACACCCATGCACAAGACCCTACTTGACATGGTTTTCAGACTCCCTAGGACACTTTAAAACTTTAGGCTCTGATACTAAGTTTGTAATGCCCCGAGAGTATATCCTGGGTGCTACACGGTTCTTACGATCACAAGTGACCACAAGCTAACCCATGAGCTGGTACCTGCAGAGAGCACTAAATAAAACTAATGACAATAAAAACATATGCGGAAGAAAAACTGATAAGCCATGAGATTTTAAATACGGAAATAATACTAAATTGAATTACTAAAAACATCTGTCTAAAAACAATACCGTAAGACTGTCAATAACAACTGATAACTGAATAACTAACTGAGAGTGTCTGAAAACCTCTAACTGACTAAGTATGGAGTTGATGAGATAAGTCCCCATCTAACTCCGACTGACTGCTGAACTGAAATAAGAAGAAATGGTCCTCAAAATATGAGAATTCACCATTGCTACTGCTGCTGATGCGCTTGAATATCTAACTACGGCCAAGAACCTGAGTGTCCGAACCTATGATATGAGATATCATAGCACAAAAAATAAGTATGTAGTCAGTACTTTGAATATACTAGTATGCTAAATGAGGTTAGGCTAATAAGCATGGGTTAATGTGCATGAGTGATAACTGAATGAATGCATAGCATGAAGTACTAAGTAAAAATGCATGAAATTTGTAAATACTGAGGATGCAGGACCAAGCATAATAACATGAGTCTGAAATAGTTTGTAGACTGAAATACTGATGACTGGAAAACTGATATCTGTATGCTATGGTCAAGAAAACTTGAGACTACATACTGAATTGGATACAGGCTGAAACTGTGGGAGCTATCATCTAATCGACATTCCCCAATAAGGTGAATTAGGGTCCAATCTGTAACCCCAGTTCGTTAGGTGTCAACATCGTACCACGGGTACTAACACTGGCTGTGTGGATCCACTAAAATATTATCTCGAAGGACTAAGGGTCACCCTCAATTGGCAGGGCCCTAATGAGATATGTGTCAACCCTCAACTGGCAGTTTAATGTCTCAACCTACGTTGGCTATGTAGTTATGGAATGCAGGGACTGCTACTAAAGGTCTCACCCTCTACTGACAGGTCAGCCCCCATCCCTGGGTTTGCTCGGTTTTAAATCCTACTCCCAACTGAAAGATACTAGATACTGGATTGAACTATGTTTACTATTTATGGTCACTGACTAAAATGATAGGACTCATAACTATTCTGAAATCATTCTGTAGATATTGAAAACTAGGTAAGCAGCTAAATTTTGAGTATTCAAACCCCCAGGACTCGATAGCAATAATAGCAAAATCATAATAAAACTCTAAGGACATGATGTGTAAACATTCATTCACAACTCATTCTTGTAGACATTTCATCAAACACTTAAAATTCGTAGTTTAATCTAAGCATGGAAATAGTTTAAAGCTTGTGGCAATAGCATGATTTTACTTTTAAAATCACCAATTAAGGTTTAACTCAGCGAACAACACCATTTAATGTGTGGGAATTAATAACAACAACAATTTCATGTAAATATAGTATAGAATGACAATTCATGGGGTTCATGGTTAAAATCACAATAACTTGTAAAAATCATAACTTTGAATTTGAAATTGAATTCTTGGACTCCATAGGTAAAAAAGGGCCCACGGATGAACATCTAACATACCTTAATTAAAGAATCCTTGAAAGTCCTTGGTGGATTTTTGTGGGAATTGATCTTGAAAGGTGAAGCTTTAGGGTTTTCTTGGAGAGAAATTTTGGTGAATAATGAGTGTACTAGGCTTAGAATAGGTTATACCTTCTGTTTTCATGAATTAGGCAAGGGTAATTAACTTAAATGCCCTTCTGAAACTTAAAATTGCGACTAGAATCCTGATTTTACACCCTGGGTGAGACACTGTGTTGTCGCATTGCTTCACTAGAAAACAGACGAGTGCGAATTTGCACTCCAGCATGATGCGGCGCTATCGCATTGCGTCATTAGAAATAGACAAGTGCGAATTTGCACTCCAGCGCAATGTGGTACCTGCTCTACTATGATTTTTAGTGTGAAACTAGCCAATTGTGATGAGCTACTGGAAAGGGACGAGTGTGATTTTGGGGATCACCGTGATGCGGCATAATCGCGGTAAGCCACTGCTCATACGAAAAGTGCTTTAACTTCCCTCCTAGGTATCGAATTAAGGTGAAATTGGTACCGTTGGAAAGCTGACTCAATTACCTATAATTTGGTGGGTCTTGAGCTGGAAAATTCTACATAAAATCAAAAAGTTATAAACTTTCAAAGTTGACTCTTGTGGAATCGAACACCAAATTTTGGACAAATACAAGGTTCTTAGCTCAACTTAGCTCTAAGTAATTTCTATGACATTATTCACCTAAACGCACTTCACATACTAGGAGCTAAATTGAACTAAGAAAAGTACGGGGCATTATAGTAGCAGGTCGGTATGGTACATGAACATAGATTATTCCATGTAGGTCATGACTATTTGGAAAAAAATAAGTCCCATAGCATGTGTGTACATATTTGTGTTGATTCTGCAGATGTTTCCAATATGGTTGATACTCTTGATGGTTATGCAGCTTTTTTATGAGCGTTATTTGACCTTTTATTGTTGTATTGTTGATTCATTGGGTATTTGTTATGTGATGATGCATGTCTACTTGTTATTTGATTTATGTTATGTACATTTTATTAAGTTGATTTGGCCTATGATACCTACTAGGACATAGTACTTTGTACTAATACTACCATGTACTCTTTTTTTGTTGAGTACAAAAAGTTTTCCAGAGGTTCAGACACAACCTCACCTCTAGAGTTTGATAGCAGATCTTGATCCATGGGTGAGCACTCCGTCTCCAGGCTGCCACGGGTCATCTTATTTGTTATTATCCATCTTTTGGGCAATTAAACATTCTTTATTTACTTTATTTTAGAAATCTCATTAGACGTGATATTTGTTAGTAGTTCTTGTACGATGACTTTTGGGGCTTGGGGATTTTAGTAAGTAGTTAGTTTGACTTTCGCATTAACAACGATTAGTCTTGGATTATTGTTATTATGTTGATTTTATGATAATATCATATTAATATTGATAAAGTGATTGGGTAATAGTTTGATTTAGATTGTTCTCCCACAGAAAGATTGTTGTAGGTGTCACTCATGGCTATTTGGGTCGTGACAGATACATAATACTTATATTTCAGTAATTCAAAAAAGTGTTTCGATGCATAATATTTGTCATATTTTCAACCATATACATATTACAATATATCTCCTTTGAATAAACCTCAAGTATCTCAATGCCGTCATTGTTATTGTTAGCCGTAGATCCAGCTATAGTGAAGGTCTCCTTAGAATGTCTCTTCCTCAATCTTCCATGTGGCATCGGAAGCTAAATCAATTTCCGTGATTGGTGGTATTGGTGCGGTGGTGTTAGTAGTTGGAGTTTCGGTATTCTAGAAGCTTCTTTTATTAATGGTGGGAAATTGGATGAATAGAAAATGGAAAAGGTGAAAATATATAGTAAAAGTTAGAATACGGGAAAAGGAAATATATGGAGGAATTTTTTTTCTGAATAATTCTTGAAGGAGAAAGAGATTAGACGTTAATAGGTATTAAATTAGTGAAGAGAAGATTTTCAGTCAAATTTTTAGGAGTAATTAATGTATTCGAATTATTAGGAGAGCAGTGATGTATTCAAAAATTCAAAGAGAAAGAATGTTAATCAAGAATTTTAGAAATCAATTTTAAGTAGTTTAGGTACATTAAGTTATGGTATTATGTAATTTTTTCTTATGGTATACCTGCAAATTTTCGCCAATACTGGACCACCTCTGGTATTGCATTGCATTGTGGGCGATCATGGATTGTACAATTATTTTGCATATCATATGGGAATTCCAATTCACTAATGTTCTGTTGGTCAAAATTCTTGTGAAACATTGTCTCTAGGGAAACAAGTTTCTTAAAATAAAGAAAATTGACTTTCTTAGTGGAATTAAAACAAACAAATAAGTGTCATTTTATATTATGTCCTTCCACAAATCAAATTAAAAGCAATTAGTTTTTTGTATTAACATGGTAAAAATATCATTTTAATAAATCTTACATGCTTAGAATAGTACAAAGAATTCAGATTTACTTACTAGTACAAAGTAGCAAAACTCCCTCTAACCAAG
The DNA here is from genome assembly GCF_002878395.1 of Capsicum annuum. Lineage (NCBI taxonomy): Eukaryota > Viridiplantae > Streptophyta > Magnoliopsida > Solanales > Solanaceae > Capsicum > Capsicum annuum. The sequence continues at coordinate 51,442,706 of NC_061121.1, read as the reverse complement.
CACTATTTGACTATTCAAAATTGCACAAGTGCAAGTGAAAGAGTATCATCAGTAAAAAATGTCCAATCAATCCTTCCACTTGACCTCACACCAAGTACCTGAAGAGAATAAGTAAATTCATCAAGATAATACTGTAATAACTCAGACTTTTAATGGGGGATAAATGGGTAATTTAGCCTATTGTCACACCCTTTTTTTACCAAAAAGAATAGATTTTAAAGTTTGAAAGGATTTTTATTATTAAAGTGACTGAAAATAAAAAATTATTATGAAATTATTTTTTTACAATTCCCAGCAGAGTCGCCAGAGCTGTCACACCCCTTCTTTACCAAAATGATTCATTTTAAGTTTGAAAAGGGTATTATTATTAAGTGACAAAATATAAAGCTTGTTTCGAAAAGGATTATTTTACATTTAAACTTAGAGTCGCCACTTGGCATAAATTTGGTGTGCCCAGTCACCTTTGGAAATCCTTTTTCAAAACAATTTTGACTCTTCAAAATTGGCCCATGAACAGAGATTCCGGCTAATGAATTTTTTTGATCAAGGAGAAGGTGTTAGGCACCCCTCGGTCCCGTAGTTCGAACACGGTCACTTCATGGAGTATATCGACTAATATGATACTATGAAATGTATAATCAAACAAAACACACAACAAGAAAACATACAGCCACACAAGTCAAAACTCCAAAAAATAGTGTCCAGTCCAACAAATACAGACCAAAATAAAAAAGATTCTGAAATGTAAACCTACACTAACCAACATTAATTCTAAACTATGCTCTACCCGATACCCCAGACCTTGATCACGAACCTTTTTCAAAAACATAATACGTCGGGGCATTTCCAAATGAATGAATACAATTTCCTCGGGGCATTCTCCGGCCAAATAAGTAAAATGGATTCAAATGTGATAAAGCAAAAACCATTCAACATTCCATAATTTCTAGAATTTGCCTACCCCAAACCTAAGATTTGTCTATCAATTTTTAGCCCAAAACGTGGTAATATCAAATTCGACAAATTAATGTCCATTTCAAATCAAACACTAATTAATGTATCAAGGTGAATCAATATTCATTTTTTATCGATTTTCAATTCCCACCCCAAATAATTAGTTTTAATTCTCAATCAGATATCATTTCATCACATAACCCATAACCAAGGGAATCAAATAACAAATCAAAACAAATAGCTATTCATTACCATTAATGATCAATCAACACACAATATTCACTCTAATGCACCAAATATCATCAACAGTGAAATTAAAAGAAGAAAAGAGTAGAATTAAACCTCACTTTGATGCTTTTGAACTCAAATACTATTCAAATGAGAAGATGGAAACTGCAACTGGAGAACTCGAATTGAACCTCAATGCGAATAAACCCAACCTCGATATAGCCTTTACTATGTTTCACCAACCCAAACTAAAATCACAGAGTAGATACGAACCGTACCAGTTCGTGTCTTTTTTTATGAGTTTTCGATGGATATTCTCCAAAAAGAGGACGAGAATGACTGTGGGATGTGATTTGGTCAAAAATGAGCTGGGTCTCACTATTATTCACTTCACCAAAGCTCGACAATGGCAAAAATTAGAGAAAATAGGTTGGGTTTATATGATAGCAGCATTTTCCAGTGAGATTTCATCAAAAAATTAGAGATAAAGGGGTTTTGGGGGATTTCAGGACTAGGGTGAGTCGATCTAATTATGTAGAGCCGATTCTAGTGAGAAATTCAATGGAAAATCTCCAAACCAACTGGATTCTCACTAATTTCCATCACTTTCCTCGATTTATCTCTGTTTCCTATCCCTTTTGCTTCTATTTCTATTAATGTTTCTCAATTCTACTCCCTTCCTTATTTATGATGTGTGTGTTAATTATAGGGGTGTGCATTGATCGGTTTGGTTTAAATTTATATGTCATTGGTTTGGTTTATCGATTTTTTTGATTTTTAAATATGTAAAATCAATAACCAACCAATAAGATATTTTCTTATTGGTTTTTGGTGTATCGATTTTGGGTCCATAACAGTTTAGTTTTCGATTTAACCAATAAAAAAATACTCATAAAATAGAAATAGTAAGAACTTACATAAAAAACCAAAATCGTAGTTACCGCCAAAATGCTTCGCAATGCATTTTAGTTTTACAAGAATCTTCAAACTTGAATAGAGTGTTAGTTCAAAAAACATTGAATCCTAATTACTGAAAGCTACTACATGCTTCAAGCTTTCCAATACGATAATACCCGTGCTTTATATTGTGCCTTTGTTGCCCTAAATAGGTTAATATTTTGTGAATCATTAAATTATGAATAAGTAGTGTATGTGTGTGTGTGTATATATACATATATATATAACATAATTAAGGGTAAAACAGTAACTAGTAAATCCTTATTGGGTTATCGCTTTAACCGATAACCCAATAATGTAAAATCAAAACTGAACTGTTTACCCGATAATTTTTCTTATAAAACCAGTAAAAACCGTTAATCCAATAGCCCAATACAAATAAATCAATAGCATTTTATCGGTCAGTTCGATTTTTACACACTCCTAGTTGATTATTTGGCTCTGTGTATGTATTTTTTTTATGGGTGTGTTATTTTGCGATGATCCCTATGTGTGTGTATTTTCTATCTGTGGTTAGTGTCATTTATTATGAGTGTATATTGTTGAGGTTTAAGTGTTATGTGTTTATGGTGGTGTGTGGATTGTTCTCTACGTATTCTGTGGAAAAGAATTGAAGTGTATGTGAGTGTGTGTTAGTTAATGGGTGTGTTAGGTGTGAGTTGTTGTTAAGTGGGAGAAAAATGTAAGGGGTAGGTAAGGTAGGCCACATGGGTATGGGGTAGGGTAGGGGTGAGGTAAAAGAGTAAAATTGACTTTAAGGAGGGCCAAAATTATGTGTCTACACCTATATTATTAATATTAATTAATAGAATTAAAGTGAGCAAGCCAAATGTTAAAACCCCTTCACTTGTTCAAATTCCACGATTTAGTAACATAAGGGGGCAATATATTAGGGCAACTGATTCTTTAATTTCTGCGAGAAAAGAAGCGAGCAGAACAAGATATTGGAGTTCGAGGACGTTAGAAAGGAATCTTTTAGGTCATTTTTTTAGATTACGAAAGCTTCAAGTTAATTTAGCATCAAACTATATATGTTAACAGTGGTATATGTATATGTAGTTCTTGGGATTTGAATGGAAAAAAATATTCTCACCTCTATCTTATAATGATTAGATTATGATTGAAGGAATAAATTATGTTTCAATGATTAGTTGTTAGTGGAAGTATGCATCAAAATATGAGATTGTGAAATATGTCATGGAAAAGAAGTTGTGTATTCTACTATCACAATTGAACTTTTCTACCAATGCTAAAATAGGACACCATGATTACTTACTAATTGGAATAAGGATTAGAAGAATATATAAGTCATGATGAGATAATGATTTTTGTTGGGGTAATCATTACTCAATGATGATGGTAGGACTTTTTCTAAAAAAAAGTATCTGGAACTTGCTCCACTTTTAGCTTTGGAGTAATATTGTTGCGGAAGTTTCACATTTTTATCTAAGGATTTCCTATGCATGGTTGAACTATTTGAGAATAAATTTATAAATATTGGGCAGATGATTCCTAATTAAGGTTTAGCTCGAAGCTTAAGAGTCAAGGATATTGAGACTTGAATTTGACTTGCGTAATTAACATCGTCCAGTAATGTTTTTGTATAGATTGAGGCCATTAGAGATTGTTTGGTTGGTGTTCTATGCATTGCAAGGTTGAAAAATTTGTCATAAGTGAAGTAAGTGAGACTTTAAGCTTTGAGTTCTTGCTTTTCAAATTTATTTTAAAATTGTGTTTTTATTTATCCGGTCCATGTGTTGGGACGAGTATGTGCTTGACAGAATTGATGGTTTTCAAGGCTAGTCGCATATACTTTATTTTCAAGAATACGAAAATTCCCTTTATAAAATATTTTATGATGTGATACGTTTGTGTACTATGAGATTGAAGCATTGTGTATGCTTCCTTGACTATGATGTATGCTTCTTGATTCTACTAGGGCATTGTGTATGCTTTCCTTAACCATTGTGTATGCGTCTTGATTTGATATGGGACATTGTGTATGCTTCCCTGAATATTGTGTGTACTGATATATTTGGTGTATTATGTATGTTGCTCGAAATTTTTAATTTTGGTTAATTACTTTAATTTCAAATTATGAAAAGTACTTGATATAAACTATATAGAGAGATAGAGTTCCTAATAAATGATTGTTGGATCGTGTTGGTCAATCTATTAAGATATAATTCCTGTGTATGATATTTTTATGTTCTTAGTGTTGTTGTATTTTCTAATACTTGTTCCAGGAGTATTTAAAGTAGCGAGCCGATGATCTTACTGAGTTATATTTATATATAGCTTACTCCTTACTTACATGTCGACAGATACTACTGCGCAAGATGAAATTAGTGGGTGACATTTCCTTCGTAAGGATTCAATTGTTAAAGTGAGCCTTCAAAAATTATTCGTGGAGGATTTCATTTTATCTTTAGCCATTTAGATTATATTTCTTTTCATTGGATTTGCATGCCCGAAATTTGAACTCATGTAACTCCATTTTAGATGCTCCATGGCCTTAGTGTGGAATTTAGAATAGAGAATTAGTTCTTGAGTGATTGTTGAATTTATAGTTTGATTTTTGAATTTTGTTAAATTATTATTCACTATTTATTGATGCATTTGAAGTTGTACATATCTTATTTAATGCTTATTAACTGGTAAAGTGTAAGGAAGATTGGTTCTCCTAGAAGGTGGTGTTAGCGAGTGCCAGTCACGCCTAGAGATTATTTTGGGATAGGATAAATTTGGTATCAGAGCGTAGGTTATAGGTGCTGGGTATGTATGCGCCTATACTTATGACCTCGAGGCTACTTAACATCTAGGAAGTTTTCTCTTTTCTCATTCATTGTTCGTGTATTGAGTTGAATCGAGTCTAATTTTTTAATACGATTTCATAGATGGTTAAGAGATGTGGTTCATCCTCTGCTAGTTAATCTAATGCACCTGTTGGACGTAGTACTGGACATGGTTCTACCTGTGGTGGTGGTCAAGTTGTGTCGTATCCGACTAGGCCTCAAACTAGGACATAGATCAATCCTCAACCTGAAGTTGGGAATGCAGGTCAGCCTCGAGTTGTTGCTTTTGAGCAAGTGCAGGATCAGGTTGTTAGGGATGCTCCATCGACAACACTAGTTGTTGTACCCATTGTTATTTTACCTGTAGATGCAATAATGAGATTATTGAATATGTTAGAGGCACTGGCGCTTATTCAGGGTAGAGTTCCAACTCCTCAGGATACTTCACAAATGCAGAAGCAAGTTTAGTTGAATGTTGTAGCTACTTAGGTACCTCATCCAGTTGATCATTTGATTACAACTATATGGCAACCCAAAGAGCTTAGAAGTTTCATGGATGTTAAGCCACCAGAGTTTTATGCTACACCAGTTACTATTGAGCCTCAAAAATTTATTGATCATTGTGAGAAGATATTGACTACTTTGGGATTGTAGGAGACTCGTGGTATAAAGTTCACCATTTTTTTGTTCTCAGGGTGTCCCGAGGCATAGTTGACTTTTATCTAGAAAGGCAGACAAACAAGGCTACCACTGATCACTTGGTTAGAGTATTTTAGCCATGTTTATGGATAGATTTGTTTCATTGAGCAAATAGGATTACATGAAACATTATTTTAATGACCTACGACAGGGATCAATGACAGTTATTGAGTACGAAGATAAGTTTACTGAATTGTCTAGGTATATTTTATTTGGTTGCAGTCCCAAGAGAGAAAGTGAGATGACTTGTGGATAGACTTGAGTCTCATTATCGTGGTCCGATGATACGGGATATGTGTAATATATACTATGTTGAGGTAATTGACACTACTCTCCATTCTGAGTCTTATTATGAGATGGAAATAATTAATTGAGAAAACAAAATGGCACTATTTCAGGCAAGTTTAGTGGTGCTCACTATGGGGGCAATAGTAATCACGATGGGTAGTCCAGGCCTACGCAGCCAGACTCAGTGAGGCAGTCTTTGAGGAACAGTTATTCAAATAGACAGAGTGAACAACAGATACAGAGGAAGGGTAACAGTTCCTATCAGTCAAGTAAACATCCATGGTGTTCCTTATGTAGTAGAAATCACAGTGGTCGTTGTTATGGAAAAAATAGGGCATGTTATACTTGTGGTGATCTAGGACATATTTCTACTATTTTTCCTATGGGATATTCAAGCATTAGTCAAGCTACTACTCAGGTGCAAAGGAATGTTGCAAGAGCTCAAGCCCAAGGTTGGACAACTAGAGCCGCTCCGTAAGGTGCTTCTGAACAAAATCAGCAGGGTGCACAGACTGCTCAATCAGGGGGTGGACCACCGAGATTCTTTGTTATGGCTAGACAGGATAGCAAAGCATCTAATACAATAACGCAGGTAGTATATTATTAATTTTCATGAGGGATATTCTCTTATTGATCTTTATTATACGTGTTCATTTGTATCTCCATCTATTGATTTATTCATAGAAAGAAGAGTTAAGAACCTTATTGTACTATATATGTTTATGACCCTAGTGGGGGATACTTTATCAATGAATAGAGTTTATAGATATTGTATGATATTTGTTTAGCGCAGAGATACCATAGTTGATCTACTTATGTTGCCTATGTTGGACTTTGATGAAATTATGTATATGAACTGATTGACATCATGTTATACATTTATTGATTGTTATGCTAAGTTTATACATTTTTATTTTCCTGAAAACCCACCTTTACTGTGGAAGGGTATGACTCCTCTGACTTAAGGAAAGATAATATTTTATGCAAAGGCATGCCGAATGACTAATCATGGGTGTTTGGGTTTTATTTTTATTGTGCATGAGGCACGAGTTGAGAATGTTACTATTGCAGTGTTCCTATTGTTTGAGAATTTATTGGTGTCTTTTCAGATTATTTGCCTGAGCTACCTAGGTTGTTCATAGTTCATCATTTTTTTCCACTTGTCCATACAAGTTTCTCATTTGACGTTTCTTGTATGATTCTTGCCACATTCGAGGACGAACGTTATTTTAAATGGGGAAGAATATAATAACTCAAACTTTTAATGAGGGTTAAATGGGTAATTTAGCCTATATTATTAATATTAATTAATAAAATCAAAGTGAGCAAGCCAAAAGTCAAAAATCAAACCCCTTCATTTGTTCAGATTCCACGACTTAATAACATAAGGGGTAATATATTAGGGCAACTGGTTCTTTGATTTCTGGGAGGAAAAAAGCGAGCACAACAAGAAATTAGAGTTTGAGGACGGTAGAGAGGAATCTTTTGGGTCATTTTTTCAGTTTACAAAAGCTTCAGGGAAATTTAGCATCAAACTATATATATTAACAGTGGTATATGTAGTTCTTGGGATTTGTAGGAAAAAAAAGATTTGTACCTCAATCTTATGATGATAATATTATGATTGAAGGACTAAATTATGTTTCAATGATTGGTTGTTAGTGGAAGTATGCATGAAACATAAGATTGTGAAATATGTCATGGAAAAGAAGCTATGTATTCTACTATCACGGTTGAACTTTTCTACCTTTTCTAAAATAGACACCACGATTAATTACTAATTAGAATAAGGATTAGAAGAATATCTAATTCATGATGAGATAATGAATATGTTTTTGGGGTAATCATTAGTCAATGATGATAGTAGGACCTTTTCTTAAAAAAAAAAAAGCACCTGGAACTTACTCCACTTTAAGCTTTGGAGTAGTATTGTTGCAGAAGTTTCACATTTTCATCTAAGGATATCTTATGCACAGAAGGACTACTTGAGAATAAAGTTATAAATAATGGGTAGATGATTCCTAATTAAGGTTGGACTATAAGATCAAAATATTTGTAATTTTAAATTATGGTTTAAGGTGTGAGATATTAAGGTTTGGCTCAAAGATTACGAGTTAGGGATATTGAGACTTGAACCGACTTGCGTAATTAATATCATCCATTAATATTTTTGTATATATTGAGGCCATTGGAGGTTGTTTGGTTGGTATTCTACGCGTTGCAGGGTTGAAAATTTTGTCATAAGCAAGGTAAGTGGGACTTTAAGCTTTGTGTGCTTACTTTTCAAATTTGTTTTAGAATTGTGGTTTTGTTTGCCCATCTATGTATTGGGAAGAGCGTGTACTTGGCAGAATCATGGTCTTTAAGTCCAGTCGCATATATTTTATTTTCAAGAATACTAAAATTTCCTTTATAAAATATTTTGTGATGTGATAAGTTTATGTACTATGAGATTAAGGCATTGTGTATGCTTCCTTGAATATGATGTATGCTTCTTCATTCTATTGGGTCATTGTGTATGCTTCCCTTGAGCATTGTGTATGCTTCTTGATTTAATATCGACATTGTGTATGCTTCCCTGAGTATTGTGTATACTCCTGATATATTTGGCTAATTGTGTATGTTGCCCAAAATTCCTAGTGTTGGTTAATTACTTTAATTATAAATTATGAAAACTACTTGGTATAAACTATAATGAGATATATAGTTCCTGATAAATGATTATCGGATCATGTTGGTCATTCTATTAAGATATAATTCCTGTGTATGATATTTTTATGTTCTTGGTGTTGTTGTATTTCTAATACTTATTCGAGGAGTATTTAAAGTAGCGAGTCGATGATCTTACTGAGTTGTATTTATATATAGCTCACTCCTTACTTAGATGTTTGCATATACTACTGTGCAAGATGAAACTAGTGAGTGACAGTTCCTTCATAAGGATTTTATTGCTAAGGTGTAACACCCTGTATTATTCTTAGCTTGATTCAGCTCTTATTTGCATGCATGGGGGGTTTAAGGCCTGAAAATATTTCTATGTTTTGGGGACTTAGTCATATTTAAGCCTCTTAACTTTGAAAATTTTTAAATTGATCTTCCCGACCCCGAGGCGTTGGTTTTTGAGTTAATTCATCTTTAGGGTCATGGATAGGATGTCTCGGGGGAGTTTTAGGTTTTTGGATGAGGATTGGGTCGTGTTTGAATTTTGATTCTAGTAGCCCATCGTGATAGGACCGCATCGCGGTGCCTATAGTGATGGCACACCTACCGCATCACAGTAAGCCTCCAAAACGCCGTCCAGTTACGGGTTTAAATGCCTGGGGGAAATTATGTCTTTTCCCATCAATTAAATTCATCTAATCATGATTAATAATGTCAGTTAGGGCACAAATTTCCCATCCTCTCCAATTTCCTCTCAAAGCAAACCTTTGTCTCTTTCCCAAGAACAAGAATCCCATTCTTTTTCCCCTAGTAATCTAGAATTCAAACCTTTCAAGTTCAAGAATCTTAAGAAAGTATCAAGACAAGGATTTCATCCTCTAAGTTAAAGAAACCTAAGGTATGTAGGGCTATCCTAAACTTCATGGGCTTAAAAATTTATTGTTCAAACAATCATATAATGTATATATTTCCCTACACGAGATGGATTTTGAAATGGTTGAAGAAACATATGGTAAATCTGTTTCATTATGAGATTTTGCATAAACTATGAAGTTGTTTTCCCAAAAACTTGGTTGTTTTCATATGTACATGTATCATTAATTCATAAAGTTATATGAGAGTAACATTTATGTGAATTCCCTCTCTTGTTATGAAACTCATTGTTTGACAATGTTATAGATTATTTACGTGAATGGTTAAAAGTTGATTTAAGTGTTTTTGCCAACGTTGATGGATTGTTATTAATTTGTGAAAGAATTGAGAGGGGTTTTGTCATTGTTTATAAATGCTCATATTCCTTGTTAAACAACTTGTGTGTGCTCGATGAAAGAAGATGATCAAACTTTGCTAAAGAACCGAAAGGAGAGTATTTTTCATGTGTTTTGAATCTAAGACTCTCTCATGTTATGTTTAAATATTTTTGGTGGTCAAATAACATGTTTTGATTGAAAGAACTAAAGCATAATATGATATGGCTTATATATATGACTTGCAAGTCTTGGTATGACGATACCAATAAGATGGATGCCATGACGGATTTAGAACAGATCAGAATATAGATTCTATTCAGATTTTTGGACCTAGATTTCAGTAAGATATATGTTTTAAAAGTTAAATATGGGCTTTAAGAGAGTTATGTGGTTGCCCGAAGAAGGCACGAGTTCAAATAACTCATTGTCGGGAATCGTGTTTTGCCGATACGAGTTTTACTATGTCTCGACATAGGGATTTTATGTTGTCTTTATTCCCATTGGCATATTAGATTCAGATACTCAAACCCTTGCGGTAAACTTCGGTTGGGGGATTGGCCACCAAGTCAAGGGCAGATTCCATATTGCCCATGGGATTGTAGATATGTAGGGTGTACCACCTAGCTAAGAAGTAAGACAAAGAGTTGAGTTAACATTTGTAAAAATGTTTTGAAGCCTAATGATTATGCCCAACGAGCAGAATAATCCAAAATTGATTATAGATTTGCAAAATGATTATGCCCATGAGTAGGGTGGATATCCTCAGCATGGATTTACAAATTTTGGAGTATTTATTATAGCCCGCGTTTATTTTTGCATTTTTATTATAGATGAATTATGCGTATGATTGCAAGTTAAGAAGGCTCTCAGGGCTTCATGGTTCGGGATGCCCGTCGTGGCCAAGGCCTCGGTTCGGGTAGTGACAAACTTAGTATCAAAGCACGGTTTATGGTCCCAGGGTGTCTGCAAAGTCGCATTGGGTAGCCGCCTTTTATGGCTGTGTAGCGTGCCACACTTATAAGGGAGAAGCTACTAGGCGTTTAGGAAAGTCTCTTTTTTCTTCATGATCTAGTTCGCGCTATAGAGTTTGAACGTCTCCTAACTCATGATTTCTTATATTTTAGAGATTGATCGATCATGCCTTCCCATAGATCCAACGAGCAAAATACCTATGCTTAGGATGTCCGCCCTACTCCTGGGATTCAGACCCATACTAGAGCTCGTACTTCAAAATTTGTTGCTACTCTAGGAGTTTCTCCAGTCCAAAATAGTCCACCTCGAGCTCCTCAGTGCAGTATTGACTGTACCCATCCTTCTCAGATAGAAGTCTCAAATGTTGAGTTCCTATATTCCACCCATATTATTGCTCAGTTGTAACTTCTCAGGCCCTTCGGTCTGAATAAGGGGGCTCTGTGTCTGGTTTATTTGAGATTACTTGGGTTGGACAATTAATGAGGTTGAAACCACCTACCTTTTATGTTACAAATATTGAGGAGGACCCCCAAGGGTATATTGATGAGCTAGAGAAAATTTTTAGAGTTATGCATGCTAATGAGGTTGAAGAGGTTGAACTGGCAGCCTATCAGTTGAAGGACGTCGCTAACCAGTGGTATAATGAAGGAGAAGATTTGAGGGGTGGAGATGTTGAACCTTCTGTGTGGGGTGAGTTTGTAGAGGCCTTCCTGGATTATTTCTTTCCCCGGGAGATGAGGGAAGCAAAAGCTGAAGAATTTATGAACCTGAAATAAAGAAAGATGAGTGTCAAACAATATGCATGAAGTATACCCAACTGTCCCATTATGCTCCAGAATTGATGGGTAATATGAGAGCTCAAATAAGGAAGTTCGTATTTGGTCTCTTAAATGATTTTGTATTAGAATGTAAGGGAGCAATGTTAAACAAGGATATGGATTTCTCCAGGTTATCAGTTCATATGCATAAGGTAGAAGAAGAGAAAAAGAGGTAGTCAGAGGTAAGGTAAAAAAAAAGACAAGCTAAGAGAGCTAGGTCTGCAGAACAGAATGTCAGTCAGCACCAGGGTGGAAATTAGGGGAATAAGTGGTCTAAGAAGAAGTTTTGGAGCAATGCTCAGTCTTCAGCTAGCGCCCCAGCGCCTAGAGCTCCAGTTGATTAGTGGTTTTACAACTCTCAGCTAAACAGTGGTTTGAAGATGTAGGGTACTCAGTCCCAAGGTAGTGTGGCTCAGTCGTATCGACCATTCCCACGATGTGGGACTTACGGTAAGAATCACCCAGGGAAGTGTCAGTTTGGCAGGATGGTGTACTATACTTATGGTCAGCCAGGCCATATTCAAAGATACTGTCCGTCAACTAGAGTAAATTTTGGGGGTTCTACATCCCAGTCAAACCCCACAGCTCCACCACCTAAGGGTACTACTTCGGCTACTGGAGGTGGTCGCAACTAATTGTATGCTTTGTCTACCCGCCAGGATTCAAAGGCTTCACCTAATGTTTCACAGTCATGTTACAGATTTTCTCGCATAATGTATATATGTTACGTGACCCGGGGTCTACCTTGTCTTATGTGACCCCTTACATAGCAATTATTTTTAGTTTTGAGCCTGAGAATATTTTAGAACCTTTTTCTATTTCCACTCCTGTTGATGATTCTATTGTGGCTAGGAGAGTTTATAGGAATTGTGTAGTGTCTATTTTTCATCGTAATACCGTGGATGATCTGGTAAAACTAGCCATAATTGATTTTGATATTATACTAGGAATGGATTAGCTCTATTCATGTTTTGATACATTAGACTGTAGAACCAAAAAGGTTGACTTATCTTTTCCTAAGGAGCCAGTGATAGAGTGGGAGGGATATTCCTTAGCACCTAGGGGGAAATTCATATCTTATATTAGAGCCCATAAGCTTATATCAAAGGGTTGTCTGTACCACCTTGTTCGGGTCAAAGATTTTAGCACTGAAAGTCCTTCCTCCTAGTTTGTTCCTATTGTTAATGAATTCCCAGAAATCTTTCCTGATGATCTCCCTGGGATACCACCAGATAGGGAGATAGATTTTGGCATTGACCTGTTGCCAGACACCCAACCTATTTTTATCCGCTATACAGAATGGCTCCTGTAGAATTAGAGTTGAAAGAACAACTAAAAAACCTTCTTAATAAAGGCTTTATTCGTCCCAGTGTCTCTCCTTGGGATGCTCCGATACTCTTCATGCATAAGAAAGACAGCTCCTTCCATACGTGTATAGATTACCGTCAGCTGAACAAAGTCATAGTTAAAAATAAGTACCCTCTTTCTAGAATTGATGATCTCTTTGACTAACTACAAGGTTCCAAATATTTTTCCAAAATAGACCTTCATTCGGGGTACCATCAGTTGAAGGTTAGAGAGACTGACATTCCTAAAATAGTTTCCCAAACTCGATATAGTCACTATGAATTCTTTGTCATGTCTTTCAGACTGACCAATTCCCCCACATCTTTTATGGACCTAATGAATAGGGTGTTCCATCAATATCTAGATCTGTTTGTCATAGTATTTATTGATGACATCTTGATTTACTCTAATAGTAAGGAGGATCATGCCAATCACCTCCGAATCGTCCTTCAAACTCTTAAAGATCATGAGTTGTATGCAAAGTTTTCCAAATATGAATTCTGGCTTAGTGTTATAGCTTTCCTGGGGCACATTATTTCTAGTGAGGGAATTAAGGTTGACCCCCATAAGGCTGAGGCTGTGAGAAAATGGCCCGGACCCACGACTCCAACCAACATCCAAAGTTTCTTGGGTTTGGCAGGGTATTACAAAAGATTTGTAGAGAGTTTTTCCTCCATACCTGCCTCTCTTACTAGATTAACTCAGAAAAAGGTGAAATTTCTGTGGTCTGACTCTTGTGAGAATAGTTTTGAGAAACTGAAAGACAAGTTGATGACCACACCAGTTTTGACTCTTTCTAAGGGTACAGAGGGCTTTGTTGTGTACTGTGATGCGTTCCGGGTGGGACTTGGGTGTGTACTTATGCAGCATGGTAATGTAGTGGCCTATGCATCTAGACAATTGAAGGTTCATGAAAAGAACTATCCCACCCATGATTTGGAGTTAGCAGCTGTGGTATTCGCACAAAATATTCGGCATAATTATTTTTATGGGGTACATGTTAAAATATTTACTGATCACAAAAGTTTTCAATATGTATTCACATAGAAATAAATTAATCTCAGGCAGAGGCGGTGGTTGGAATTATTGAAGGGTTATGATATGATCCTACATTATCATTCGGGCAAGGCTAATATGGTGACTGATGCCCTTAGCAGATTGTCAATGGGAAGTCTTTCTCATGTGGAGGAAGGAAAGAGGAGTATGGTGAAGGATATCTATCGGCTTATAAATTTAGGAGTTCAGCTCTTGGATTCTAAGAATGGGGGAGTCTTTGTTAACGGGGTAGCTAAATTCTCCCTATGTACAAAAGTTAAGGAAAAGCAGTCCGAGGATCCCCATTCTGATGCAGATTAAGGAAGATGATAGTCAACAAAATGTAATGGCATTTGAAATTGGGGGTGATAGAATTTTGAGGTATCAAGGTAGGCCATGTGTGCTGTATATGGATGGGTTGCGAGAAAGAATTCTCGATAAAGCTCACACTTCCAAGTATGTTGTTCACCCCGGCTCTACTAAAATATATCATGATGTTAAGGCAATCTACTGGTAGAATAATGTGAAAAGAGATGTTGCTAACTTTGTGTCTAAGTGTTTGAATTGTCAACAAGTAAAGGTAGAACATTTGAGATCAGGCGACACTTCCCAAGAGATAGCTCTGCCTATGTGGAAATGAGATATGATCAACATGGACTTCATTACAGGACTTTCGAGATCCTGAAACCAATATGACTCTATTTGGGTGATTATAGATAGAATGACCAAGTCTGTGTATTTTCTTCTAGTGCAAACTAATTATTTGGGGGATGATTACGCTAAGTTGTATATTCAAGAGATAGTTTGTTTTCATGGGGATCCAGTGTCTATTATATCTTATCGAGGTAAGCAATTCACTTCTCAATTTTGGTGATCTTTTCAGAGGGGTTTTGGTACCCAAGTAAATCTTAGTACCGCCTTTCACCCTCAAACGGATGGGCAAGCCGAGCGCACCATTCAGACCTTAGAAGATATGTTGAGGGCATGTGTCATAGACTTTAAGGGTAGTTGGGTAGATCACTTGTCATTGATAGAATTTTCCTATAATAATAGCTACCATTGCAGCATTCAGATGGCTCCTTTTAAAGCTCTTTATGAGAGGATATGTAAGTCACCAATTTGGTGGTATGAAGTGCTTGAAAAAAATCAAGATTATTTGGAATCATGGATGATTATTTGGAAGCTACTTGGGAGTCGGAGAATGACATACGTACGAGATACCCGACCCTCTTTGAAATCGTGGATAATTATTTGGAAGGTACAGTCTTATACTACTCTTT
Organism: Capsicum annuum; assembly: GCF_002878395.1. NCBI lineage: Eukaryota > Viridiplantae > Streptophyta > Magnoliopsida > Solanales > Solanaceae > Capsicum > Capsicum annuum. The sequence continues at coordinate 51,427,422 of NC_061121.1, read as the reverse complement.
TCTTTCCATGTAGTGCTTGAAAAAAATCATGCTTGTTGTGTCCCGAGTCATTATTCGGGGACGAATGATCCCAAAGGGGATAGTAAAACACCCCGTATTATTCTTGGATTGATTCATCTCTTAGTTGCATGCATAAAGAGTTTAAGTCCTGAAAATTTTTCCAAGTGTTGGGGACTTAGTCATATTTTAAGCCACTTAACTTTGAAGATTTTTAAAGTGATCTTCCCGAGGCAATGGTTTTTGAGTTAATTCATGTTTAGGGTCGTGGGTAGGAAGTCTCGATGAGTTTTGGATTTTTTGGATTAGGATTGGGTCGTGTTTCGATTTTGATTCTAGCAGCTCATCGTGATAGGACTGCATCGCAGTGCCTAGAGCGATGGCACACCTACCGCATTGCTGTGAGCCTCCAAAATGCATTCCAGTTACGGGATTAAATGCCTGAGGGCAATTATGTCTTTTTCTATCAATTTAGTTCATATAATCACGATTAATAACGTCAATAGGGCATAAATTTCCCATCCTCTACAATTTCCTCTCAAAGAAAACCCTTCCCTCTTTTCCAAGAACAAGAATCCCATCCTTTTCCCCAAGTAATCTAGAATTCAAGCCTTTCCAGTTCAAGAATCTCAAGAAAGTATCAAGATTAGGGTTTCATCCTCCAAGTTAAAGAAACTTACGGTACGTGGGGTTATCCTAAACTTCATGCGCTTAAAAATTTATTGTTCAAAAAATGATATAATGTATATATTTCCCTACACGAGATGGATTTCGAAATGGTTGAAGAAACGTATGGTAAATTAGTTTCATTATGAGATTTTGCATAAACTATGAAGTTGTTTTCCCAAAAACTTGGTTGTTTTCATACATACATGTATCATCGATTTATAAAGTTATATGAGAGCAAGATTTATGTGAATTCCCTCTCTTGTTACGAAACTCATTATTTGATAATGTTATAAATTGTTTACATGAATGGTTGAAAGTTGATTTAAGTATTTTTGCCAACGTTGATGGATTGTTATTGACGTGAAAGAATTAAGAGGGGTTTTGTCATTGTTTATAAATGCTCATATTCCTTGTTAAAGAACTTGTGTATGCTCGATGAAAGGAGATGACCATACTTTGCCAAAAAACTGAAAGGAGAGTATTTTTCATGTGTTTTTAATCTAAGACTATCTCATGTTATGTTTAAATATTTTTGGTGGTCAAATGACACGTTTTGACTGAAAGAACTAAAGTATAATATGATATGGCTTATATATATGACTTGCAAGTCTTGGTATCATGATATCAAATAGATGGATGCCATGATGGATTTAGAACATATCAAAATGCAGATTCTATTCAAATTTTTAGACCTAGATTTCAGTAAGATGTATGTTTTAAAAGGTTAAAGATGGGCTTTAAGAGAGTTAGGTGGTTAGCTGAAGAAGGCACAAGTTCAAATAACTCATTGCCAGGAACCGTGTTTTGTCGATACAGGTTTCATTATGTCCCGAGATAGGGATTTTACGCTGGTCTTGTGCCCTTTGGCGTATTAGATTCAGATACTCAAACCCTGGCATCAAAATTGGGTTGAGGGCTTCATCGAGTCAAGGACGTATTCCATATAACCCGTAGAATTGTAGATATGTAGACTGTACCACCTAGCTAAGAAGTAAGACAAAGAGTTGAGTTAAGATTTGCGAAAATATTTTGAAGCCTATTGATTATGTCCATGTATTTTCAAATATTTTATGTTGACATGTTTTTACGAAATGCTCTCACCCATGTTGTATAAAATAATATATTTTGTCTTTGGATTGTTCTACATACCAGTGCATTGTGTATTGACCCCTTATATTTCAGGTTCTGAGGTCCAGTCTCGCGGTCCTGCCAAACAGTAGATTGTTGGCAGGCATTTAGAGTTGGTAAGCCCCTATTATTTCAGAAGGTGTCTTATTCATGTGTTGATTTCAATTAGTTTAGTTCATGGTCCGATCGGGGGCCTTGTCCCGGGGTTCAGACAAATTGTTATTTTCAATTTAGTAGAGATTTTCCAGACTTGTTTTAGATGGATTTGGGTCTTTATGAACTTACGTTCCGTATTGTTAAGTTGCAATAATAAGATAACCATGTTTCCAGTTTATTTCTGCATTTTTATAATAGATAAATTATATGTATGATTGCAAGGTAAGAGGGCTCTCAGACCTTCATGGTTCGGGATGCCCATCGCGGTCAGGGCATCAGTTTGGGTCATGACATAAGGTGAGCCTTCGCATTGTTCGTGGAGGATTTCATTTTATCTTTAGTTATTTAGATTATATTTTTTTCATTGGGTTTGCATGCCCTAAATTTTAACTCATGTAACTCCATGATCTTAGTATGGGATTTGGGATAGAGAATTCGTTCTAGAGTGATTGTTGAATTTATAATTTGATTTTAAATTTTTATTGAATTATTATTCACTATTTTTTAATATGTTTGTAGTTGTACATATCTTATCTCTGTAGCTTGCATCTTTGAGTTGGGCTTGGATATTTTGCTATCTATTAGAATCAATAACTTATATGTGAAGATTTATGCAAGCAAGAAAACAAAGAAGACTAATGTTGTATTTGTCACGTTCCAAAATAATTTCTACACCCGCTAACATCACCTGTCGGAAGAACCAATCTTCCTTACACTTTACTAGTTAATAAGCATACGTGCACGACACAACGTCATATTTTTACATTATTTTTAAATTAATTGCATTTCAATAATTTCAATATTCTTTATATTTTTCTGTAATTACATATCAATACTTACATTTTTGTATATTTATTGCAACCCGCAAAAGCTGAGTCAGATCAGTTATTTTTACACAGTATAATAATTCAATGTCTTATCACATCCAATAAGACTACACAATAATGTTTTATCACATCCGATAATGACAACTCAATGACATCATTCTTTGAATAATAACTTTGTCCCTTAGTCAAAAGAATAAAAATCTTTTGAGCAATACCCTAAGGATCAAAGGATATGTTATTAATAAAAAGAAGGGACTTCTTTTATCCATTGAATAAAAAAGAAGTGTCAATTTTTAATATAAATAAGTGGAGGGGGTAAATTCACCCACATACACTAAAAAATACTTCTTTCATTTTATAATAAATGAATTATTAAATTTTGATACATATATTAAGAAAAAAGTATTAAAGACATAAATTTAACATAATTTTTTATTTTTATCCCAAAAAAAAATAAAAAAGCTGACCTTGTAATCATTTTCAAAAGTTAATTGATTGTCAATTTATAAGGACAATTTAAAAAAAAATTAATAAAACACCAATAAATATCCCAACAATTCAAAAACAAAAAAAAGTAAAACTTTTCACTCATATTTTCTTCCCTCTTTTTCCTCTCTCAAACCCACACAAAAATACACAAATACACCCATAATACACTAAAAAGATACATGCACAGGCCCCTGTCCCTCTTCGTATCATCACCGTCGGAGCTCCGGCGAATGGGCTCCGGCCACCATATCACTCCTCTTCCTCTCCCTCCTTTCCCGCCGCCCAACCAGCACCAGCTAGGGAGATCGTCCAGCCCGCGAGTTTCCAGCCACCAAACCATCAGCGCCGCTCGACGCCTCACTGCCGACTGCCGTGTTTAATCGTCGGACGGCCGGCAAACCACCAATGCAACCATACAGCCCTTCCCCATCTTCCCTTTTCCACGATTGGTAAACACCCCAAAAAGCGGCATCCCGCCTCCCTCCTTCGACCACTGCCTCTTTTTTTTACGCCGCTGGCCCACCGGAAGTGATGACCGGTGAGCTTCAACGCAACGTTGGTACCACTGTCATTGCTCATTGGATAATCGGCAGATCTGGCCGAAAATGGCTCTCCGGTGAAATCCGTTGAGGCACCACCGATGACCCATCCCCAATTCACCTCTATTTTTTGTTTAATTCCAGATTTGGCCGAAAACAATGGCCTTGTTATCGAAAAACTCAAGTTCCGATGAAGCTCCATTAAACCGGCAACCCCTCGGCTCTTTAATGTCTTTAATATTCATTTGAACATATTTTATTGGTCTTATTCGTTTGCTAATAATTTGTTGGATTGATTTTGATTTTCTCAATGATATTGGCTGATTTTTCTCGACCATCTTGGTCAGTGGCTCAATGTCGCATGTTGATGGTTTTTCTTTATCCTTGAGACACTGTAATGTTCTTCACTGCCTCTGGTGAATTTTTGAATTTTGTTGGATGGTTTCCCTTGCTAACTTGCTCTGGGAATAAACTGACTGAAAAATACACCTATGAATGACATTATCTCACCGTCGGATATTGAAGATCATCCCATTATAAAAAGACGAATTTTATTTTTTCAAATTTATTTATTCACATTAAGTATCAATACATATCAATGAAGAAACTTTCATCAATTTAAGAAACTTTCATCAATTTTTGAGCCTCCTCAAATAAAAGACGGACATTACGTATATAAAGATATAATAAAAATAAACAAATTCAGGCGATGACGAAATCTTTACAATATCACCGCAACATAAAGGGTTTGACGATTCATCTATTGGCAAGACGATTTAGGACGGACGACTAGTCGAGCAACCATTTCGTAGTCATGACATGTCTAAAACTTAATCCGAGCTCACTTTGTAATAAAATTTTATTTTTTATATATCCACATATATATATACGTGTACACATAATTTCATTTATTTTAGTGATTATTTGTTCATATTTAATACTTCTATTAAATGTTTATATATGTTCTCGGTAACACATCCCGAAGTGCTATTTAAAAGGAAGTCTCGAGCTTTATATTTGTGTTTTATTTTTCATTTATATAATTGTACAAAAAAGATGACCAAATAGGAAAAACTTTATTTTTGGGGTGTCGGGCGGAGATATTCTTTACTTACATATTTATTAACGCACGTTTAGACAAACTTAGGCCGTTTACATTAACAAATTAAAGTAATCAATTAACTCACACATTTACATCATAAACATTGTATAGTTTTTCTTTTCAAGTAAAATCTTTATTTTTCTCTCCGTAATTTCGGTCAAGTATATAGTATTATTTGAAAATACTTTTTTTCTTTTAGTACATATTCTTCTTTTTCATACGCCACAAAGTACTTTTTCTTTTCACATGTAATTTATACATATCTTTTACATATTTTTATAAAAATAAATTTTTATTTATATACTTAATATACATATACTTTTACACAGTTTTAAAATATTTATTTTTTCAAAAGAATTAATTTATACTTTATATACATACATCTTTTACATTATTTTAAAATACTTATATTTTTAGAAAATTAATCTTTTACCTCCTCCCTCTTTGATAAATTTAGTCTAATTAGGTACAACATTTGTGAATCATGAAGGGTGTCTAATATCGTTTCTTTGGAATAATTTGAACCCTTACCTAAAATCTCAATTGTTTTTTTGCATACTAAAAAACATAAATCGTACGTGTTAATAAATAAAAAAGCTTTCTTATTTTTCTTAAAGAATTAGGTGGGAACTCTGTATAAAATTCAATTCCTTTAGAGTCCATAATGTCATGTTTTGTTTAACCTTGATAAAAATAAGGCATGACAATATATATTTCCACCTCTCTTAGATCTAATTCTCTTGATTTTTCTACTAAGTTAATTTTCAACTTGAGTTTATAAGAAATAAAATCATCAAATGGGTCATCTTTATTTCTAAGTAAATATAGCTTAGTGAATCTAAAAAAATCATCAATAAAAGTCACATAATATTTTTTTTTCACGTCTAGTCATAGTTTGTTTTAAATCATCCAAGTCAGTGTGGATCAAAGATAATAATTCAGTTTCTCTATTAAGTGAAAAAATATGATTTTTTAATAATTTTAACTTCAGCACATATTTCACATTTATCAAAATTATTTAACTTTAAATCAAATATTAAATCTAGTGATTGCATATTTTTTATATAAGAGAAATTAACATATCTTAATCTAACATGCTATAAAGAAATAGACTCAATCAAATAAGTAGAAGTAGATACATTTTTAGAAATATCATTATGAATATTAAGCGCATATAATCCATGATTACAAAGTCTATTTCCCATAAAAATATTAATTTTAGTTAATATGATCTCATTATTTTCAAATATAACCTTTATTCCAACTTTTTCTAATAATTTCACAAAAATTAAATTAATTCAAATATTAGGAACATGAAACACATTACTCAATGCCAAAATTTAACCAGATGTGAGTTTGAGAAAAATTTTATTTTTTTTCAAGAACTTGAATAATTCTCGAGGTCATAAGATAAACAATTTCTTCCCCTTTCTCAACTTGAGTGTATGACACAAAATCATTTTTATTTGTAAAAATATGTCTAGTAGCACTAGAATCTACCACCCAATTTCTCACATTGATCTTAATAGTTATTTTTGAAATCACTGCAATAATTATATAATCCGTTTTAGTCAAATTTTACTTTAACTTAATAAATTGTCATTTCTTTTGCATATTCTCTTGAATTGAGGTGCATTTTTTATGAAGATTATCACTAGACATATAATTGTGTTTATGTTTATATCTGTATTTTGTAGTGCCATAACCTTCTGACAAACTGACTGAAATGAAAACAGTTAGAGCAACACCAATATTAGTAGTAACAACGGTGTTAGGACCAACATTATATGGCATAGTTTTTTAGAGTGTTGGAAAATAATAATAAATTTGAATATCAATTGTGAAATTCAATATAAATAAATTGCAATAATGATAATATTTCTTATTATCAATATAGTAGTGTTAACAATTACAACAACAACAATAACAACAACAACAACAACAATAATAATAATAATAATGTTACTTCTGTAATATTTTAAGTAATATATAAAATACTTGAGTCGTGCTAGACATTATCCTAAAAATCTATTTTCGCAATGTAAATATTTTTCTAAGACTAAACAAACACTTCTCTAACTAATTAGTGGATATTCAAGGATTAAATAAATCTTCTCTAATAAATTAGAGGATACAAAAATCATCCAAATTAATTACAAACTAACAAGTTTTAAACTAGAAAATAAATGATAATAATATTATTTGAGTAAAGTAAAACAAAGTAAAGCAAAGCAAAGTAAGAAATAGGCAAAGAAGGGAAAAGAGAATTATGGAAATTGATTGTAAAGTATATTGCTGCAAATAAAGGGTGAAACTATTTGTAAGTATTTGACCCAAAAAAACTATTTATAAGTAAATTGAGGCGGTGGAGTTTTTGTTTACTTTGAAAACAAGTACACATGTCAATTAATGTTTGGACACAATTTTGCCAAGTGTACCAATTGGAGTCCACACCAAATTTTCTTTCTTTGGGTCTAAAAATCATACTTGGTCATCAAATGGATGACATGTCCCATTATATTTTTCTTGACCCAAAATGATTTTAAAATATTCATCAATTTATTTTAAAATATCTCACCCACAATGGCATCTCTTCATCCTCTCAATTTTTAAATACAATGTCTTTTTAATATATGTTTTTTATATCATTTTTAGGCTTCTCTTGGTGATGTCTCCATAATGAATGACCTATTTAACTGAAAAATAGGTTGATGTGCTTACTTTCAAATTACAAACTAATCTTTAGCAGTGTAAACTGATATTTAGATTATAAATTGCCTTCTCAATAGAAAAATAACTTATACTGATATTTTTGTGGATGAATGCAGGTGGTTGTGCTGAATCATGCATGTATACAATGCAAGGGAGCAAACTAACTGATGCTTTGGCAAACTACTTGTATGAGTTGTTGTCTATCTACTATTACTATTGTACTATTATGACAACTGATCTATATATGATGTCAGAGGTGAACCGAGGATTCAAACTTGATGGGTGCACCTCTATATTTAAACATAGTAATTAATAGTGTCAAAGTTCGACATACAGTTCTTTGAAAACTTGTTAATTATAGTATTTTATAAGATAAATTTTAATATTATTAAATATCATTAATTAGATTTAATATGACAAAAGTGTGTTATTCATCGTACTTAAATTCAACGCACTTTCATATTTTGAACAATAATAGAAAGTTTTTGAAAAATATGAAATTTGAGAGATTTGTTTGCTAGATGGTTGCAACGGCGTTCGATTTAAGCCTATCTTAAACTTTAAATTGCTAATTTTAAATAAAAAATAACTCAATGATCCAAAGATTAAAGAAAATAAATATTATACTGTATAAACTAGGGAGAGAATCTACCTTTTGAAGTTGGAGAGAAGCTTGTATTTTAAAATAAAATAAAAAATAGGTCAATAATATCCACAATACACAAAAGAAAAAAGAAAAGTGTAAAATAAATGACTACTAAGTAGGAAGTCTTTTTAATCAAAAGATAAATATATACATTAATGCATTTGAAAATGAAAAAAGAAGCAAATAAGGAAACGTTGTTGTTGGGGTTCGAACCTGAGCAATCACACAAAAAGAGCAACTTTTAAGTGGCATGCCCAATCATCTCACCAGCCAAATTAATTATTTTTATGGGTGCACGAAATATATTTAACATAACCATCTCACCAGCCAAATCAATTGTTTTTATGGGTGCATGACATATATTCAACATAACACCTTGATATATATATAGATGTAAGAACTATATATACAGAGTTTTTCTCGAGGCTGGCGGGTGCACGTGCACCCCACACTCAATATAGGTCCCCCTCTGTATGATGTTGTTGTATATATATATGTAGACTGCTGCTTCTTTTTTATTTTTGTATATGTGACTGTTTTTCCTTCTTTTCTTTTTTTGGATCTTAATGGTATTTTTTGAGTAAATTTTTTAAAAGTGGATATATAATGGTGAATTGAGGTTTTAATGGTGGTTGTACCATAAAAGTATATTTTATCTAAAAACTATATACGCACTTTAAAAAATATATATACATCGTTCTATAATTTCTATATGTCATGTATAAGAACATGCTTGAAATATATTTATAAATTATAAAAGTTGTCTCAATTCTATTATATAGAGAACGAAAATTGTATATACAATGTATCTTGTGCTTACAAGTATTTCTCTAATGTATCATGAGCTTATATCTAGAGTTTTCCGTATATGAAACGTATACAATTCTTTACAATGCATAACATGCAGAGATATACACTTAATTCTAATGTATGTTGCATGTACAACGTATACGCCTCCTCCTCCTCCGTTTGCTTCTACTTCTTCTTATTCTTCCTTTTCTACTACTTTCCTCCTCATCTTCTCCTCCTCCTCCTTCTATCACAAAAAACTATACCACACAGTCTCATTTTTTTTTCTAATATATATAAATTGAATTGATGAAAGTTTTATTTTTTAATAAAAAATTAAAAAAACTATAATTTGTAGCTTGATGTGAATGAGTTTAGTGTGCAGAGGACGATTGGGATTGGGTTTGATAGATTTTTAAGGGGGTGAAAGGATGGCCAGGAAATGTAACTTCCCCTTGGATGGCCAGGAAATGTAACTTCCCCTTTCTAACTAATTAAGTTTTTGCATGGGCTATCTCTATTTGGAGATGACTTTTATTTTTGTCCTTTAGATTTGCAGTCTTTAATTTTTGTCCCAACTGTTCATATAATGAAAAAGCATGGGCTAAAGTACTCTTAACTCTTAAGTATGACCTAATTTTATAGAGTAAACTTTTAAGAGAATTTTTACCCTGGGCATAAGTTTTGTAGTATCTGATTTACATAACAAAATTTTTAGAGAACCTTACTTTGGAGCACAACTCATTTTATTGAACTTATGCCTCACGATATAACTTCTGTCTTTAAGCTTATATTTTGGCATAATTTCGGCCATTGAAATTTATATCTTGGGCTACTAAACTTATGTCTTGGAACATAACTAATTGTGTCTTGAGTTTTATTTTTTTATGCCTTCAGGTATAACTTATGTCACTGCACTTATGTATTGTGGCATTACTTATGCTCTAGGCATTATTTTTCGTTTGCCATGCATTTTTTTCACTTTAAGAGACTTTTGCGGTAATTTTTCACTTGTATATAAAGGTTTATTTCCTACCCACATGACTAGAAGTAGCAAAACATAAATTAATTCTGACTCGCACATGATGAAAAAAAGTAAAAGACCTTGAGACCAAAACGATCCAATTTGACCACTGTACATTGCTAACATGAGAAATAGAATAATTAAGAATCACGAACAACTGGCCAAGCTGCCAAAGTCGCTAAAATAGTACTATTTAAAGATTTTATGGGTAAAATTAAAGCCCGGTGATTTTGACAAATAAAAATTAAAGTGGGAAAGGACACCCACTGACCATTTTGAAAATAAATGGCCAGTATTTGATCAATTTATCACATTATGATCAGTCGATCAAATTACTATCATTTAGTAGTCATTAAGCTAATTTGGCCCTTTCTAGTATATACAGTTTTTATACCAAATTGATACAACGCCTATACCAAATTGATACACTTTTTCAAAAGAGACGGACCTATGCATACATATACAATCCCTATACTAAATTGATGCAATGCCTATACCACATTGATATATTTTTTAAAAGAGAGGAAACCTACATATACATATACAGTCCCTATACCAAACTGATGCATACATATACAATTCCTATACCAAACTAATACAATGCTTATACCACTTTGACACATGTTTATTTTTTAAAAAATATAGTAGGAAAATAAAAAATAGAAAAGTTGAATTTCTTTTTCATAAGAAAAATGGACAATGTTTTTTTTTAAATAAAACAATAAAAACTTCAAAAAAAAAAAAAAAGGAATTAAGGAGACAAAACCTATATCAAATGGCAAAAAGTAGGAATTAGTTTAGTGACTTATTGCAGGTAGTTAGTTTTGAATGACTATTGTGGTGGAATTAGAGTGAAGTGTTATTTTTTTCCTTTTCCCAAATTAAAGATCATCCCATCGGGAAAAAAACTTGAATATACAATATTAGATTATTTAATGCAAGTTATAGCAACTCTTTTTAGTTTGCAACTTATAGCAAGTTTTTTTTTTTAAAATAAAAATAAAAATAAAATTTTTATTTTCAAAAACGTGTTCTCTATTTTTGGTAAAAAAAAAATATATCCTTTAAAATGGATGGTAGTTATTAAAGGATGTCAATCACCCTCAATTTCTCTCAAACAATTTTAAAGCAACTTTTTTTCTCCAAAAATATTATTTTTCTCCAACAATAATTTTCTTCAACAAATCAACAAAATATACTAATTGAAACATAAAATCTCTCAATTAAGGGTGGTATTTAAGGCGTTGAATTGAATTAAAATACTGAATAAAATATTTTAATTGAAATTGTGGTTATTCAAAGAAAAAAATTGAAAACATGGATTGATTGTGTGAAAACAAGGAGGGTGATAATTTACATTCAATCATGATACACATGAAGGTAGATGGGATACCACAGATTTTTTTTTTATGTATTCAATCATAATCTCTCAAATAATTTTGATATTTACGGCGAGAAATTCTATTATAATATTGACTTTAGTATTTTAATTGAAGTTGAAGTTATTTAAAATGAAAAAAGATGAAAAAGACATAATGATTTTCTCATAATATGGATGGTGATAATTTACATTCAATCATGATACAACATGGAGGAAGCTGGAATGTCATATGTAATTTCAATCTTTTTCAATATTCAAATTCTTTCAATTTCATACATAAAATTATATTGATTTGATTATATTTTATTTGTTTTGTATTGATTTAAATACGCAAATTTCAAATTTGAAGAAGTTATTTATTATTCAAAAACACAATACAATGACCTGACCAATGTGATTGCATATTGATGTGCAGGTATATTTGACTCAAGAAAAGGTGAATAGAAATTTCTTAATCAAGTATCTATGATGTATAACATTGATGGATATGACTATGGGTATAATAGTGTGGTGTCGAATTCATAGTTAATGAAAACAATTTACATTTAGCTAAAAAAAAATTTTGGAAGATAAAATATCTTTATTTAAATAATTGTTTGAGGCCAAAGCAATAATCATCAAATATAGAAGATCTACCAATCCAACCGTTAAACATGATGTGATTAATTATTTTTGTTTTACCATTAAGATACACCATTGATTGTAGTGTATTGTATTTAAGGGGTATATAAATTAGTATTGTGTGAAAAAAGGTATATAACTAGATGTCCCATATAATGTGATTAGTTGTTTCGTATTGTATGAAAGGAGTATTTAAAAGATACTTCAAGGCATGATTAGTTGTTTCACACTTTATGAAAATGGTATCTAAATTGATATCAGGCGGCTGTAGAAGTGAATTAATTTAGTATGTAGTATGATATTTTAGGCCTTAGGTAATATATTGTTTCAAAGATTGGGTCTTTGACAATGTGTATTATTGAGAAATTTGTAGATAATTTATCTACTTTATGTAGTAATAGAATGAGTATGTAAATTGGTATCACTTATTTATTAGAAGTGAAATAATCTTATATATAATTATTAGATTGTTTTTTGCAACATGTAACACTATTTGTTAATAATTATTGGACTGTATTTTTAATTACAAGTTGTAGCAGATTTAATAAACTATTATTAATTTATCTTTTAAAAAAATTATATTAGTTATGCTTAATATTTATCCTAACTTTTTTGTTGAGTTAATACATAAAAATGACCCTAAACTTAACGCCAAATTATAACTTTGACCTTAAACTTTGACAGTGCACAAATATGACCTTTAACTATTCAAAACTGCACAAATATGACCTCCAATCCTACGTGGCAAAAAGCGTGTTCAACATGTAAAACTGGGCGCGTCCAGCTTAAAATCTAAGGGCATAATACATAAATATGACCTTAAACTTTGACTGTGCATAAATATGACCTTTAACTATTCAAAACTGCACAAATATGGCCTTTAAATGACTCTTCACTATTTTTTTAAATTATTTTTGGCTCAAAGATGAAAATGGCATCTAATTTCTTTTGTCATTGCGGAAAAAGAGCAATATTGGAGATTTATTAATTAGGCGGGTCAGCCTCATATGAAAAAATCGAGCGGGTATGTATATATATTATAAAGCAGATCACGAATTTAAGTTATATAATATATCTAAATATTATTTATTTAAATATTAAATTAAAGATGAAACTATACTAATAATAAAAAAATTATAGTTTTAATAAAACATTATTAAATTAATGTCATTAAGGATAGTAGTAGTTAGTATATTAAATTAACATTATCAAATTAACGTAATTAAAATGCTATTAAATTAACATTATTAAAACGTTATTAAATTAATGAGGGGCGGACCTACGTGGTTACCATGGGGTTCACCCGAACCCCCTCGATAAAAAAATTACATTGTATATATATAAGATAAAAAATGTATATTTATGTACGTATATTAATGTTGAATCACATGAAACAAGACACTTAGATAGCTCAGTGGTGTTATTTGCTCTTCTTGCGCGCTTCCTTCAGCCTACTATGCGGTTCGATCCCTGCTAGTGGCTGTTTTTTTTTTAATTAAAAAAAAGCTAGGTGCTGCTGCTATAGAAATAAATAAAATAATAATAATAATAATAATAATTTTTTTAAATTAAAAAAAGTTAGGTGCTGCTACTATAGGAATAAATAGAAAAATTATAATAATAATAATAATAATAATAATAATAGTAATAATAATAACAATAATAATAGTAATAATAATAATAAAAACGACGTCGTTTTAACATAAAAAGTAAAACTTTGACAGTGCACAAATATGACCTTTAACTATTCAAAACTGCACAAATATGACCTCTCTCCAAGTAAGTCCTTTTAACGACGTGACACCGTGTGATTGGATTACCTTTCCACGTAGGCACGAGTGAGACTCACGCATGGGGTTACAAAATTGGAGGTCATATTTGTTCAGGTTTTGAATAGTTAAAAGCCTTATTTGTGCACTATCAAAGTTTAAGGTCAAAGTAATAATTTTATGTCAAATTTAGAATCATTTTTATGTATTGACTTTTTGTGTTTATGTTTAATATTTATCCTAACCTTTGTGTTTACCTCTTCCCTACAACATAAATAAACGTGCAGCTTTTT